>NC_071396.1:40955768-41268975 GCF_022682495.2 Desmodus rotundus
AACCCAAGTGAGAGGCAGCCGCTCCATGAGGAACTTGATGGACACCACGCCGCCCAGCTTCGCGTACCAGGCCTGCTCGTAGCAGCACGCGCACAAGCGCTCCACGATGTAAGAGAACAGGGGCAGCTGGCACGCCTGCAGAGACACACACATGCACGCCTCCCTGTGTTACTGCAGGTCCCTCTCGGCACAGTCCCCCCCCCAATGAAAGAGCCCCCCAGCCCATCCTCACCCTCTCCTTCGAGCCAAGGATGATACTCGCAACATCAAATATCACAGCGAGAGCCACCTCCCCGATCTTGCAAAGTTCCTTTTCTTCGTATGCCATACAAATAGCTATGGCGTCGATGAGAACCAAGGGGTCCATTCCTTTGGACCCGTTTTCCTCACTGTGAAACATGGCTGTGCTGGGCTGGCTGCCCCCCTGGTAGCAAGGCAGCAGGAAAGGACCTGGAGGAGAGCGCAGGTTTGTGAGAGGCGAGCATGTGCACGCAATATTCTTGTCCCTCAAACTGCCAGAGGACCTCATTCCTTCCTTTGAGGCCAGGAACTCAACAGACCAACTTCTGCTGAACTGCAATTATTTGTAAACTAATAAGCAGGCTGATTCTCACTAAGGTAATTTTTCTGAATGTTTTCCATTATACTCCGTAATCTAAATGTATTATTTTCAGATTCTCGCAATCATGAATCAAAAATGTATTAATTTGAAATGAGACCCACAATCAGGTACCTTCTTTTCTAAAAAACCATTAAACAGGCCAAGGGGCAGAGCGCAGGAATGACTACGGGTTACCCTCTGGACATTCCTGACATAAAACAACAATAAAAAGCCCTGGCTGGTGTGGCTCAGTGGATTGAGCGCCGGCCTGCGAACCAAAGGGTCACCTGTTTGATTCTCAGTCAGGGCACATGCCTGGGTTGTGGGCCAGGTCCCCTGTAGGGTACACACAAGAGGCAACCACACATTGATCACACATTGTTCTCTCCCTCCCTCTCTCCCTCCCTTCCCCTCTTTAAAAATAAAATCTTTTAAAAAGTAACAATAAAAAGCAACAGCAACCAGCTACGATGCACAGCACACACCAAGAGACCAATCTGCCATCACTGTTATAATTTACGCCTCAAGGGTGCCCGGTACCAGCAAGAAGGGGGTTACCGAGAGGCTTACTGGTGTCCTGGGACACGGACGTTAACACAGAGGAAACTCTGAGAAACAATCCAGGTGCTAAACTGCACAGTGCTGACCGCCGAGGCCAAGGAGAGTTCACAGCAGAGCACCCCACGTCCCGCAGTGCCCCGAGAGCGCTACGCAACGTTCCCCAGCGCGAGGGCTCTGAGGTCATGGGCCAGAGCGGTGCGGCTCAAGCGTGTCCACCGACCAGTGCTGGTGGGGAGGAGCCGCAAACACTGGGCACTGGGCAGAGCCCCGACAGTCTTGCTGCTTTTTACAAAAGCAGTCTGCAGTGGGCTAGAAATACGACCAGAGACAAAAGCGGTCCTTCCCCACCACAGCCTGAGAACGCCTGCAGCAGAGGCCAGCAGAGCAGCCATTCCCGACGGGGAAAGGGCCTGGAGATCACCAGGAGCAGAGACAGGCGGCAAGGGAGCCTCAGAGGAGCTGGCAGAGCAGCAGAGGCAACGTGGAAAGCGACACCACGGGGGAGGGCAGCAATGAGTGTGGGCTGCAAACTGCCTCCGTCTTACGCACCCCGGTTTTCATAGTAGCACCCATCACTGAAACACCAACGATCTTTTTCAACGTAACGAAGCAGAAAATCAGAAAAAAGAGGCCAAAACTCTATCGGCCAAACTCAGCTTCTCTGAACCACCACCATGTCCTGACCCAGTTTTTGAGGCGCTACGAAGAAGCCGCTGCCTCGGCCCCACTCACCACACTGCTGGGCGACGGCCACCATGGTGTAGTGGCGGATCAGGCTGGCCACGAAGGGCAGGGCACTGGGCCGGAGATCTTTAATGACTGCGGACATGAAGGCCCCAGTCAAAGCCTGCTCGAAGGTCTTGCGAGCCGGAGTGTCCTGTGCTTTATAGCGATGCGATATGATGACGTTAGGTATGGTCTTCTCTGTGAAGCTGGAGGACAGAACCAATCCGGTGTTACACCCCGCAGTCCTGGGCCCCCACTATGACTTGTTCACTTTTGACCTGTCCTCCCCCACTTTAGTTCAGGAAGGCCCGAGAGAGTCAGTCCCTCTACTCTGCCTCCAGCAGCACTGGGGCGCAGACACAGTGCCATCATCACGAACATGCGCAGCCCACGGTCCACCTGGTGTGAGCGCAGCAGCAACTCACAGGCGCGCTATGGAATGGCAGCAGACTCGGTGTTTCTGTGGTTCAAATTTTAGGTTGGTGTTTGAATTTGATCTTTCCCGATTAAATAAGCCAAATTTGAGGAAGTAACATGATCACATAGGGACCAAAAAAGCTGTTACTTAAAGGCAGCTACACATCTGTTACACGTTAAAAATGCAGCCACAGGTGCTGAGTCAAACTGTGCAGCTCACTGACGAAAAGCACGCACTGCAAATCAATCATGTGAAATGAACTAGAACCCAGGCAGGCAGAGTCAGGCAAGCAGACATCAAACACAAGGATAAGAAATAGTCAGCAGTATTTTAAAAATTCTTCGTTTCTTTGAGATCTGAACAGCTCCAGCTAACAGAACTTCTTCCTAGGACAAGAAATCGCCTCTCATTTTTCCTACTAACTCTCTGGTTCTGCCTCTGAAGCCCTAAGGCCCTTCGTTACCACCTATAGCAGCTTCAAACAGAGTGGAGTCTTCTCAGGTCCTTCCCAGCTCATCACAATGCTCCTTAAAATGACAGTGGGGTCGAGGTGCCCAGTACAGACACCTGACCCCCAGTATCCTCCCCACCCTGCTCTTCCCCAAAGACCCCAATGCCCCAGAAAGTGGCGACTTCGGCTGAGAGCCCAGAAACCTGCAGTCAGCCGGACTAAGTCAGTTTGTTACATCCTTCCTTCCATCCCGTCACGCTCAGAGCAAAACCCAAGGTCCTCACTGAGTCCTCCTGGGCCCTCCCAGCCCTGCCCCCCGCCCCTCTGCCTCTCAGCCAGTGCACCCCTGCACCCCTGCTCTGTGGGGCGCCTCTGCTCTTGCATCCCCACTTCCTCCTTCAGACCACACGGTGACCTTGGCAGGGGCCCTCACTGATTAAATCTGAACAATCTGGCAATCAAAATAAATGATGAACGGTCAGACATTAAATAAAGTAAGCATCCACGAGCCTGGACTGCTATAAACAAGTATTAGAGGAGGAAATGCTCTTCCCTACTTCACAAAAAATGGAAACTGAGTATAGGAAATCAGCATCTGGTATCTGCACAGCAATGAAAAGGAGGGAACCCCTGACACACTGAGCGTTACAGGTGAGTACCAGAGGCACCAGGTGAAAGCAGCCAGACACGAGCGGCCACACAGTGTACAGGTCCATCCATACAGTGTCCAGAAGGGGCGGACTTACGGAGACAGGCAGTAGGTCACTGGTTGCGTGGGGCTAGGAAGGGGGTGCACTGTAAATGGGCACTGAGGAATCCTACCAGGGGAATGAAAATGTTCTCGTTCTGATTTATATTGCAACACTCTACTAAAATCATTGAATTGTAACACTTAGATGAATCTTACATATATAAAATATACCTCAAAAAAGCTGTTAGAAAGAAAATCTTTTTGTAATCATCATGCCAATACTTGAATCAGGAAAGCATCATCAATGAATGTTGTAACTGGCAAATAACACTCTGATGACAAGCAGGGTACTGACATCGTCTCAGACAACCTCCCCCCCCCGGTTATTTACAAACAGTAAAGTCCCAACGTGGCGATGGGGACAGGGCAGCGACCCCCCTCCAGCAGAGCGGTTAGCGTCACGCAGCCCCTGGTGGGACTGTGAGGAGGACACTTCTGGGGGTTGCAAGGGGAGTCCTGGGCTCTAGCGGACAAGCACGGTCTGAATCGAACGACGAGAACACAGGCCACCCTCACCAGGGACCCTCTACCACAGGACTGCCCCATGTCTTCCCAAAGTGTCCATGTCACGGAAGATTTTATAAGGCCAAACAATTACCCTATTTGTCTATGAACTTACCTATTCAATTGAAATTTAAAACCTTACTGAACAAAGTGGTCACTCGTGACTGTCTGTCAATGTCAAAGACACCTGGGCTGCCAGCACCTTTTTGTTTCTGGTGCTGGTTATCTGTGCCTTCTCTGCCTCACACCGAGGAAGGGAGGAATGGAACTCGGCTCTCTTCCATCCCCCTTGCCAGACGCTTTTCCATTTTATTATGAATTTAAAGAATCGACTTTTTGCTTTATTGCATTCTATTGTATGTTTTCCTTCTGTTATTTGTTTTCCTTTTGACCTTTTGTTTTCTCATCCTTTTCTTTTTTTTTGGTTACTTTGTTTCATGTTTTCCTCATCTTCAAAGCAAGTATTTAGCTCAATTTGACATTTGTTCTTTTCCATTACAATTTTTTAACAGCTTTTATTGAGGCATAATTCACATGCCATAGAACTCACTTATTTTCACTAGACAGCTCAGTGAGCTTTACATTTCTACAGCTACACAACCACAACGCAACCCCGAAACATGCCACCCTGCAAAGTCAGCCCCGCCTCACCCCAGGGCAACCGCTGACCACAACCTGAACTGTAGGAGCAACATCCAAATGTCACGAGACAAACAACTGGGGAAAGAAGCGTCCCTACGGACTGGAAAAGCAGAGGACCACTGAGCGCGAGTCACGCGACAGGCGCTGCGGCTACCGGGGTGAGTGGACGGGAGGGAAGAGCATGGCCCTTGGTTCCTGAACTCCCAACCTAACGAGGGGCGGTCACAAAGGCAGCCATGGTGGAGGCGAACGCCAGCACTCAAGCACCCAAGCTCTCCTTTCCATTTTCTCTAGGAGCCGACACCAGCATCACAAGGCCAACGGCATGTCCTTTGCCCGGCCTGGAGGGCTGTGCTCGCGGCACTAGGCAGTCTGGGCAGTCCTCTCCACCCCCCGTTCCCGAAGCAAGGTGTGCAACGGCAGAGAAGCAAACTCCCGACATACTTGGGGTGTGCGAGGAGCTGGTAGAGAGCGTGTTTATTGTCCTCGAGACTCATCATCGCCACCAGGAAGCACTTGATCACCTCCCACGCCTGCCTCCGGTAGTAGGGCTCCGTGTTGGCGCTCTTCAGGCAGTCCAGCGCGGTTTCGATGGCCTACGATGACAAGGAAACGCAGAGACTACGGTTTGTGCTCAACGGCACGACTGGCACGGCTTTGAGAGGCTCTCACTGACAGCACTGGCAGCACCCAGAAGAATCTTCATGCGTACTTCCTCCTGAAGCAAGCACAGTGGGCCTGCACAGGCTAGCAGGCCTTCCCCGTGTGGATGTATTAGCAAAGAAGGAACTGTGCGGTTCACGTTAACACATAAGACGCAGATCTCTAATTCTGTGCTGAAATAGCCAACGGGAGGTCCCAGTAGTGAAAGGGGACTCAGAGACCCGTGGGGAAGTCTTGCTGGATTACACCAGACACTGGGTCGTCTCCACACGGGCCAAGGGCCTCAGGAGAGTGGCGAACTTTCTGAACTGCATCTAACTTCAGAACTAAAAGACAACTTTCCTAAGCTTTCACTAAATTGCTCTTTAAAAGAGAAAACGTTTTAAGTCATTTTTTCAAAAAAACCTGCATAGCAACACTCATTTTTATCATTTTCATCTCAATGAGGTTGACCAGGAAGACAGGGGGCACAATCACACACATGCAAATAGTCTGAAGCCTTTAACCACTAAGACATGACCCTAATGATAATTATGCACATATACATCAAAGAACTACTCTGTGTCAAAGATCAAAGGTTTGTCCGGGCTCCGTGTGAGGAGTCAGAGGGAGACGACAGAAAGCTCTGCACTGGAGGCCCAGCCAGGTGACGAAGCATGCTCGGCCACTCAGAGGTGAAACGGCCGCACAGGAGGTGACGTGGCCACTCACCACATGGCCCAGCTGCGTGCCCGCGTTCTTCTGAGCACAGCAGAACTATCGCTTCTCCTACTGCCCCTGGTCTGGTCATCAACAGGTAATCAATCACGTGAGGATAATTTCACAGATTTTACTTTGAAGAACCAGTGTAAGCTAGGAGCCGATTACCCACGAAAGGGAATAAAGGACTGTAAAGTGGGCCTAACGCAGGACTGGCCAACGGGGATTCACCAGCACTGGGCTCAGCCTCGCTGTTCACTCCCTCCGCCACACGGACACCGTCAGCTTACAGGCCGTGTCCAGTCCTGGGGATGCCGCCCGCCGGGACAGCAGGCACCGTGGGCTTCCGCACGTGTGTGGGAGGACTGTGGACGCCTGTCCCTCAAACCCGGGGCCCCCCCATGCTTTAGTTGCTTTGGGGGGAAACTACTTCTAAAGAGATTTCCTTGCCCTGCTTATCTATACAGACGTCAAATCAAAGTCAGATGCCTCAGTTGTCGCTATTAGTCATCAACCTTGCCACTGACAGAGCTAAAGCAGGCAGAGCCCTAACTTGAAGGCGTCACCACAAACGTGAGCACATGCCACCACACAGGGGGCTCACGGCAGCGGTTCTCACTGTGGGGACAGAGAGTTTCAGCTGTCAGTCCTCTCAGGAGGGAGCGGCATTTCCTTCGCAAGTATGTTGACAAAGGTGTGGATGAGAAGCCGAGATCGCACTTACCCGAGGTTTGGAGAAGGCAACGCAGATGTGGAGTGGAGCTGGGAGGGGGTTGGGGACAATGGCATGTGCTCACCAAGGAAGTGGGGGCAGCTGGACGAAGAGGTGGCAGAAAACAACTCCTGACCATTATCCGTCAAGGGTGTCCTCCCTCCCAAACGTTCAGTCGGGTCCGGTTTACAAAGAGTCGCAGTCAAGTGGGGTCCATCCCAGGGACGCAGGGATGATATGACCCGACCTCTAGAAATCGATCAGTGTGATGCACGCACCATGGTGACGGAGTAAAACACAGAAATACCGCTGATCTCGCCAATATACACAGGAAAAGCACCTGACAAGAGGCAGTGCCCACTATGATAGAACACTCAGTAAAACAGGGCACGTGCGACCAACCCTCAGGTAACATCACGCCCGGCGCTGAAGAACTGAGGGCTGAGAAACTAGACGGGAGCACCCGGTCCCAACACCACACAGGCACAGAGTGCCGGGCGCCCTGGCCAGGGCGGCAAGGCAAGGAAAAGGGGGCTTCCAACCCGGGGATGAAGAAGTTCAACAGTCACTATTCGCAGATGGCACGATTCCGTATACAGAAACCCTGGTGACACCACAGGAGAAAGTATTAGAAAAGGTAAACACATACAGTAGAGTTGAAGGATATAAAACCAGTGTACGAGAATCTGTTGCATTCCTACGTACTAACTAAACAGCAGAAAGAGAAATGAAAACAATCCTAACGAAACAAAAAGAATGAAATAACTAAGAATAAACTTAACAGAAGAGGCGAACTCAACAAAAGACCCATACGCTGAAAACTGTAGACACTGTTGAAAGAAATTAAACACAACATAAAGAAATAAAGTTGCATGTAAAGAAATGAAAAGATGTTCTGTGTTGATGGATTAGAAAAATTAACATTGTTAAAATGGCCATAATACCTAAAGAACACACAGATTTAATGCACTCCCTATCAAAATCCCTATGGCATTTTTCACAGAAGTATTTAGAACAGAACAAATTCATATGGAACCACAAAAGACCCCAAATAGCCAAAGTAATCCTTAGAAACCAAGAACAAAGCACTAGATACCAAACTCCCTGACTTCAAGACACATCACAAAGCTCCGGCAATCCAAACAGTATGGTACTGTCAGAAAACCAGAGACCGAAGGAACAGAACTGAGCGCCTAGAAATTAAACCACACATACGAGCAGCTACCGTTCAACGAAGGAGCCAAAAACACACAGCAGAGGGGAAAAAGTCTTATCCACAAACGGTGCCGGAAAACTGCAAAGCCATGTGCATGAGAATGAAAGCAGACGGCCATCGGACACCCGACACAAAGATTAACTCCACGTGCACTAAGCCTCGGCTGTAAGATCTGAAACAATAAAATGCAAAAAGAACACAGACACTAAATGTACGGGCCGTGTGGTCTGAGTTTTGTGAACCTGACCCCAAGGGTAAGCGAGGCAGAAGGGAAGATGAAGGGGACCACACAGCCGAAGAAACCACCACGGAGACAAACAGGCAGCCAACTGAAGGGAGAAGTGACCCGCAGACACCCCTCCAATAAGCGGCAATACCCACACTGTGCAGAGAACTCACACAACTCAACGATAAAAGCCAACCTGGTTAAAAAACAAGCAGCCCTGGCTGGATGGCTCTTGGGTTGGCGCACTGTCCCATACACGACAAGGCTGAAGGTTCGATCCTGAGTCAGAGCGCGTACCTGGGTTGTGGGTTCAATCCCCAGCCAGGGAGCGTACGGGAGGCAACCTATTACTGTTTCTCTCAAATCAATAAACGTATCCTCAGGTGAGGAGGGAGAAAGGGAGAAAGGAAGGAAGGAAGGAAGGAAATGGGCAGAGGACCTCAACAGACACTTTTCCACAGAAGACATAGAGACAGCCAACAGGTACATGAAAAGGGGATTAACATCACTGATCTGTAAGGAAAATGCAAATCAAAACCACAATGAGATGCCACTTCACACCTGTTAGAATGGCTGTTATCAGTAAGGCAAGAAACAAGCGTTGGAGAGGGTGTGGAGAAAAAGGAACCCTCACACACAGCTGGGGGGTGCAAACGGGTGCAGCCACTACGGAGAACAGTATGGAGACTCCTCAAAAAATTAAGAATAGAGCTACCACATGACACATCAATTCCTCTTCTGGATATCTACGCAAAACAATTGAAAATACCGATTTGTAAAGACACATGCACCTCTGTGCTGCAGCATTATTGACAACACCCCAGACATGGGGACAACCCAAGTGCCGTGATGGAGGACGGGATGAAGGAGGTGTGGTACATACTCGATGGAGCACTGCTCGGCCGTAGGAGAGATGAAATACTGCCATTTGCAACACGGAAGGACCTTGAGGGAATTGTGCTAAGGGAAGTAAGTCAAGATATAAAAGGCTAAGAACTGTATGATTCCACTCATGTGGGCTATAAAACGAAAACAACAAATAGGAAACCTCACGGATCAGAAACAGAATGGCGGTCTCCGGCAGGGAAGGCGGTGGAGGAAGGATGAAAAGGTTAATCAAATACCCGGTGACGGAAAGGACGAGACCTGGGCTGGCGAGCACACAATCCTGATAATGGTGTATCACAAACTTGCACACCTGAAACTTCTGCAACGTTATTAACCAATGCTTTCCTGATACCCTAAAAAACACCACAGAACTCACTACGTGGGTGAATTCTTACTCAGACAGGTAAATGGGCCACGTTCTGCAAGATGGAACGGAGCTGGCCTGAGCAAAGGGAAGGCCTTGAGTCGTTCGGGGTCACGGAACACTGGTGTGAGCCCAGAGCTGCAAGTAGCACAGGAATCTCCAGGACAGGGGCTTAATGAAAGGACTTAGCTCCTCAAAGACACGTAAATGCCTGCATTAACTCTTTTTAAAATATGCAGTAGACAAGGACTAGGAGAATGTTATGGAAAGACATGATAACAAAGGCTACATAAAATGCACAGTGAAAAAGAAGCTGGTTATACAACTAGGAGGAAACTTCAAAAGCAACAATGTAGACTACAGCTAAGCAGAACGATACACACGCAGCAAAGCACTGAAAGGGGTCAGCAGATGAAGGGGAACAGTTTCCTTTTTTTTAATCCTCACTCAAGGATAGTCTACTGATTTGAGAGAGCAAGGGAGAAAGCAAGACAGACATGTGGGCATGAGAGAGAAACATCAGTAAGTTGCCTCCTGTACATACCCTGGCCGCAACCCAGGCATGCGCCCTGACCAGGGATCGAACCCACAACCTTATGGTGTATGGAACGATGCTCCAACCCAGAGCCACCCAGCCAGGGCAGAACAGTTTTTCCAATGAGGATAAAGCCAAAGTAGTTGGATGGGACACTGCAAGATATTGGGGGCACAGTCTGTTCGTGTCTCGTGCAACGAAAAGTCGTTCAAAAGGCGTGCAGAGAGGAACCAAAGAGCCTCGAGCGGCTGGCTGAGGAGCCAGGAAAGCCCCAGGGGCTGCTTAGACAGAGCCGGGAGAGAACAAGGTCCTTTGGAGGCACGGGGATGGGAAGCAAGAACGGAAAGAACCTGGGTTCTAAACGCCATTCAAGGTAAAGCCCACTGCGCATCAAAACGCAATCCAGTGCAAGTGGGCAAGGCCTCAGGCTTTTCGTCCCTCAGGAAGACGGGGCTGCTCAAGGGTCCAAAGCCTCGGGCAACACCCCCACCAGCCCTCCTGTGTTATGAAAGCCCCCGCGCCAACCAAGCTGCTCCCCAAAGAAATCTCGTTCTTCTTCGTCGAGTTAGAAATTCCATCCCCAAAACAGAACACGTTTTATTCACACGTTTTCAAATAGAAATTAACTTCGTTAAAATGAAACTTATAGTATCTTTAAGAAGCCCTCACAGACTTCCACATTTACCTTCTCCATTGGGAGTTGAAGAGACGCTTTACAATCGGAAAACTCCACGGTAATACTGGGGCCTTGAACCTCAGTCACAACGTAGTGCAGCTTCTGGGATTCCTTTAACATCTTCCTATTGCTGCCCCCAAATTTGCCAAGCACGCGGTAGGCCACGTGCGAGATGCTGTCGGCAGGGTTGCGCAGAGTGCGCCACAGGGCCTGCGAATCAACACGCCTGCGTTAGACTCGTTCGAGGTCGTGCACTCACACGGTCCCCAAGTCAAAATCCCGAAGTCATAGAAGACTGTGCAGCAGAATTTCTTCCTTCCACGTCTGGCCCCCCAAAACCCAAGTGCCTCTTCTTGGAGAAAACCATGTGACTGGCCTTGTGTACCCTCCAGGACAAGTTTTATGTCTTCACAGAAATGCAAATACAAACACAAACATTCCTCCGTGCTCCCGAAATACAAATGGTAGCATACAGTAAATGCTGCCGTTGCTGCCAATGTAGGGCTCAAAAGCAAGAAACTAGGCAACGCAGAGTTCAGGCATCTTTACAAAATGGGACTGGGAAGGGACTGGGAAGAGCACAGAGGAAAATGTAATTTACTGGTAAATTCTCATCCTGGGATTAGATGGTGAGTTCTCAGGTTTTTACTTCTATTACTAGGTTCTTAACTTCAAAAGATGACGCAGAAATTATGCATTTCAAACCTCGTGCTAGAAAGGACGGCAAAGGGGGAAAATGTGGATCACACCGGGACCTGCATTATGGGACTGAATAACGTGTACCTCGTACTTACAATTAGTAAGAGGCATACACACACTCAACTGTTCCAAAAGAGTCAATTTGCCCACATCTTCCCAGCCAAATACTCACATCTCGAAAATTACCGGAGCTCACTATTAAAGTACATTTTCTTAAATTATCTTCTGATACAATGCCTAATGTTAATATCTAGCAATAATCAACATAAAACCTTGGTCCTTTCCTCTAAAGCAGAACTTTCTCTTCCGTTCCTGTAGGTCCAAAGAGGCTTCTCCTCAAGGACTGCCAAGAGGTGTTGTCCCAGTCCCCTCACCTCCACCCCTCCCTCAGCACCCCCCAATCCTCACGCACCTGCTGAACTCCCCAGGAGGGGCTGGCGTCCCAGTGCCCACGTGGACTGGGCTGGTCGACAGGGCTGCAGTGAGACAGCTCACACCGCCCGTCTAGTAGACAGGCCGGCTGTATGCCCCAAAAGCAGCCTGGGCCCTGCCTCTCCCTAGGGGTGCCTGCCTGACAGGCTGGCAGGAGGCCAGGGAGGCCCTCCCTGCCTCTTCCTCCCACGTGGTGCTCGCCCCTGCTTGGCTCAGGCCTTCCAAGTTGCCATCTCCCGCCCACTCTGCCCGAAGCTGGCTATCCTTCAGGGGCTGCTGGGCCTCCACCACACACAGCTGGCAGAATTCTGGCCCCAGCCTGGGGCCACACACTCTGTGCTAACAGGGCACGGGGGTAATAACAGGCAAACCTCTAACAACTACTGACCACGTTACAAATCTGTAACAGCAGCAAAACACGAAGGGAAAACCCGGTATCTGACATCTGAGCTCTAATGAACAAAACACATAAACCGTGTGCAGACAGCTACACCTTCCCTTAGGAACCTGCACCTCTTTGCTGGGTAACTCAAGATCTTTTGTGAATAAAGAAAGGATCTCCCTACTGGCCGTAACACCTGCCTTTGCACGTCATCAACTCAGAAGATGACACCTGAGGCAGCCTCCAGGAAGGAGCAGCACTGCAAAGCCGCTCAATACTTACAGTTTTCTTTACGTCTTTTCACGAGCCAGAAGATGCACAAAGTCCCTTGACAACTTCACCACGTCACCCCGCAGACAGTCCACCAATGAGCGTGGAGAGCTCAACGGGGGCATCCGGAAACTGCCTGCCTGCCCACATCTTCAGCGAAGACCAGACACGTGAGCACCTGGCGCCCTCTGCTGGCGCCGAGGAGAACCAGACTTACCTGCATGAGCTCTGCGCGTACCGGCTGAATGTGGTCGTACAGGAAATCGGGCTGCAGGTTGTCGACGCACAACTCCAGCGTCCTCAGGCCTTGGCTGACCAACGTCTGCGAGCCATTGAGAGCGGACACCAGGGGATCCATGAGCATGGGCAGGTAGGGCAGGAGAGAGCTCAGCCGCACGGGCACAGTGAGACACAGCTCCACGAAGAGGTCCTTCATGTGCTGCTTGTGCAGGCCGCTCTGCAGCATGTTCAGCCCTGACGGGGGAGGACACAGAGGGAAGGTTACCCTGCAGACACCAGCCAGGCACTGCGCGGCACACTGCTTTGCCTGCACATCGGGGTGAGGAGGGAGACGTTTCACGCATTTCATGTAAGCTACTGAGTTAACGAGCTCAACCTATCCCATGACTGCATGGTGACCCCTTTTGTCTATGCTGGTCATAGCTACTGCAGGCTGCCCATAACTATAAACTGTTATAATTATACTGTTATTCTCTTGTAATAAAGCTAACATTACACAGCAACCTTTCGGTAACGTTACACTATTAATAAGCCCAATGTAAAGACACAAGCTTCTGATACGACACATTCATCTCAAGTTTGAGATTTACAACCTTACATCCTTTTTCAAGCTTCCAGTAGACCAACTGATGTCTACACTCTAAAACATAAATATTTTTCTACGGATCCCCTTCTGATTTTTATAGAGAGGAGCACCTCCTCCTCATAAAGCCAACCTCCCCACTCCGCATGAGGGCAACCAAGGACGCGCCGACCTCCTTCCTAACCAGCCCAAGGTGAGTGAAGAGCAGCTCACGGAGTGCTCAGAAGTGAGCAGGAAGAGGAGAGCTTGGGAGGGCAGACCCGACATAAGGCGCCTCCCAGGTGCTGCAAGTTAAGGAGAGCTCAGAGAAGAGCAGCTGACGGAAGGCGTCACGGGTAGGGATAGGGGTTGGAGGAGGATGAGGAGAGGGAGGGGCTGAGTGCTCAGAAGGGGCTCTGCTTGAACACAGGTGGGTGGGAGAGCTGAGCTTGGGGACAGCCAAGGGCAGCAGGGAGCAATCAGGCCGACCACAGCAGAGGGCTCAGGCCGAGGGCTGCCTAGAGGTGGGGCTGAACATCGCCAGTGGGGCCTGACTGTGGTTCAGCGCCTTGTCTGGTGGGCTTATGAGCACGTCACAGTCGGCACGCACAAACATCTCCAAGCTGTTTCCTGGGCACGCGCGCTGTAAATGGCTTCCCCGGCCAAGGTGCCAGGGGCTCAGGCTTAACAAAAACACAAATCCCTAGGATAGTGTCTCCAATCAGCTCACACCCATAAACACTGAATGGACACAAAATGCCCTTCAGCTCTGTATCATGAAAGCACTCCAAATCATACAGGAATTATAGGATTATGGTTATGTCAAGTGGCAACTAAATAAAAATATAAATTTATAAATCAGCTTTGTAACTTGTCTTTTCCCTTCTTGTTCTGATTCTTTTTCAAATCTAGGGATTCCTGGTGTCACAAAACCACTAGAAACAACTGTCTAGACTTGCTCACCAAGTACTAAAAACACAACCAAGTCCGAACTGGAGAAACTAAAACCTTCCAGCTCTCACGCAACACTGAAGAGAGAGGAAGAGCCCAGGCCTGAACAGGAGGCTCCTTTCCAAGTCCCACTGACTTGAAAGAGTGGAACACCGGGACTGGGGCGTGCGCACATGCTTGCTCACCGCACCCCCCCCCCCCCCCCCGGGGAACATGCACACATACTCCCACACTATGACCTTCAACGGGTGCAGAACATGAACCCCAGCCACCAAAAGCAGTCAGACCCAGGCACACACCCCAGACTAAAAGGCAACTAAAGCCGTTGCTCTGACCTTGCAGGAGGTTTGGGAGGAGAGGCAGAAACTCCTGATACAGGAGGTCATGGCTGCCCCCGCCAATGGAGCGGAAGAGGGCCCGGAGCAGCAGGAAGTAGTTGTAGGGCTCTTTGGCAGTCTGCGCGAGCTCCATGGAGCTGTTCACAATCTTGTGCAGGTGGGGCTGCGGGGGCGGAGAGGCAGGTTAGCAGGCTCTGAACAAGGGGGGTCTGCACCCTCAGGAGTGAGGCCCAGCGCTCACCACAATCAGACAGAGACGGAAGGGGGTCTGACCAGTGTGCTCCGAAAGGAAAACCAAAACAAGAACTGTCCAGCCCACATCCGACTCAGGTTCAGTTCTCTCAGCACGTATGTTGCTTCCCACCAGCCAGGCTGTGGAAGAAGCACGTGACAGGTTCCCAACTGTAGGCCCCGCAGCTCTCACGAGCACAGTCACTAAATGATCGAACGAGAGAAGAGCCCGCTTCCTAGGCCAATCTGAACGCAACAAGCAACCTAGAGAAACTCAACATCCCTATCAATCAGAAATGTCAAGTTTGGCTCTGGCTGCTGTGGCTCCCTGGATTGAGTGCTGGCCTACGGACTGAAAGGTCGCAGGTTCGATTCCCAGTCAGGGCACATGCCTGGGCTGTGGGCCAGGTCCCTAGTTGTTGGCATGTGAGAGGGAACCAGTGCAAGTTTCTCTTGTACATCATCCATGTTTCTCTCCCTTTCTTCCCCCAACCCCCTCTCTCTAAAAATAAATAAAATCTTTTTATTTTAGAAAGTTTGGAAGAGCCTCAAATGACATTTAAGGTAAGGATTTGGAAGACTTGATTGAAAAATAGGTATTTCTTTAACACAGAAGTACTTTATTAGCTTATAGTAATTTTATAGTAGCTCAGTTTGTCAGAATGTCCACCTGATACGCCACAGTTACAGGTTCGATCCCCAGTCAGGGCACATACAAGAAGCGACCAGTGAGTACATACATAAGTGGAACAGAACAACAAATCAGTATTTCTCTCTCCCCTTCACCTTTCTCTAAAATCAGTTAAAGATTTGAAAAGGAAAATTACTGGCAGCAATATTAATAACCACACACCTACCTGACCTAAGTGTTCTGAAGTTTTCATCTTAAATCACCAGATAAATTAACCTTTGTTCAGAAATATACAAAATGTCTCTCACACTAAGTTGCAAAATATTTGCAACCTATTTGTTGCAAATATTTTATGAACTCAAAGAACACTTTACAAGTATAAAAAGAGCCATTCTAGGTTTTGTTCAAGAGTGAAAACAAGAATTAAGCAACAACAAACCCTGAAACGAAGCCCTACTTGGATCTACGTGAGGTTTACCTTCAGCATTTGTTCATTTTCAGCTGCAAAGAGGGAGACCGAGCCAAAGACCAACTTAAACAGCTTGAGGTACAGGTTGGAGAGCTCCACGTTGGAGCCCATTTCTGGCAGGCGGTCAAGGAGATACTCCACCAGAATTGTAGCGAACAGAGCAGAGGTAGTAGGGTTTGCCAAGAATGAATTGGCAACAATCTGTCAAAGCAAGAAAAGAATGTGACAAAAAATAATCCCTTTCTCAAAGCATCTTTAAGAGAAATAAATCTGCTGAAAATACAAAATCAAACCTGTCAGTCCAAGAAATTATTCACCAAAGGAAAAATAATGAAATAGGTTGACTGAGCCTTGAGTTGAACAGTCTCGTCAAGTATTCAACCTGGCATTCTGTTCTCACCGCCAAACCCCACGACCTACACCTGACACGCACTGGGTCTCCACGAACCGGGAACTTGCCTAGCCCTGACTGTGGGGCTCCGGGGGAAGGGGGGGTCCTCCTGCAAACCGAAGTGCCACCAGTTTGATCCCCCCTCAGGGCACACGCCTGCGTTGCGGGTCCCCGTTTGGGGGTGTTCGAGAGGCAACCCATCAGTGTTTCTCTCCCTTTCCTCTTCCCCTCCCCTCTCAAAAAATAAAGAAAATCTTTATGAAAAAGGCAGAGGAGGAGAAAGAGAAAGAAAGGAACTTTTGTGCAAAGCATCTTGAGGATTTTGGGGAAATATTTTAATATTTCTCTAAATTTTGCTTAGTATTTGTAGGAAATCCTCAAAATAAACAATACCAAGAGCTCGACATATAAACAAAGCACATGAATATAAAAAAGGAGTTTTATACCTGAAGAGCATAATTCTTTGAGATTCTTTCCACCATGTAGGGGACTGTAGTTTGAAAGATCTCTTTGAAAGTTAAGGGGTTCATCATCGTGAACACGCCCGCGAAGTGCTCTAACACCTCCTTCTCCTCCTTCATTCTAACAGTCTGGCAGTTGGCTACTCGAACATATGTGTGTCCATTCCCTGCTACCTGGACCTAGCACAGGAGAGCAAACCCAGCATGGTCATTAGAACCGAAGATCTCTGAATGTATTCCGTCACCTAATCAGACGGCTGCATTGTTGAGAGAGAGCACTTGGATTAGGTAATAAATGCCAACCCCTAAAACCCTTCAATTTCTCTATTCTTAGCTTAATTTTAGAAAACACTTCAAAATATTTTTCGTTAAGTGGTCCAAAGGGAACAAACTACAAATTTGGTAAACTTAAGTCTTATTTTTATTACACTCCACTGACACCAGCACCACAAAATACACACGCGGAACCCTGTAAGTAAGAGCTCTCACCCTAAATGCACTGCTGGACCACAGACCAAAAGCAGGCCTGCGCACACGGACACTGCCAGGGGTGTCCACCCTGCGGCCCAACACAAAACCGTAAGGTTAACTTAAAACACTGCGAGATTTCTTTTGTGGTTACGTGTCACAATGTATTTAACGTGGGGCCCAAGACAACTGTTCTTCAGCGTGGCGCAGAGACGCCAAGAGGTTGGGCACCCCTGCGGTAGGCCATTCAAAAATAACGGGTTCTCACGACCTGTTCGGTCACCAGCATCTCTAATTCTAAGGGGTAATCTCCACATTCAACAGACTGGTGTGGGGGCGCTTCCTTACCTGATAAATATCTAAAGCCTGCATTGCATATTTGACAAGTTTTATGTAAATCTGGGTTTCTTTGGGCTGTAACTGCTTGTTGGGAATGAACTGAGCTTCTGGAAAAGAGACGACATAGTAAGTCAATGAAAATAAAACCCACTCTGTGAAAAACACTGTTTGTCTAAAAAATTCAGGAGGGGGATTACCACCAGGCGCTTTACACGACGTGATGCCCCACGTGATGGTCTTGACTCCACACACCAAGGTTTTCACCAAACTTCGGCAATCTGTGACTTGAAATGTCTGCTTGTCCTCCTTGTCCTTTTCTCCTTGCTTCTCAAAGGGAGGCACAGGGGCTGGGGTCACAGGGGTGGCGGGGGTAGGGGGAGGCGGTGGGGGTGGGGCCGGGGTAGGAACTGGGGCAGGGGAGGGGGCAGGGCCCGGAGCTGCGGGGGCAGCGGGCACCCCGGGCAGAGCTGCTTCCACGGCTCCGAGTTCTGACTGAGGCTTGCACTTCTTAAAAATGGCAGAGAGCTGGTACCGAGCAATGGTGTGGAATTTGAGAACAAAAACCTAACAGGATGAGAAAGTGGGGGGAAACAGAAATCATTCCTTTCCAACAGGTCAACAACCCTACTGGAAGACAGGACAAGAACAGCTCCCTGAAAACCACCTGCTTTGTATTAAAAATGAGAATGTGTCCTGGCCTGGGAGCTCAGAGCATCGTCCCAATACTCCAAGGTTGCAGGTTCGATCCCTGATCAGGGAACATACAAGAATCAACCACTGGCCTGGACTGGTGTGGTTCAGTGGGTTGGGCATCGTCCTGCAAACCAAAATGTTGCCGGTTCAATTCCTGGGCAGGGCACATGCCTAGGATGCGGGCCAGGTCCCCGGCTGGAGGCGTGCAAAAGGCAGCCAACGCATGTGTCTCTCACACATCAATGTTTCTTTCCTCTCTTTCTCCCTCCCTTCTCCTCACTCTAAAAATAAATAAAAATAAAATCAAAGAAATTTTTTAAATGAGTCAACTAATGCATACGTAAGCAGAACTGATATTTCTCTCTCCCCCCTAAAAAAAAATTAATAAAATTAAAAATTACAATATAGATTAGACAATTCTTTTAAAATTGGGGGGGGGAACAGTGTGCTGTCTTTCCCCCGTGGTAGCTACAGATGTTTCACCATCTCCACTGCCCCCGTGAAGAATCTGCTTGGGGCAGCCGGGGGACTGGGAGGACAGGCAGGGCCTGGCTGGGACCTAGGACTGCCCCACAGCCCACACGACGGCCCACACGACTGCCCACTGGCTGCAGGAGTCACACGATACCCCTTCCCCACATCGCCAGCTGGACATTGCTCCAGAGGTGTGCACGGCTAATTCAGCACTTGGCTGAGGGTGCCCCAGGACCGTGCCAGGGAGCGCACTAAGAGGCCTCGTGCGATGTCTGCTCTCTCACAGCAGCCCTGTGTGCATCCCTGGTTAGGAGACGAGGGACACGCACACAGATGTTCAGATCCTGCCCACGGACACTTGGCTAGTTCACAGGAGGCGTGGGGACTTGAACCAAAGCAGTCTAACACCTGGGGTCATGCTTGGCCATCTGGCGGCCCCATAAACTCGCCAGTGAAGCACTGGTACAAGTTCCGCAGCGTGTGCGGTGAAAGGGCACGGGGCCTCTCCGGAGACAGTACCTCCAGCATCCGCATCAGGACGTCTCTCCCGTTGCCGCTCTCCTGTTCGCTCTTGGAGCGGATGCAGTCCACCAGGTTCAGCAGGAGCTTGCAGGACATGGTCTGGATGCTGCTGGGCAGGGATTCGTCATCGATGTTCTTGGCAAATAGCTGGACGGCGAGGGAGAGGTCACTGAGGGGCAGGTGCTGCCGAACGTGGTGCACGAGGTCAGCCAGCGTGCTGTAGGCGAGGGGCCTGTGGGCAGAGAACGCGCTAGTGCATGTCATAGGCCCACACCTGCAGGCCACCCCTTCCACCAGGACCAGCCCAGGGCACCACCACCGTGGCAGCACGCCTGGGGCACACTTCGTAGGGTTCCGGTTTCCCCAGCTACACAGCCAAAACTCTAACGGCAGTGCTTAAATTCTTTACTTTCCAAGTTCATGCATGTCATGGTTAACACTGGCACATGGGCTTATTAACAGGAGCAGAGACCATGACGAGCCCAGTCGTGCCCTGACTGGGTCTTGTAGCTCGAAGACAAACAGTGTGTGTCAGTTAATACCCTGTATACAGAGTGAGGGAAAGGTAGGTTTACACTTGTGGTATGTGAAACAGTTTATTCTTGTATTATTATCTATTAATTATTGCACTATTTTCCCTAGGAACAACTGTAAACCTACTTTTGCCCGCCCTGTGTTGGAGCCACTTTGCAGCGTAATGTCTGGGTTATTAGCGCTTTCGCTCTCTGAACAATCGGACAGTGGCCAGACGTCGGGCTAGACACCAGGGAGGCCACAGTGACCGAAGTAAGCAGAGCTCCCCGCCCTCAGGAAGCTAAATGACAGAAGGCACTAGTAAAGGATAAAGTGTATACGTTGGTTAGCACTTGGGGAATGTGAAAAGAGCCCTGTGGGACAGACAGGCGCGAGACCACTCTGAAATAGAGTGCCTGGCAGAGTCCCTTCCAGGTGGCACTGACTCAGAGACCTCAGGACAAAAAGGGGCTATGGGGCAAAAAACCAGGGAAATTCCCAGGTGGGGGCGGCAGGAAAGCCCTGGGTGGGAGCTGCCTGGAGGAGCTGCAGGCCGGGGCAGGGAAGCAGGTGGGCCTGGCCTCCATCCGCGGGAAACGCGGAGCCACGGAGGGGTTTCTAGCAGGAGTGAAGTGATCCAGTGTTCAGATCCAGGCAGGTGCAACTGCAGGTTGTAAGCAGTGTCTTTCTTCCTATTCTGTATCTTCTATACAGAAAACAGTGAACGCTCTACATCATGTTCAGAGTGTCCTGCCTATTTTTCAGAAGGTCCCTTATTTAAGGCAAAGTAATTACTGATGTTTATTCATTTTATATTGTAAAGATGATCAAATGTTAATTTTCTCCTTGAGAAATAAAAACATGATCACAAATACATTGCTCTTATAAAATACGTAAGAAACAAAAACTAGAATACATCGAAGTATTAACCGGGTTACTTGAGCTCCTTTTGCGCAGGACCTGAAGTTTTTCTTTCCTTCTCTCTTCTTGGTAGGTTATCAAATATTCTTTTACAGTGAAAAGATCCACTTATACAGAACAAAAACTAATGCTAGTCAGATAGTTTTACCTACAGTTAAAATCAGAAAGACCACTCTGATTTTCCCCTTTAGCTAAGGCACAAAAAGCAACCTCAGGCATTTCAAGAAGTCCTGCAGTTCTAAATCCAACGGGAATGAGAGCCCAACAGCCCGTGTTTAAAAGGCTCCTGATACCAAGTGCCAGGAGTCACTGCCCCTCACACTTAATTAGCCAGATATCTCGAGTTCAGTTGCATACCTGAGAGTCTCCCGAGCAGTATATCCTGAACCAATTAGTATGGATTCATCAAACAGCTTGTCCATGCAAGGAATGAACTCTAGAAGACAAAGATCCATTGCACGTATCACCAACTAAACCAATTACATGATGCATAACCGCACTTTCACAGTAGCCAACCCAGTCTATCAGCAACCCAGATGCGAAAGGGGGAGGAGAGAAGCAAGCACACTGCGATTTAGTCAAAGACATCGGCTTCACTGAGCCACAGAGGCCCTCTGCTGTCAAAGACAGGCAGAATCACAGTCAGCATCAGAGAATAAACTAAGAAAAGGTGAGCTTTGCATCCCTCCGCAGAGCATGCACCCCCACCCAATACTTCACTGGCAATGCATTCCATTGCCCTGGCCGTCAACCCAAACCTGTCTGGAGAAGGGGGCAGCATCTCCTAAACGCCCCTTTAGCCACCGCCCTGAAGTCGCCCTCCTTACACACTTTATAGTCAGTCCTTATGGAAAACTAAGAACATTTCCGCATATAAATTACAAAGGTCTGGAAACTTTACTCTTCGCAAAGGCATGGGCCTCAGGTTAGGGGTCCCAACTCCCTGGGGGGGAACTGACCAGAAGCTGCAGGGGCTCCTCTGTTCCCCCAATCCTGCAGATGGAACCATCACCCACCCTCCCTCTCCCCCCGGGCCTGAGAACCTAACAGGACCAGAAAGATCTGGTCTCCACTCAGGGACACTTTGTATTTCTGAGGGTGTGCAGACAGGTGGCAACCTGCACTTCCTAGGCCTCGATTCCATATACCCCTTGGAGAACTCAGGCCACAAACACCAAAGGCTGTTCAGATTCTGGAGTAAGCCCGACATCAGAGCCAGCTTCAGTAAGCCAAACAGAGTCACTGTTCCCAGCAAAGAGCTGCGGAGGGTCGAAGTCAGAAAAGGAACGCCTGCACTGGAGAGGCCCAGCAGCACCTCCGTGCGGTGGCCGGGCGGAAGGAGGCACAGGAGGACAGTGGCAGAGGGCGTAAACACCGAGTGCTGGCAGGCTGGCCCAGGGCTGAGTTCAAGGAGAAGGACAAGAAACGAGGTTGTACAGCTCTGTTTCCAGATCCCATCTGTGACCGAGACCCAGGGTGTCTGCGGAGATGGGTGAGCAACTCCCGTAAACCATCAGGCTTTCGCAAACTACTGCTCTGCAGAACTCCGGCAACTGGGTTACCATCTGCTGCCATCTGAGATGCCAAAAAAGTAAGGCTACATGACAAATATTAGTGGATGTGTAAGTGTGAACTGTGTGCAGACGCTTTCGTATTCTGTAATAACGCAGTATTGAACGTGACCCTTCAGTATTTCTTTCAATAAAAACTTTTTTGAGATGTGATGCTGTTATCTATTTAACTCCAGGAGGTCAGGTCCTATGGGCTTCAAAATAAACCATCCTGAATTCAACAAGTCTAAATTTTAAAAAAAAAAAAAAAAAAAAAGGAAGCAGCCTGACGTGATCAGCCCTGGAGAGCAGCACCACACGGCCTCGAAAGAGGGCCTGGCTGCACGTGATGGGGAGTTCGAAAAGTCGGCAATCCGTCAGCTCTTCAACAAGCAGAGCCCTCCCGCCACAAAGCTTCCCAGATGCACCTGAGACCCGTATCACTTGCAAGGCAGGAATACGGACGCTGACGTGAGAAGGGTACCCCAGGTGCAGCCCGCTACCTTCAGGAGATCTGAAATGTTCCAGTCAAAACGATGGTATGTGGACACTGCTCAGAGGCGAACACGCAGGAAAGGCAGACAGCTAGGAAGCCCCCCACCCTGCCCAAAGCGGGTGACGGCGGCCGGCGCCGAGGGCGAGCAGGGCTGCGGCACCGGCAGCGCTCCAATGCTTTGCCTGGGTAAGGCTTGCACGCGTGTTTGTTCCGTAATTTTTGGTGAAATCATGCACTTCTGTGCACTTTCCTATGTATTACATTTCAAAACATGTTTTAAATCTATCTTCCTTTCAGCAATATCCACATACAAAGTCACACTATATAATTGTATTTTAATAGCCCAAAAATATCTGAGCTTTGGCGCAAACTCAAGTGTAAACTCTCCAATTGTACACGTCTTTTCATGTTTAAAAACTATGTAGGGAAGCTCAATCTCAGTTTTACGTATACTCTGATTTACAGGCAAATAAAACATTTACTATTGAAAAATTACTGGAGGAAATGATTATCATATCACAACAATTAGGATGGAACTTCAACCTAATGATTTGGACATATAAACATAAAAAGAATTTAAAAATTGAAATTCAACTGATAGAAAAAGTATAATTATCCGATTAGCCTAAAGCAAGTATCGATCTCGTGCATAAAAACAGAACCAATCCATTGCTACACAGGATGGAGAACAAAATCACTGTTTCCTTCTTACCTTTTAAAGTCAGAGAGCAAATGCCTATTTGGAATTTCAAACGTTACGCAGTCAAAAGGCAGAAAAGTACGAAGGGCAACTCAGCACATAAGCGAGCTACGCCGAGGAAAGCATCATGGTAATTACGAGACCGCTGAGAGGATAAAGGGAGGACCCTGGCGGCAGGCTCGGAGAAAGGAGGGGAAAGGACCTACTCACGACACCCACAAAGAAAGGACAAGTTAAGCCTAAAATATTGGACCACTAGAGCGAGTAGAGACTCCTCAAGACAAGGCAATGTCAGGCAGAGAGGTGCCCACGCTGCCTTCTGCCGCCCAAGACACAACCCGTGTTAAGTCCCCCCCAGTGAGCTCAGTGTGGAAGCAACAACTGCCGGCGAGTCCCAGCCCCAAAGACGTAACGGCACTCAGGCCAGGCCCCCTACAAAAGACATACGGTTTCTGAGCTCAGTCGTGAGGATGTGCTTTGCGGCGATCAGAAGCTCCTTCCTGAGGTGGGCGGTCTCTGCTGGACAATTTGAAAGTAACTGTAACATCCCTTTTACCATCTGCTGAGAGTACTTCGTCACCAGCTCCTGCAAAAATGAGGAAAACAACAGTGACACTGATTGATGTGTATTGAGAAAACCCAAAATCTACACACTTTTAAAAAAATTCAATGACACTAAGCTTGGCTCAAAGGACTCCCTGAGAGTAACAAACAGGCTTACTAAACAAGTGCCACACACCAGCTGTTAACGGTACACGCACACGGCCACACCAGCAGGATGGTTAGCTGCGCAAACGGCAGTCCCTCACACAGTGGGACTACGGATGTCTGCTCCGTACTTTACTGCATCCTCCCAGCTCTCAGCGACAAATGCGATGACTTTGGTATCGAGGGGGAGGAATACTGAAGTTAAAGTGAAACAGAGGCTCCTCACTCAGTCACCCCATCAACGCGAGGCCCAAATGACCCAGGAGACACGCTCAGTCAACTCAGACTGAGCTCTAGTCACAGTCTCTTCCAGTGCTGTAGGAAGGCGGCTTGCCACACAGACTCAAGCTGACCGAAAATCTGAGTAGGGGGTACACCTAACTCAAACTTTTAAGCCCCATCCATGTTCCAATTTCAGTGCCGGACAGGGCCTGGGGCTGGGAGGAGGAAGTGGACTACAAATGTACAAAGGAAAATTCTGCGGGGTGAAGAAACGTTCTGTATTTTGATGTGTTGGTGGTTACCAATTGTAGGCATTTGTCAACTGACCTACAATTCACCTATAAAGGGGAACTCTACTGCATGTAAATTATATCTTAGCAAACCTAACTTCCAACAAAGGTCAAAGAACTCACCTGGTAAATTCTGATGATGTAAGCTAAAAACGACAATGTTTTAATCTGAGCAGCAATAAAGTCAGCATACAACTCCTTGTTGTAAAGCTTATGTTGCCTGAATGAGAAATGAGTAAAATTTACAACATTAGCCTAGAACGACTGAGCCCACCAGTTCCATTTCTACACAGACGAGAACACCACGGCAGCAACGACACGCACCCTACGCTCTTACGCAGTTCCAAGCAACACAAAGCGCTCGGAGGCATACGGCAAGCGGGTCTGCAGCCATCCCACACGGCCCCAGTGGGCACCCCACAAAGCCACTCAGCCAGCAGACGGCATTGGGGCACCTGTCTGCCCAATGAAGGAGCCCGTGCTAGGGCCACCGGGGCTGTTCGAGCTGATTCACCCTCAGATCCTGCCCTCAAATGACTCAGAGCCACGTAGGCTACAAGTCAAGAAAGCAAGTGACAAAGGTCTTAGGAGGAATGCTGCCAACTCTGAGAAAAAGCTTCACTGCGAGAATGACGATGGTTCACCTAGTCTGTGGTGGAGAGCGATAGGTGGGGGAAATGGAAGAAAATAATGAAGGTGAAGAACATTCTGCCCTGGCTGCTGTGGCTCAGTGGACTGAGTGTTGGCCAGCGAACCAAGGGTCACTGGTTCGATTCCCAGTCAGAGCACATGCCTGGGTTGCGGGCCAGTAGGGGGCTCACAAAAGGCAACCACACATTGATGTTTCCTTTCTCTCTCTCCCTTCCCCCCTCTCTAAAAATGAGTAAAATATTAAAAAAAAAAAAAAAAAAAAAGAACATTCTAGCACTCATGCGGAAAAGAATGGCAAGAACAAAGAATGGCTTGAAGGTGAGAACAACCTGGTGATCCCACAGAGAAGTGAGTACAGTAATGCCTAATGATAGCTCCAAATTTACAAGACACCACAAAGCAAGGTATTAGCTCATCCTCTCAAATTAAGAAACTGTCACTATCATCGTTGAAACACAAGTTCAAAGAGTGAACAATACATACGCTTTTACCAAAATTTTGCCACTTGAAATTTTTCTGGCTTACAAATGTCACCAGCAAGTGTATTCTGACTGGGAATAAAGCACCGCGACAGGTGGCTACGCCGCTGTCCGAGGGAGCCTTACCTGGCTTGCACAGACACCTGGATTGCGATGGTGTTCATGATCAAGGGCACGAACTCTGCGACGACATTGTGGATGTTCAGTTTGTAGAGCTACAAGCAAACAACCAGACTTTCATGCTCTTCCACGTTCTGCCGCAGCAAAATAACTTGGGGCAGCACAGACACTACGGGGGCGTCCCGTCAGCTGGCCTGTGCGGACCCTGCACACCAAGGTGCCGTTATATGTGAACTCTGCCATGAAAGCAGCAGCCAAAACCCAGGAAACGTACCTGATACATTAAAACAACAATAATGGGCAATTCCGCCAGCACTTTCAGGGACAGAGATCCTCTTGGAATAATGGAATGCTGTAAGAGAGCAACAAGCAGGGCCGCGGTCACCCCATGGCAGCGCACCCGCCACGCAGCACCGCCCGCCCAGACAGAAGGAGGGGAAAGCGCTGGCGCACCTGTGTGCGAATCTGTAGGGAAAGATCCACATTATCCTTAAAACCAAGTGGAAGATTTAAAGAGAGGTTTTTATATTTTCCAATGTAGCCCCCTATAGTAAATAACTTGGGGAAAATTTTTCAAAACTTAAAAATTCAAATCATGTGAGAAAAATTTTAAATTAGTGTCTATTATTTTACTTTAAAGAACAAAGCAAAAAGGGCACATTTACCAAGTTTTGTTCAAAAATACTTAGAAACAGAAAATGGTTACAATAAATATAAGAAAAAGTTTAATAGTGTTAATATGTAAGAATTCATACATAAAACAGGCCTGGCTGGTGTGGCTCAGTCAGTGGATTGAGCGCCAGCCAGCCTGCGAACCAAAGGGTCACAGGTTCGACTCCCAGTCAGGGCACAGGCCTGGGTTGCAGGTCAGGTCCCCAGTAGGGGGCGTGTGAGGCAACCACACATTGATGTTTCTCTCCTCTTTCTCCCTCCCTTCCCCTCTCTCTAAAATATAAATAAGTAATCTTTAAAAAGACTTTTTTTAAAGTCACCATCTCTTTATTTCCTTCTGCCAAGCAGAGCGGCGGGGACGGGCACAACGCGAAAGGGCGGAGGAGACTCACCGTCCTCGTCTCGCTGTCCTCGCGCTCAGGACTGACCTTCACGGCCACCGTAGTGATCATGCCAACCGTTTCCGGGGGCGGTACTGTGTTCTCAGGGACCACCTGAGGGTTCTCAAAGTAGCGGTTCTGCACGAAAACAAGAGAAGTCCTTTCCCTCGGGGCAAACACAGCGGCCCTCGGTGAGCCAGACACTGACGAGGGGGGACGAAGCCTCAAGGACTTGCTGCCCCTCCCTGGCCGGGACACCATGACACGCGTGCGGACTACATTACTACATCAGCGCAGCCGGAAGAGGGGCCCAACCCTTCGGCGGCAGGAAACTCGGGGCGCGTCCCTATGGATTTAACTTCCCAAAGAGTCTCCTGGGCGGAGCTCCGAGAGGGTACCCAGAAGCAGAGACCAGAGGTGTTTTCAACACCCTCGGTGCTCAAGGGAATCTGGACCCCACGTCCAGCAAAACGGCCTCTTAGGAAAACCTCTGACTGAAGCTGCGGGTGACGCAGCTCAGAAGGTAATTATCAGAATGATAAATCAGAGTGACTCATCGATCAACCTAGATTCTGATCGTCAAGAAGCACGACCTGCGCTACAATTAGCACCCCCCAATCCCTTCAACCCACGTGCTCCAAATCAATTTTAAGTAATGCATTCAACGAATATTAAACCGTACCACTACTTTTGGAAGCTCCTTGTAAATCTGCTTCACAAAATCCAAAAAATGATGAATCTAAAGGAAAAGACAGTATGAGAAAGTTATAAACAGAAAATGCTTACAATAAATAAGAAAAATGTTGGTAGTCTTAATACACAAGAACTCTTAAACAGTTAAGGAAAATGTCAGATCCAAATTACAAACTGGCAAGGAATGTTGAAAAAAACATGCCCCGGCTGGTGTGGCTCATTGGGCTGAGCGCCGGAAGTGACCCGGAAGGTCGGCCTGTGACCCGGAAGGTCGCCAGTGCAATTCCCGGTCAGGGTACTGCCCGGGTTGCGGGCCAGTAGGGGGCGTGTGAGATGCAACAGCATGTCGATGTTTCCCTTTCTCCCTCCCTTCCCTTCTGTCTATAAATAAATACATCTTAAAAAAAAAAAATTTTTTTTAAACAGTAACACTTTTGACCTAGTAATTCTAGGTTGACAAACCCAGTCTATGAAGTAATTTGAACTAGAAACAGATATTCATTAATAGTCAAAAAAATAAAATTTTCTGAAATAACTCTAAATGTCTAAAACCAAGGGCTCCGATATGTAAAAGTACTATCATCCATTAAAAATTAACTTTATAAAGAATTTTTTATTGAAAAATGCTTACATATGTGAAGGGAACGATCGGGACATAAAATGTCACATATGGGACTACAGTCATTATGTAGAAGATGTTACACATGCACAGGGTGGGAAAAGGAAGGGAAATCCGTATTGTCTTTAAGATGGAAGGAATTGTATTTCATTGTTATGCTTCCAATTTCCCAATATTCTACACCAGGCATTACCTAAGCTCACCATCACAGAAGACACTATTAGCTATTGCTGACAGAGTGTTTAATATTCACTCCACAGCTGCTGAGCACTGTGCTAAGAACTGTTAACTTTCCATTTAACTCTTCAAGCTGTCTTTGAGGATGTACTGTGAGTGTCCCCACTTCGCAGAGAAGGCTCCAATGGGCCAGAAGTTTACCCCGTGTCACACAGCTTCCGAGCTGCGGAGCTGACGTTCAAACCCGGCTCTGCCTTCAGAACCCACAGCGCAGCCCTCGTTCATCACGAGATGACCGGCGCCTCCCGGCCTATCGGGCATGTCTGAGAGCCAGAGAACGCGCAGGGCCCTGCCAGTCTGGTGGGGGGCACGTGCCGGCACCCACAAACCCGGAGACATTCGCATACACACGCGAAACAGAAAAGTGACCGCTGACCCCCGCGCAGGACCTCCCCACACAGGCTGTGGGTTCCACGCTCGCACGCAGCGCACTCCGCCAACACTCCGGGAACTGAAGCCGCCGGCAGCACCCCAGAGCCCGCGACAGAACACTTACCTCCTGCGTGATGGCGGGCCGGAACTGTTTGTGCAGCTCAATGATTATTCGCAGGCAAATAAGAACGTTTTCTTCATTTTCCGTCTTAAAAAAAAAAAAAAAAATTTAAAGAGTTACAACTCTGAAGACTTATTTTAACCTAAGGATTAAAGCCTATTTTCTAAGCTTTTTTCTATAAACACACACTCCGTCAGCCAACTTAGACTTGATCTGTTGAGGAGTCCTTGAACCACAGAACACAACTGCCCAAACAGGCAGCTCCCATGGTCTTGGGTGGGCCACCTGAAGGGCAGCCCACCACGAGGTCTCCACAGTACCACTCTGACAGATGAGGGGACTGGCGTGTGTGGCAAGTCACACCAGGAACTGAGGTCTGAAAGTACTGCCGAAAGAATGAGCAGTTACTGAGTACCCCCCTGTACCGGACTGAGCCAACCGCTTCACTCGCTCTAAGTGGGGGGCCCCACCCACACTGCACCTCCCCGGAGGCTCTTGCTCTGGGAATACCAGCACCGGGGCTGACAGGGCACCGCTAACACTGAGAGGTGGGATCTGATTCCAACTCTCCCCCTCCCAAGTTCGCCTTTCCAAGGGGCCCAGGGACACAACAGAATTCTAAACCCATCAAGACTAAGAACAGCAAGAAAGTAAGTTTAGAGGTTAACTTTACAAGTACCAGGCAGATTAGCCCCAAGAATTTGAGAAATTCTTTGTGAGGCTGTACGGCTGCCTGACACACGCAACACCAGAAAGCACAAAGCCGAAGAACCCTGCTCTGAGAGTGCTGGCCACCATCCAAGGCATTTTCAGGGATTCCCACCATGCAGAGTCAAGTGTTCAGTGACTCAAAAAAAAAAAAAAAAAGAGCCTGCAATTAAAATTAATAACCTTTCAGAGTAATGTGGCAGGCAAAGTGGGGGAAAATAGACATTGTGAATCAGAACTTCAGTGAAAGGGAAACAGCTGTATAACACTGGAATTTACGTTAAGAAAATCATTGAAAGTTTTGAATATGGCAAAATAACAAGAATTCTCCAAAGGTTACCTCGAGAAAGCGAAACATCACAGACAAGACATTTTTCGTATGAGGACGAAGATGTTCATTGGTTGGTATTCTATGAATTATTTCAAGAACTAGTTTCCGCAGTTGCTAGTGAGGGAAAAAAAAACAGAAACGTAAATATGAAACCCTTGCAAGGGTTCCAAAGTAGCCCTCCTGCACTCTCCAGGTGTCACCCCGCTGTGTGGGCCCCGCACTGCGCACTGGTAACCCCCGACCACGGCGCGGGTCCCGCTGTGGAAACACTCCTGCAAATTACCGCAGTGTAATTCACAGCATGTACTGCGAATCGTCACTTCCGGTCCTTCCACCAGGGCGCACCAAACCAATCAAGCACGTCCCATTTTTCCCCTTTCACACCTTACCTCAGGCAGACAGGGCACTAGGGTATGAGTGTGGAGGGCACTTACGAGTAAAGAGCGAAATGACAAAGGGAACTTCATTGAGATCTCTGTCTACAATCTCAGTTTAGCTCCTATGATGTTCTCTCCAATTACTCTAGACCCAAGGACTAATTTCATCATAAACTGTACTGAGATTTCATGATTCCGTCTACGGAGCTCACAAGAAAAAAGTAGATCGACTATATATACATATATATATATATATATATATATACACATACATATACACACCCATACATATCCATACACATGCATACACACATACGTATACGTATACACCTACATATATATACATATACCGATACATATATGTATACGTACACAGATACAGATACAGATTCATAGATCTTGAACTAGTACAACATAAAAATGCTTCATTTAGCCCTGGCCGAGTAGCTCAGTTGGTTAGAGCATCAACCAGATACACCAAGGTTGCAAGTTTGATCCCAGTCAGGGCACATAAAAGAATCAACCAATGGCCCTGGCTGGTGTGACTCAGTGGATTGAGCAACAGCCTGTGAACCAAAGGGTCGCCAGTTCAATTCCCCAGTCAGGGCACATGCCTGGGTTGCAGACAAGGTCCCCTGTAGGGGGCGCACAAGAGGCAAACACATTGATGTCTCTTCCCCTCCCCCCTTACTCTCTCTCTAAAAATAAATAAAATTTAAAAAAATGATGTGATGGACTGCTTTAAAAAAACGATGACGCCCTGGCTGGTGTAGCTCAGTGGATTGAGTGCAGGCCTACAAACTGAAGGGTCGCTGGTTCGATTCCCAGCCAGGGCACATGCCTGGGTTACAGGCCAGGTACCCAGTTGAGGGCACATGAGGGGCAACTACACATTGATGTTTCTTTCCCCCTCTCTCTCTCCCTTACACTCTCTCTAAAAATAAATAAAATTTTAAAAAATGATGTGATGGACTGCTTTAAAAAAACGATGACGAGAGAGTAAGAAGCGTGGGTGGGGATAGAGGTAAAACAAAACTGGCCATGATTACAAGAATTGAAATGAGTAAGGGTAGAGTTTGGACAACGGGTATGGGGAGAATCAAAGGACCACTGTTCCTCCTTTTGCACATTTTCCTATCCACATAATAAACAGGGCACACACGTCAAAGTCAGCAGACGTGAAAAATTAAAACTGTAAAAGAGCGGGACTTGACAAGATAAAACAGACACTTAACTGAGAAGGCAAAGGCCTTGGGCACAGTCACCCTTGTGTGACAAAACCTCTTCCATTTTTAAGTGGAACCACAGGATTTTTTTTAGTTGCCTCAATCCTACCACACGCTAATTTTTCCTCATTGATATTTTTAAACAGATTACCTGGGCTGGTTTCTCCTGAAGAAACTGAACTTCTCCATCTTGCAGAAATGTAAGAAATCGAGGGATGATATGTTCCAGGAATGTAGAATATTGAGGAGATGACGTTACATTCTAATTATGCAAAAATAAAAGAAACCCCCATTACATTTGTGTACATATTTTCATTTCAAATTTACATAGTATTACAATAAACTGAAAAGAATATAAAACATTTTACCAGTCAACAGTAATTTTTAATACTTTTAGCTGCTATGGTGATAACGTAGTTTTAAATTTATTAGGATAATCGTTGCCTCTGAAACCTAATCCAAGAGAACTGAATGCTAAAATTCACTGCTGAAACCAGAAACACTAGCGCTGCGGAAAACGGTGAACTTGGGGCCAGTTCCAGGCTGGCTCCGCCACACCAAGCACGAGACCCCTGAGACGTCACTTAGCTTCCAGAGCTGAGCTTCTTCCCGTGAGAAAAGAAGAGCTGAAACAGACTGACACCTTTTTCCAATCTAAAAATCTAACTTATTAATTAGGTCTAGATGAATTAGATTATAATCCAATCTAATCCATTATCTATCTTGGCACTAATTGTAAAAGGAAAATAGGAAATGAAAGTATGCTTTTGAGTAAAATGGCTACTTGAGCAGGATTACTAGCCTCTGTGCCACAGCGACCCCACCTGTTAAGAAAGGGTCCCATCTGCTCTGGCCAGGGGTCGGGGGCCGCGGCTCCGCTGGCTGAACATCGTCCTGTACACCAAAAGGTCGCAGGTGCCATCCCCAGTCCAGGCACAGGCGGGAGGCCACCAATAGCTGTTCCTCTCCCTCGCTCTTTCTCTCTCTCTCCCACCCCACCTCCTCCCTCTCCCTCTAAAGTCAATGAACATATCCTCAGGTGAGGATTAAAAATAAAAAGAAGGGATAGTATTTCCTGCCTTATGGGATCATGCAAACGTTACAGGAATTAATACATACAAAGCGCACAGCAGCGTGTACAGTGAATGCTCCATAAATACCGTTAGCATCCACACAGCACCTGTGTGCTAAGTACATCCTGTGCTATATGCTTCCCATGTTTCTCACCGGGCCTCACCACAGCCCTCAGGTAAACATTCTGCCCACTTCACAGAGAAAGAAAGGGGCCCGGAGAGGTTAAAAACTTGCTGAATGTCAGAATCAAAAGTTTTAGAAGAGGATTCAAATTCAGTCCTCTCCTACTTTTCCTCCTTTTTTAAAGTCTCACCGGCTTATTTAACAAACAGGCCAGAAGCTCCTATCAGGTGCTCAGTGGAGATAAAATGATCAAGACAGTGTGCAGTTCCTGCCCTCCAGGGTGGGGGAGCCGGCAGTGTGCTGGAGAAGACAGAGATCAGAAGAAAACTGACAATGTGACAAAGGAATGTCTAACATTCCTTTACGTTAGAACCACGTGGAACGTAGTTTACGGACAGAACCGACTGCAGAGACCACCTTCCTGCAGAGGTGATGTTTATACCACGGCACGGAAGGCCACTGGCACTTAACCATGCGAACAACTGCAAAAAGAAGAGGGCTCTAAGGAGAGCATATGCAAAGGCACAAAATTATGAGAAAGTGTCAGGGTAAAAGGCACTAAAATCTTCACGAGTCAGAGAAGCCAGCGAGACGCCGCATCTGGGCAGTGAAATCTAGGTGTCTGGGGCCCAGGCACCGATCTGGACTCGGGGCTGTCGACGAGGTAAGGCCATCTCACAGGAGGCCTTATGGACTCATAAAGGAACAAACAGAGGACCCGAGGAAACCAGAGAAGACGGTGGCGTCGCAGCGGCGCTGCAACTCTTGGAATGCGCACCTGCACATCCGCACCTGCACATCCGTCTCCCGGGCCACGCAGGCGACAGCCTGAGGAGGCCCCCCCACCCCCCGCCCCCAGCCTAGACCACGAGAGACACTCCAGGAGCTGTGCAGTGCCTCAGCAGCCTCTCCACACGCAACCAGACTGTGAACTCACTGGGGACGAGAACTCTGTTTCTGGACAAGAAAAAGCTAAAGAGTTCAGCACCACCAAGGCAGTATTACAAGAAATGATAAAGGGATTCCTTTAAAAAGATTTTAAAAAGGTGAAAAACATGAATAATAAAATGGCAATAACCACATGCCTATCAATAATGAAACGCTCTAATCAAAATGCAGAGTGGCTGGCTAGGTGAGAAGATGAACCCACACATACGCTCCCTGCAGACGGGAAGACAGAGGAAGGAGAGAGATGGAGAAAGATATTTGGGAGGCTAGACTTCCAGGCAAGATGGAGGCGTAGGTAAACACAGCTCACCTCTTCACCCAAGCACATCAAAATTACAACTAAAACATACAACCATCACTCAGAACTGCCAGAAATCAAGCTGAATGAAGTCTGACGAGTACGCAATTAAAGAAACGACGTGCATCCAGACTGGTAGGAGGAGCGAAGGTACGGAATGGGCTGGTCCCATATCCTCATGTGGTGGATAAAAATTCGGGAGGGATATCTTGGAAGCAAGGAGTCTCAGCCCCACACCAGGCCCCCCAGCCCAGGGTTCCAGGGCCAGGAAGGTAAGTCCCCACAACTTCTGACTGCAGAAGCCAGCGGGGATTAAATTGGTAGAAGAAACTCTAGAGTCCCAAGCAGTTCCTTTTAAAGAACTCACATACGGAATTACTCAGTTCACTCTCTGAGATCCAGGACCAGGGTAACAGCTTAAAAGGCACCAGTGGCATATGGCGAGGAACTGAAGTGTCAGGAATCAAGGTGAGCAGAGGCCATTGTCCATTTCGGAGCCCTCCACCCACAGTGCCAAGAGCCAGCACACACAAGAGCCATCTCTGAGACTCCATCAACCTGGCTAACACTGTTTGCCCGGCCCTGGAGACCCCCAGAGACTCCATCCCTCTCAATTTAGGGGCCCACCCAAACCGTTAACACGGCTTTTCCATATGAATGGCTAGTCTTGGCTCAAGCTTCACAGCTTCCTAAATCCTCTCAAAGAGGCCCAGCACTAGCAACAGCCAGGCTAGATTCACAGCTTGGCTCTGCCTGGGAATCTCCAAGTTCAGCACCAGCAGCAGCCATCCCACACTCCTTTACAGCTCATGCCAGGTGGACTCGGGCAGAACACAGGTGGGGGCTGACCTTGGCCTGCACCACCCAGGAAACCCCAGAGCCTGTGTACCCAGTGGACAGCTGTAGGCCACATCGAGGCACAACCGTGGAAGGCAGAGGTTGGTGGTCAGTGGCCACAGCCAGTCCTCACAGCTGACTGGCCTGGGTAAATCCCTCCCACTGACCTGCCAACAGCAACCAAGGCTCAACCACAAGAGGAGGGAGTACTCAGTCCACACAAAGGGCGCACCTTGAGTACCCAGCATGGGTGATAGGGGAGGCTGTGCCACTGGACCCTACAGGACACCTACTACATTAGGCCACACTACCAAGACAGGGAGTCACAGCAGCTCTACCTAACACACAGAAACAAACACAGGGAGGCTGCCAAAACAAGGAGACAAAGAAACATGGCCCAAATGAAAGAAAGATGAATCTCCAGAAAAAGAACTAAATGAAATGGAGACAAGCAATCTACCAGATGCAGAGTTCAAAACACTGGATACAAGGATGTTCGAGGAACTCAGTGAGGACCTCAGCAGCATAAAAAAGATCCAGTCAGAAACAAAGGATGTACCAATTAAAATAAAGAACAATTTACAGGGAAACAACAGTAGAGTGGATAAAGCTGAGAATCAAAGCAATGATTTGTAACATAAGGAAGCAAAAAAACAACCAATCAGAACAACAACAAGAAAAAAAGAATCCATGCTCTGGCTGGTGAGGCTCAGTGGACTGAGTGCCAACCTGCAAATCAAAGGGTTGCGGGTTCAATTCCCAGTCAGGGCACATGCCTGGGTTGCAGGCCAGGTTCCCAGTAGGGGGCACATGAGAGGCAACCACACATTACTGTTTCTATCCCTCTCTTTCTCCCTCCCTCCCCTTCTCTCTAAAAATAAACAAATAAAATCTTTTAAAAAAAAATCCAAAAAAAACAAGGATAGTGTAAGCAGCTCTGGGACAACTTCAACCATTTCAACATTCACATCACAGGGGTGCCAGAAGAAGTGAAAAAGCAAGAAACTGGAAATCTATTTGAAAAAAATAAGGAAAAAAAACTTTCCTAATTTGGTGAAGGAAATAGACATGCAAGCCCAGGAAGCACAGAGAGCCCAAACAAGACAGATGCAAAGAGGGCCAGTCCAAGACACACCATAATTAAAATGCCAAAGGTTAAAAGATACAAGGAGAATCTTAAAAGCAGCAAGAGAAAAGCAGTTAATTACCTACAGGGGTGTCCCCTTAAGACCGTCCATTGATTTCTCAAAAACATTTTCCAGGCTAGAAGGGATGGGCAACAAATACTCAAAGTTATGAAAAGCAGGGACCTACAGCCGAGATTGCTCTACCCAGCAAAGCTATTATTTAGAATCGAAAGGCAGATAAAGAGCTTCCCAGACAAGAAAAATCTAAAGGAGTTCATCATCACACCATTATTATATGAAATGTTAAAGGGAGTTATTTAAGAAAAACAAGATCAAAACCACGACAATAACAATAAACTGGCAATAAATACATATCTATCAACAAATGAATCTGAAAAACAAACTAAGCAAACAAGAAGAAGTGCCAGAGTCATAGATATGGAGAGCATTTTCACCATTGCCAGAGGAGAGTGGGGTGAGGGGATTAGGAAGCACAAACAGGTAGTTACAGGGTAGCCATGGGGATGTAAAGTACAGCGCAGGAAGTGAAGGAGCCGAAGAACTCACAGGCATGACCCACGGACACGAACGATGGCGAGGGGATTCCCTGAAGGGACCCAAGGGGGAAATACTGGGACAACTGTAGTGGCATAAACAATAAAAAGTAATTTTGAAAAAGAAAAATATCATGGAAATGTAAACAAGCAAAAACTGGGTAGCAAAACTTATTATCAGACAAAATAGTCTTTGAACGAGACTGTAACAAGAGACAAAGAAGGACTCAGCAATTCTACTTCTGGGTATTTACCCAATAAAACCCAAACACTAGATCAGAAAGTTCATTGTAGCATTATTTAAAACAGCCCAAATACGGAAGCAATCTGACAAGTAGATAAAGAAGCTGCGCTACACATCTGCGATGGAGTATTACTCAGCCATAAAAAAATTAAAAAATGAAATCTTACCATCTGCGACAACATGGATGGACATAGAGGGCATTATACTGAGTGAAATACGTCAGAAACAGAAAGACAAACACCGTATAACTTCGCTTATACATGGAACCTAGGAAACAAATTAAACCCACAGACAAAACAAACTCGTAGACACAGAGAATATGTTAACGGCTGCCAGGTGGGAGTGGGGTTGGGAGGACAGGGGGAAAAGGAGATGGAATAAGAGGTGCAAACTGCCCGTTACAGAAGCAGGCACGGGGTTGCAGAGTGCAGCACAAGGAATGCGGTCACTAATCCTGTAATAACTATGTGTGACAGCCCACGGGCACTGGACTTGCTGCGGTGACCACCTGGTAAGTTAATAAATGCCTAGTCACTAGGCTGGATACCTGAAACTAATGTAATACCCTGTGTCAACTATAACAGAAGAAAAACAAAAAATTATTTTAAAAAACTGCTCGTCACCTTTTATCCCCAAAGCCTAAAACTTTACGAAACACTCATATTCAGGGATTTAAGGGAGAGGGCTAAGCCTCACACTGAAGTATTATCAGGATTATCCAGGAATCAAGCTCGCCTGCACAGCAGCCCTACCAACCAGTGATTCTATAGCCTTCAAAACACCGGAGAGCCAAGTTTCTCCCCTAAGAAAGGCTCATTAAACAAGCTGTCCAGTTATTCTGCCAGTATTTTAACTCGGCCCCGAGCTTTTTGACCCATGTGAATTTTTCAGTGACTTCTAACTCCACAGTGTCCTTATTGCCTGCCCTAAAAGATGGCCCACATAATACTTAGTCTAAAATCTTATCACTGCGTGGTTAGTGACATGAATTTCTAAGACTCCTGAAATCATCAGTATTTTTTTCTCAATTTCATTCACTTCACTTAAATATTTTTTCTGGGATGGCAGTAACGGTAATTTAAAATCCCCGAGTGATGGTCATCCCAGTACTTAATTCCTTGAGAGACGTAGTCAGCTGAATTTAAGGCAAATGTCTATGCCGTGCAGACTTCAAAAGTTACTTTTTGGAAAAACCCAAGTATCCTGCTTCAGCAACTTTTAATTCTGCTAATTTAATCAATACATCTGAGACCAAAGCCAGGAACGGACTTAACTGTCAGACACTAAACGGGAGACAAAGAGATCAGACACCCAACCGGAGAGCCCCAGGCCCACCCGCACTCAGCGGCCTGGCTGGCGTGCTTGCTCCTGCAGGTTCACACACTGCTCCACTCCGTGGTGGCTTCAGCCTCTCACACAGCCCTGTCAGGGCGCCCGTTCTCTCCTACAGGTTCTTCCAATATAATGCAGGATGCAGCCCGGCCAGATACCTCAGTTAGTTAGCACGTTGTCCTGACAGGCCAAGTTTGCAGGTTCTATCCTCGGTCAGAGCACATACAAGAATGGACCAATAAATGCATAAATGAGAGAGACTCAAAAATCGATGTTTCTCTCTCTCTCAAATGAATAATTTATTTTAAAAAACGCAGAATGCAGGACTTTTTCTACACCCCACCTTTTTTCTTGGGCTTTTTTTTTCCTGTGTCTAACAATATGCATTAGCAGCTTGGGAAAAAGAGCAGCTCTTTAGCTTAATCTCTAAATTATCTCGGGATTTTTTTTTTCCAGCTCAGTTTAAGTCAGCAAGTCTATGAAAACAACGATTTAAAAAAAAAAGAGAACGAGCCCTGGCTGGTGTGGCTCAGTGGACTGAGCACCCGCCTGCGAATCGCAAGGTCACTGGTTCGATTCCCAGTCAGGGCACTTGCCTGGGTTGCTGGCCAGGTCCCCAGTTGGGGGCGAGTGAGAGGTAAAGGATCGGTGTATCTCTCGCACATCAATGTTTCTCTTCCTCTCTCCCTCCCTCCCTTCTCCTCTCTCTAAAACTAAATAAGTAAAATACTTTTTAAAAAAATGAAAATACTGTCCATTACTACAGATACTAGGGTATCTGGTTGAATCCCACTAGCATTTATTTAATGTTTGCTAATTCAAATGACCAGGCCAGAGACTGGGAAATATTTCATCTACTGTTCTTAATCACATTGCGAAAGGTTTCATAAGTCCCACGTTAAAAATAAGACACGTGACTGTCTAGCTGCCTAGGAGACTGAACGGCACCATGTTAACTACAAAGTTGGACAAAACGCGAGGACAGTTTTCAGGTGCTGGACGAAAGGCGGTGGAAGACTATGACCTCCAAGGGAAGGGGAATTCACAAGCTGGGCCCAGGGTCACCAAGCCTCTCTGCAGGACTTGCGCTCAGCAGGCTGGAGCCCGAAGAGATCGTGGTAGTCCTGCAGAGCAACCACCAGAGGGCAGCCCTGCAGGCAAAGCCCCAGAGAAAAAGGAGCTACAGGACAGGGGTGAGTATGGTCTCCCATGGATCCTTGAGACCTTGCCTGAGGGATGAGCTCCTTATACAGGTAAGGTAGCGTAAGACTACCTGAGGCTTAACAGAGTGGCAGCTTTGGGGCTAAGACATGACGGGAGACACCAGAGTTCTAGCAAAATTAGGGGATGCTGGGTCTGACCTAGCCACAGCGCAGACCTTACACCTCAATAACACCCCAGATGTCCAGCTGAAGGAGGGCAATTTCCTGGAGTAAGGACTGTCCTAGACTCCTTCCAATACGTCCTACCTAAATTCAGCCCCTCACCTAACACCTTGGGCTTCCTTCCCATAGGTCCTCCCCACCACTGCACAAAACCAAGACTAGCCAGCGACTGGAATGCCAACTACAATAAAAATATCAACACTCTTCAAAGCGAAGTAACAGAACGTACAGTCCCTACCGTTCGCAATGTCCACTGTACAATCAAAACCTACCAGACGCAAGCAAGCAGGACAGTGTGACCCAGTCAACAGAAACCAACTTTTATAGCGTCCAAGTGTTTGCGTAACAAGCTTTAAAGCAGTCATTATAAATATGTTCAAATAAAAGGAAAATATGGTCTTAATAAATATTCACAGGAAATATATCTGCAGAGAAGTGAAACCTCTCAAGAACCAAATGAAATTCTGTAACTGAAACTACAACAGAAATTTTTAAATACTAAAACTAAATATATATAAATTGAATTTTAAAAATAACATCCCAGCAGATTGGAGATGGCCAAAAAAGTCAATGAACCTGAAAGCAGATCACTAGAAATTATCCAATCTAAAACACAAAAAAGAAAAAAATTCAGGTGACCTGGCTGGTAGCTCAGTGGATTGAGTGCCAGTCTGTGAACCAAACGGTCAATGGTTCAATTCCCAGTCAGGGCACGTGCCTGGGCTGTGGATCACAACCAATCAGCAACAATCGATGTACCTCTCACATCGATGTTTCTCTCCCTTTCTCCCTCCCTTCCCCTCTCTCTAAAAGTAAATAAATAAAATCTTTTTTTAAATTTAAAAAATGTTAACCAAAACCAAAGCACCTATCCATAGTATGAAAAAGCTGGACAACACTGTGTAAAAACTTTCAAGCTTCAATTTTAAAATACAATAGATTACATTAACAGAAATAATATTTTTGGAGTAACTAGTGAAAAGATTGACAGAGAAGCAACAGGAAAGCTCACGAGAGTACTTACCTCAAAATGAAAAGCATAAAATATAAAGATCATACCTCGAAATTTTCACTAACTTCTTGCATCATTTTTAACTTGGTTTCATCAGCTGTAAAAGGACAAAACAAATCATCAGATAATTGAAATTACGTTTAAGAAGTCCCTAAAATTACTGGATTGACTACGAGAAGCAATCAGATCTTATCAGTTTGACTGTCACGGTCCAACAGAAGGCACGTAACTAGTTCCCTACAACCAGTCACACACATTCACACTCCCAGACCCGCACACACCCGTGCACACACACATGTGCCTCTTTGGGGCTCCAGCGAGTAATGCTCATCACTTTGCTTCTCCACAAGGCAGGGAAAGAGGAAATTAGGATAACGGCAACATTACTATTTATCTCCATGTGTACATTCTTTGAAGTGAGATGCATGAGTCACACTAATGCATTTCTTAATGAGAAAAAAGTTTCAACTCACGGGTATTTACATCAGTGAGAGCTGCCACAAACTGAAGGTATTTTTTCATCAGAGTGGTTTGGTCAACCACAGTGGCCCCTTGTGTTGCAACGAATGCCATTTTTCTATTGATCTAGCTTACTTCTCAAGAGAAAAGTATCAGGTCCATGAGTTCACCCAGCCTATGAAAAGAAATATATAAATTAGCCAGTTTATTTTTTTTTAAGATTTTATTTATTTTTAGAGAGGGGAAGGGATAAAGAGAGGGAGACAAACATCTATGTGTAGTTGCCTCTCGCACGCCCTCTCCTGGAGATCTGGCCCACAATCCAGGCACGTGCCCTGACTGGGAATCCAACCAGCGACCCTTTGGCTCTCAGGTATGCACTCAATCCACTGAGCCCCACCAGCCAGGGCTAAATTAGCCAATTGATTAAGGGCACAAGCTCATAATCTCTACAAAAACCCTACCTAAATGCCTCCATTTATCTAAGTATTTTTGCATTAATCCAGAAGACACTATTCCCTCTGCTTTTTAAAAATTAAAATTTACCTAAATCCATTTTACCTATTAATTTCTAAACATGATTTTTCTATCATGTTTAGAAATGGAAGGAAAGATGCTTTTCCATCCTTCCATATTTCCTTTTTTCACTAGGCCAGGGGTCAACAACGTTCATATTCTCTCTATTAAAACAGAGACAGACAGTAAATATTTTAGGCTTTGTGGCCATGAAGTCCGTCACAACTACGCCGCCAGACACCACATAAATGATCAACAGTAGCTATGATCCAGTATTTTACTTCTGGACACTGAAATTTCAACTTCACCTAATTCTCACATGTCACGAAACATTACTTTTGACTTTTTCCCAGCCATTTAAATCATGGAGAAACCATTCTCAGCTCACGGGCTGTATAAAAACAGGCATCAGGCTGCATCTGGTCAGCTGGCTGAGGTCTGGCCAATTCTGCCCTAGGTCACTTGTTCCCCAACTTCAACGTGCATTAAATCACCAGGTGCCGAACGTGGATTCCCAAGCGAAACCCAGAGACAGTCCTTCAGTGAGCAGCCCAGGAAGCTGCAAATAGTTTGCAGCTGGAATACAGTAGGCATTCAAAAAATTCACAGACTAAACGAATAAATGATCTAAAATAGCATCTCAGTGAGTCACACACAGGCTGTTGACCACACTCTGAGAAACGCCACTTCAGAATGGAAAGTAGAGGGAAACTTAGATTCTATTTCAAAAGCCCTCACAAGGGTCTGCAGAAGCCGGGGCAATTGTTTACCCACCCTCCTTTTATCTACCTTACTCCAGTCTGCCTTAACAGGCAGTTCCCTGACTTAATTTTCTTTCTTCAACAGACACACCAATAACTCTTCTGCAGACCTTTCAAATTTCAAAAGCTTTGCCCTACAGGGTACACTGCCTTGCAGCTCACACTTCTGCCCCCAGCGATGGGTACACCCTGACACCACAAAGCCCCTCTGGCCACTCTCCCAGAACCCCCAAAGCGCTGCTCTGATGCAAAAAGGACACCCACAGCTGCACCACCCCAGCACACACAGCCCACCCCAAGCCCCACTCCTCTGGCTCAAGGCAGGAAAACGCCCAAAAGAGGCCAAAGGAAGGGATTCTGTCGACCTTGCTGGATGACCAGACTAGAGCTTCCTGTTTCAGGTCACACTCCCTCCCCCAAACGCAGAAGGTCCCACACCCCCATCCCCATTCCGGACACACAAGACCCTGGGTCACGGCCTCTTTCTGCCTAAGAAATTTCTAGTCGTCCCCAAATGTCTTAACGGCTCGGACCCCCGTTATCACCGGATTCATCAACTCTTCCCTTTCCGGGGGTCCCGAGGGGCCTGGCTGCGCTTTCCGGCCCGGAAGGGGGGTGGGGTGCCTAAGGTGCGAAAACGTCCCATCCCGCCTATCTGTTGGGGAGTAGCTCGAACGCCCAGGAGGCCCAGCGTCCAGGCCTGGCTTCCATGGAGCCCCTGCGTCCGGACGCAGGTGGAGAGACCCGAGCCCGCTCAGCATCCGCACTGGGGCAAATGGCCCCGCCGCCCGCCGGCCCGTGAGGCGGCGCCGCCGGGCCAGAGGGGGCGCTGTCCTCGCTGCTACCTTCGCTCCGCACGACGAGCCAGGCGGGCCAGGTAGGCGCGTGTAGGCCAGCAGGGGCCCGGCGGGGCGGGGGCACCTCGGGGCAACGGTGCCCAAATCCCACGCTCTACCTTCCCGGGCCCAACGGCCCTCCGCTTCCCTCCTTTTGTCACCGTCCCCAGGCCCCGAGCGCCCGCCTCCCAGGCCGCGCTACGGCAAGCGCCGAGGACCAACGTCCGCGCCGCTAATCCCCCGCCTCCCGCGACTCCAGCAGGAGCAGACAACCGCGCAGCTTGCGGCTGGGGCTGGGTCCCGCGAGAGACTGACGGTCCGGGGCCCAGGTAGGCCGCCCTCTGCCACCCCACGGACCCCACGGAGCCGCCGCGCCCGGAGATCGCCCCACGCCTGCACCGCGTCGCACCCGCGGCAGCCGCCGCGCGAGCTTCCCGGGGCCATTCCGCTCCGCTCCCGCACGTACCCCGAATTCGGCGGCCGGCCTTCCACAGCTCCGACCCGCGACCGCCGACGAAGCACAGACCTCCGCAGAATCGCCGCATGCAGTCCCGCCCCCACTGGAAGCAGGGCCGCCGCGGGAGAAATAGGCTCGGGCGCACCGCCCCCAAATGGGTGCGGCCTGGGCTGGGAGCGGGAGGGGCTGTGCGGCACCTGCGGGCCCTCCCCGCCCTAGAAGCCTCGTCCGCGTGGGCGGAGTCGCCGGCGGGGATGGAGCTGCAGGGAGTTACCTACCACAAGTTTCCTCCGGCTTCTTCTGCCCTAAGTCTACTTGAGACAGCCAGACTCCGCGAGGGTGCGGGAGTGGCGCTCGGCGGCTGCTTCCCGCATGGGCACCTGATGGCGGCGGTCTGGTTCGGGAAGAGGCCACCCCTGAACTGAATGTTGTAGGCGAGGCGGGGTTTTCTCTCCCCCACCCCACACACACTGCTTTCTCAGGCTCCCTCTTAGCCCGAGAAGGGCCGGAGGAAAGGAAGGTCTTTGGGGGAGTGGAAAGCAGGAGACAGACCGATAGCCCATAAGCAAGGGAAAACCCTGGTGTTCTGCCTGGAGGCGGCCACCTGGGTCCTTTGTTTTCCAGGTGAATCACCCTGAGGCTGTCCCCTCCGGCAGATACCTCGGCCTAGGTCAAGGCTATGAGACCAGGGCCACTGAGGCAGAACGCCCTGGTGCCCAGATGTGAAGGCGTGGGCTCCACCAAAGGCCCTGAAAAAGTGCTCTAGAACAACGGGAACCTTTCAGGAAATGACCCAACACAAGACACGCGAAAACCCAATAGGATCAATAGGCAAGCGAGTGCTATAGGAACTGTAAACCACAAGAACGTGATGGCGAGAGGAATGAAATAGGGGAGGACCAGTGACGCCAAGGGGGGACGGAAAGAGAAATGGACCAGAAAAATTTCAGAGGCGGAGACTGCCGTGAGGGGTGAACCTGATTGGAGCAGGAAAATTGGCCAGAAATGCGGTAGAGATACCTAACACCAGACATCCGGCATCGACTAACCCCTCCCACGTGGGTCGACCCCCTAGATCGCCCCCGGCTGTTCTGAGATACTTAACCCCAGGAAGGAAAGCCCAAAGCGCCAAAGGGTCTCAGCGGCCGTTCCCGCCACCTGCCTTGTCCCTTCCACAGGCTGGCTGGGAACAGCGGCTGCCCCACCAACAACCTCTGTTGCTTCCACCGGGACAGAGGCGGCGACCCCACCTTATGATGCACACCCAGATCACCGCGCAGGGCTTCACAGTCGCAGCCATCTTGCTGGATTGGCTGCGTCCACGGTCTGGCCTCGATAACTCCGCGGAGTTCATTCCCAGGCCCAGGAGCAACCACCAGTCCTGACAAGTCCCTGTGTCAATGGGGGAGGGGGTGGCCAACTATGTACCTCATTTTTTTTCCAGGAATCTTAGGTTCCCTTCCGTTTGTGTGTTGCATACTTCTATTTCTGTCGCACCTTTTCCACTCCCTACTTAATAAACTCTGATCCACTTGTAATTTTATCCGTTCATCCTCAGTCTCACCCACAAGGTGTCTGGTCTTTGGTTTTAGGTGTAAACGCACTAAAGACTGCACAGGCCCTTAGAAATGATATGACCTAGTAATCCCCAAACTTTCCTGCAGCAAGGGCGCTCGTAAAAAGCAGAGATTCCCTAGGATGACACTATATGGGAGGGGGAAGAGGATCTTTCCAACAATTTCCAGACTTGCTGTAGACAAGCCTTCCTTAAGACTAGGCCTGCTGTGGTCCTGACAGACCCAGGGGCTCGGCCCTCCCCTGTGCTTCTACTCCTCACACCCCTCCCACCTCCTGAGAATGTTGAGAGCTAGGAAAGAGGGCTAGGCAATTATAAGCATTGCTAAGCAGAAAACCTCTTGAAGGTCACCAGAATAGATAGGGGAGAGAAACAACATTGTCGGCCAAAGTAAGGGTAAACAATACGTGATTTGCAGAGGGCTTATTCTGAGTTACAGCCAATTAGTTAGAGGGCCATAAAACTTTAGGTGCCAGACTCATCTCAGGTCTGGACCCTTATCTTTAAACTGAGGGTACAAATTAAGTGGGACAGACAGATGGTTCTTATCAACAGGAGACAGATAGTTCCTCCTGACCCCAGAGCTAGGCAGAGATAACCGCAACTCCCGCTTTTGTAACTTGCTTGCTTGTGTTGAGAGCTAGGAAAGAGGGCTAGACAATTATAAGCATTGCTAAGCAGAAAACCTCTTGAAGGTCACTAGAATGGATAAGGAAGAGAAACAAATCATCCAAAATAAGCTTATCAACAGGAGACAGACAGATAGTTCCTCCTGAACCCAGAGCAAAACTCCTCCAGAGCTCAGAGCTATGCAGAGATAACAGCAACTCCCGCTTTTGTAACTTGCTTGCTTGCTTCTCACGGTATAAAAGAGCTAGCCTGTGAGCGTTCGGCGCGGCTCCCATCTGCAGCTCTTCAGAGCACCCTGTCTCCGGGACACATCAAGAGTCCGTCCCTGCGCAGGTTAAAAGAATTGGCCATTAAAGTAACATCTATGAAAACGTCCTGAAAGTCTCCGAACATCTGTTTCTTGCGTCAGTGGGTGCAACATTTTGGAGGCCCCAGCGAGATTCTCCCTAGGTGGAGGTCTGGTTCAGAAACTGAGAGGAGGACGCTGGCTCGAGCCAAGTAAGTATCTGGGAGGATCCTCTGTCTGTCTGGGCTCCGGAGCGAAGTATTGCCTGAGGTGGTAGGCGGGACGCCGCTGGTAGCCCACCCAGGCTACCCCGGGCCGGGACGCCGCCCGGGGCCTGGTTTCTGTTCTGGTTGTGACCGGTCACGTCAGGGCTCGCAGCGTAGCGCAGCGGTGTGTCTGAGTATGAGTGCGGCCGCTTTGTTTGAGTGTGTGAAGGCAGAGTGTGTGGCTCCACCGGCGACAGCCTACGGAGCGTGCGTGGGCCCCAACCTGCGGTTCCTTAGTCTGTCATACGGCATAACGGCTGGGAGTTTAACCCGGACTCTACGCGGGCAGCCTTAGCTAAGACAGACCCAAGTCCTCGCGAGAGGAGAGGCCAGGCGGGCGAAGCGAATTGTCATTTCTGTTTGTTTTGTTTTGTGTGTTTGTCTCAGTTATGTGAAACTAACCCTTATGAAAATGGGCCAGCGGGAGTCCACCCCAAACTCCGCGCTTGATTGCATCTTGAATAACTTTTCTGATTTCCAGCGCCGTGCACGCGGCTACGTGAGCGTGCAGCTCGATCCGGAGTTGCTGCAGACTCTTTGCCAGCTAGAGTGGCCGACTTTTGGTGTTGGATGGCCTGCAGAGGGGACTTTCGACCTCCCGGTATTGTTTGCAGTTCAGGCCACAGTTTATAGAGCCCCACACCCTGATCAGATAGTTTACATCAATGTGTGGGTAGACATAGCCCCAGACAAGCCAGGCTATATTCAGAAATGTCTGAGAAGGAGTGCCTCCCACGGAAGAACGGTTCTGTTAGCCGCGGGAAGAGGAAAACAAAAGAAATTCCCGGAGCCCTCCGCGCCGAGAGGGGGCGGAGGGTGCCTAAACTCTACCCCCACTACCAGGACCTGGGGAGGACATGTTAGACCCCTTGAATGCGCTCCCTCCCTACTCTAGGAGGGAAGTGCCGCATTCTACCCAGCCGGAGGAGGGAGGGACACTCTCGAGCCCTCCTCACACCTGAGGAGGAACTAGAGAAGGGGAGGAGGCTCCAGTATCCCCAGCACCTCCGGCACTTCTGCCACTCCGTGAGGCACCGCCCGGACTGGATGCCCCTGCCGGAGCACCCCCTCGGTTGATATATGTTCCTTTCTCCACTAGTGATCTGTATAATTGGAAACATCAGAATCCCCCATTTTCTGAGAAACCGCAGGAATTAATTTCCCTACTAGAAACTATATTTAGGACTCACCAGCCAACCTGGGATGGTTGTCAGACTCTATTTACCTCAGAAGAAAGGGAAAGAATCTATAGGGAGGTTGCAAAGATTGTGTTGGGAGAAGGGGAGGGAAATATAACTTGAACTGAAAAAGAGAACCGAGCCTTTGAGGCGCTTAAGGCAGCTTTGGTATCTGCACCTGCATTGGCTTTGCCAAATTTAGGAAAGCTGTTCCAACCGTGGCAGAAAACAGAGGCATTGCAAAGGGAGTGCTGAGCCAGGCTTTAGGACCCTGGAGAAGGCCCGTGGTCTATTTGTCCAAGAGATTGGACCCAGTAGCCTCAGGGTGGCCAGCCTGCTTGTGAGCTCTGGCTGCCACAGCCATACTAGTGAAAGAGGCCAGCAAGCTCACCCTTGGACAGAATTTGCAGATAATTGGGGAGCATCATATAGAGAGAATTCTGAAATCCTCTCCTGATCGCTGGTTGTCTAATGCATGGCTAACTCAGTACCAGGTGCAGTTGCTGAATTCCCCAGCAGTTCAGTTCCTGAAAAGCGCAGCCCTGAGTCCAGCCACCCTGCTGCCAGCCCCTGATCCAACCATCATGCATAGCTGCCATGAAATATTAGAGCGGGTCACAGGCGTGCGCCCAGACTTGCGGGATGAGGCATGTGAAAAACCAGAGCTCACTCTGTTCTCGGATAGCAGTAGTTTCCCAGGGAAGGGCAGCTGTACGCGGGGGCTGCGGTAACCACAGAAACTGAAGTCATTTGGCAGCAAGCCCTGCCAAAAGGAACTTCAGCCCAGAGGGCGGAGTTGATAGGGCGTTTGCAAGGTCTAATCTTCAGAAAGCTGCAGGATGTCCCTGCATATCTAGGGACTTTGAGTAGAAGATGCCTGTACTGGTAGGGACTTTTGGCTACCACAGACTGAGTTTAACTACTGAGTTTAAGTACAGTCCTTCCCAGGGTGGGAAAGGAGCAGGGATTAAAGGTAAACTGTAGTTAAATCTAGATAGGCAAAAATATGTAGAAAGGTTATGAAAGTTTTAAACCTGGAGGAAAGGAAACCTCAACTACTTGTTTTCTGGTTTTATAGGAATGTGGTTTCATTTTGCTTCCGTTTCTGATCAGAAACCCCCTGTATCTGAAGACCTAGTTAGGGTCACCTGAAGACCTAGCGAAGGTCGCCTGTAACCGGTTGGAGAGAATGCCTTTGCCACTCGGGACCCAGGAAGGGTCATTTAGGCCTGATGTGTGTTTCAGCCTGAGGCAAAGGAGCATGTCTGCCAAGAGACCGGACCTGAACGGCATGTCTCTGCGGAGGCCCCAGTAGACGCACTGGTGCAAGAGGATGCCTCTACCTGTGTACTGTTCTTATAGAACTCTGTGTTTTGGATTTTGCTCTGTATCTTCTCTGAAAAGAAAATTGAGGATTCCAGGGATGGTAAAACTTCACACTCTGTAGGAAAGTGAACAACGGAAAGTGCAAGATATGTAAATGAAGAAGGTGTATGAAAGGATATCAGAAGGAAAAGGATTTTCCTTTGCACTTGGTATTTTTCTCCCTATCTGATCCCTCCAGAATTTGGCATTCTAAAGGAGTAATGACATAAGGTTTCTCTGCATAAATCCATTAAGACCAGTCATTAATGGTGGTTTGTTAACCGATACTTTGACTGGAATGTCACGCCTGAAGGAGGCATGTCTGGGTTCTGGTTGTCACCAGGAAGCCCTGAGGAACTGGGATGGACTTGCGAAGCTAGCAAAAGCCCACAAGAAGAAGCCTGGTACCTTGGTTAATTGTGCGGTTCATGGCAGTCTTTCCAGGGAAGGAACGAAGGTTGCTTTCCTGAAAGATGGCTAAAAAGGAACCTGTAGGCACAACGGAAGCCTCAAGGATTTAAGTAAAACGACTGGTACAGGCGAAGCCAGGTGGCAGATGTGTGGCTCTGCTTCTGTGCCCTGAGGGGCAGACTAAAGTCAGTCTAAAGGTTCCCTGAGTGAGTTCCAGCAAAGCGAACTTAAAGATCATAGGTGATCCAGGCTGCTCTTGGTATGTTTATGCAAACAAACAGGCAGAATTAAAAGTTGGACTCAAAGTAGTCTCTTTAATAATGATGAGGGTGATCTTAGGGAGAAGAATCATGGTCTAAGGAAAATCACAATGCTCAGTATTAGATATTGGAATCATGCAGCTAACTGTCTTAAAAGTCTGTTTTCATTTGAAAGTTAAAACTGGGTTTGTAATATCACCTAAGATGTTCAATTTACAGGCACGAAGGACCTGTCAAATTGCCATTGTTAGATGTCATTGCAGCAAGGGCCTTGCAACTGAATGTCTTCCCAAAAGACAGTCTCACCAGCATAGAGACTGGCTTAGGAGTAGTTGTGTAAATTAACCTGTGTGTTCCTCCTTCTGTTTTCATAGGGCGTGGGACTATGGCCTTATTACCTGAGCAATTGGTTGCAGTATAGGCCTCACTTAAAGAGCCCACCTTCATCATCTCCCCCTAAGACTCAACTAGTTTAGTTAAACTAGGTAGTTTGGTTAGTGAAGGGTTCGGGCGGTCTGTAGGCTTCACTTCAGAGTTTATCTTCCCTTTTCTGTCCTAATAGCCAAAACAGAAAGGGCCCAGAGATCTGAAAGGAGGGAAATCCTGATATATTCCCCTCAGCCCGAGCGAAGTGTAGTGAGCCACAGGGTTTTGGATAGGTGTAGCATGTCTCATACACCTTCCTCCAGATAAGCTATTCTTTACCTAGGTGCCTGCCTTTGTTATTTAGTGATTATGATTTAATTGTGCCTTCCAACTCTCTTGCCAAATCTGTCACCTCCAGAATATGACGAGGATGTCAACTGTCCAGTAATGCCAGCCTTTGGACACCGAGCCTGCAACTTCGCAGTGACAGCCAACTGACTTGGATTCTGTAAGGTCCTTCCCCTTACAGGAAAGGACTCCCTCCGTGCTGCGCCCCCTTTCAGGGCACCCCTGACCCAAGGTTAGGTAGGACAACGTCCATGTCCAGCCGGAAGCAGTTACAAGAAGACGAGACCTTCGTCCATTGTCCTTTATATAATTATAAAGGGGTTATATATCTGAAAGGAAGGATTAAAGCAGGGTGCAGCCAAAAGGAGGGCCCTAAGAAGGGATTTGTAATAGGGTCCAGAACTCAAGGTGTACCATTGTTTGCCACCAATTTCTTATCCAGAGTTTTGTGTAACTGGGTACAGTGTATCTATGCAGGAAACCCAGATTTTGTTCTCCCCTCCAGGACTAGGGAGAAGAGAGCTCCCCTTCTTAGACCCATAGTAGCCACTGTTAGGATCTTAGGGTCCCCCGCACTCAGTGCCGCAGCCCTCATTCAGGGAGAATTAGAGTTAGTATTAAGGTCTTAACCCAGAGACTGAAAGAACAAGAAAAGCTGGAAGAACCAACGTGGTACGCAGGAATCTATAAGATGTCCCCATAGCTGACTACCCTGATTTCCCCTATTAGTGGGCTTTTATTAATTATACTCCTCTGTTTAACTTGTAGTCCCATCGTCATTAGTATGATTCAAGGATTTGACTCATAAGTGCCAACAAGGAAATGGGGGAATGTTGAGAGCTAGGAAAGAGGGCTAGACAATTATAAGCATTGCTAAGCAGAAAACCTCTTGAAGGTCACTAGAATGGATAAGGAAGAGAAACAAATCATCCGAAATAAGCTTATCAACAGGAGACAGACAGATAGTTCCTCCTGAACCCAGAGCAAAACTCCTCCAGAGCTCAGAGCTATGCAGAGATAACAGCAACTCCCGCTTTTGTAACTTGCTTGCTTGCTTCTCACGGTATAAAAGAGCTAGCCTGTGAGCGTTCGGCGCGGCTCCCATCTGCAGCTCTTCAGAGCACCCTGTCTCCGGGACACATCAAGAGTCCGTCCCTGCGCAGGTTAAAAGAATTGGCCATTAAAGTAACATCTCTGAAAACGTCCTGAAAGTCTCCGAACATCTGTTTCTTGCGTCAGTGGGTGCAACACTTGCTTCTCACGGTATAAAAGAGCTAGCCTGTGAGCGTTCGGCGCGACTCCCCTTTGCAGCCTTAACGGGCCCCCTGGGAGTTCACCCCTGCGCAGGTAAAAATAAAGTACCGTCTAAGTGCACTCCACATGTCTCCATTTGATTTTCTGCTCACGTTCGGGATACAACAAGAGCACCTAAGACCCCAGGAACCTAGACCATCCTGCTGTTGGTTCTTGCTGCATTTAACAGAACGGGAAACGGGCTCAGAGAACCAGTCTGGTGGGGTAGAAGGAGCACAGTTCCAGAGCCTGTCAGTGTTTTCTGTGCCTGGTGTCATAAGACTTAAGGAAGAAAGGAGGCTGGGGACCTGAACAAACTCTGCAAGACAGGCCACCTGTGACTTTTGCATTCGTGTGCGCTGTCAAACAGGTGTTCCTGGTCTGTGGTTGGGGTCAGCTCGGAAGTGCTGATTCCGACCTAGGCTCCTTTCATGTGTGACTCCATGAATTCCAACACAGGCTGCAAGCAGCCAGAATGGGAAAGAGTGGGTAAAGAAGACACACCCACTTCTTGGGCACCCTGACACGGTCTAGATTGGAGGAGTGCATGGCCAGGGGCAGCTAAATTGCTTGCCCGCTATGTGGTTTCTCAGCTTAAGGCAAAGATAATGTGTGTAGAGCAGTGCGTTGCAGAGGCCCTTGCCTCAAGAGTCAAGGACATAGATTGATAAGGACCACGGCACAACTACAGAGGATGGTTACAATTTTTTAAATGTTTTCAATGGATTTAGAGAGGAAGGGAGCCAGAAAAATATCATGTTGTTGTTCCACTTAGTTAGGAATTCACCGGTTACTTCTTCTATTAGCACTGACCAGATTCTGAAGCAACAACCCTGGTGTATCAGGAGAATGCTCTAACTAACAACCACCCAGCAAGGCAAAAAAAAAAAGTGCCGGCCTGCAAACCAAAAGGTCACTGGTTAGATTCCCCGTCTGGGACATGCCTGGGTTGAGGACCGAGTCCCCAGTTGGGAGCCTGCAAGAAGCAACAAATCTGTTTCTCTCACACATTAATCTTTCTCTCCCTCTTTCTCCCTGCTGTCCCCTCTCTCTAAAAATAAATAAAATCCTAAAGATAATTAAAATTATTTTTAGTTATTGTTTAATTAGTTGACATACAATTTCATGTTTCAGGTGTGTAACATAGTGATTAGACATTTATATACCTTACAAATACCCCAGTTAGTATCCACCTGACAGCTTACACACTTATTAAAATATTATCGACTATATTCCCTATGCTGTACTTTATATTCCTGAGTAGTCACTATTTTTTAACTGTCACCATTACTGTGCCTTAAAAAACGTATGTTGAGTTCAATCACAAAACTCGGATTTGACCTTATTTGGAAATGGGGTCTTTACAGAGGTAATCCAGTTAAAATAAGATTAAGGTGGGCCCCAATCCAATGTGGCTAGTTTTCCGTATAAAAAAAGGGGAAATTGGGACAAAGACAGACACACATAGAGGACAGGCCATGCGAAGGTGAACTCAGGATTGTAGTGATGCGTCTACAAGCCAAGGAACGCCGGAGGTGGCCGGGAGACGGAAGAAGCTGAAACGGCCCTCCCTCGGGGCCTTCAGAGGGACCATGGCCCTGCTGACACCTGCACTTCCCACCTGCAGGAGAGGAGGGCACTCTGTGGCTTTAAACCACACGCATCACACATTGTCACAACAGTCCTGGGAAACTAATTCAGCTGGCAGTGACTGCAGTCTTTCTCGTCACTGTGCAGGTCACAATACTTTGAAAGAAGCCACATTTGCAACCTCTGCTGTAGGGCAAGAAGCTGTGGTCACCTTTGGATCTTTATCCCAGGTCCACAGGAGGGCCGTGGGCCCTCCACAGGCAGAGCGCCCCAGCCAATCCCACGGAGGGGGAGGCCACCTTCACTGGCCTCTCAGCCAGGCTGAGACGAGCCTCCACAGGGAGCCCCTGACCCTCTGGGAGCCTTGTGCCTGCAGCTGCATGATGGGAACACCAGGACCCCCATCTCACAGGCTGATTCAAAGGCCAGAAGAGGTCAAGGTGGTGAAGCAGGGTGCAGCCAAGAGGAGGGCCCCAAGAAGGGATTTGTAATGGGGTCCAGGACTCGGGGTGTCCAGGAAACATTAGAAAAATGTATATAGGATGTCCTCACCCCTACAGGCCTGAGCCAGGGGGGATGGGACACATGGAACAGGGCCATTCAGAGGCTGTTTTGGGTAGCAAGAGCTTTGCAGCTAACCCCAGGCACGGTCATTTAACATATCTATAACCTTTAACTGGTTTCATGGATATGTTAAATAGCTGTGGCCCTGCTTTGAGCCAGGGAGATGGGAGTGACTTCCACCCAAGATGGGACTGGGAAGCAACTCCCCCTGGTTACAGGGCCTGCGTGAGAGCTTGGAGATGATTGGCTCCAAGCCATGGGGCCACACCTGCCCAGACTTACTATGGCAGCCCAGTAAAGCTGGAAGAATACGGGGATGCTGGCAGGTGTAGCTGACTGTAGGAGGAGTCGGAAATGGGCTGCAAAGGAAGATGGGAACTGGGATTTAAACCTAGGCCCGGCAGCCATAGGTAAGAAGAGACCATGCGGCTCTGAAGGGAAGGAGTAGGCCACCCGGCTCTGAAGTAAGAAAGGAGAGACCATGCGGCTCTGAAGAAGAGACCACGCGGCTCCATAGTAGTAGAGGAGGGCCACAAGGTTTTGGGGGAGAAGGAGGAGACCACGGGGCTCCAAAGTAAGTGGGGAAAAGAGACCCTGCGATTCTGAGGGAAAGGAAGAGGACCACGTGGTTTTGGAGTGCTTCTTCTTGCCACGCGGCTTAGGCAGCAGGAGAGACTTTGCAGCCAGGAAGAAAGGGGAGGAAGGACTCTTGCTGCTGGGCCATGAGAAGGTGCCACACGGCTTTGGATTAACTGGAGGTTGCAGCAGCCACACAGCTGATGGTGCCGGGAGCCTGAATCACGGACTTCTACTTCTTTTCCTGAGACATGGTACCCTGGACTGGGCACGGGGAGAGGGAAGGACTGTGCATCTGTGGGTATTCTAGAGGACTTTAGTATCTTATTGAAGACATTAGGTCATTATTCTAAGTTTGTGTAACTTTTAAATAAACAATTCCTTTCCTTTTCACCAGTCTCTGGCATTGAGAGACGTCTTTCCTCTGGCGGCGGGCATTGCGAACCTAGCAGGTGGGCGTGGGGGAAGGAACGTCCAGAGACAGAAAGGGGGAATCCTTTCTGTAATAATTTATCGTGAAGGAACCACCCCCCCCTCTTGCTCTGTAACAGTGGCAACAGCCTTCCGTGAGAGTGACGGGTTCTTTCCTCCTAGGGGTGGAGGCAGCAGACCCAGGCAGCTGGGAGACCCCACTTCCAGCCGGGAGCTCCTGGGTTTCCAAGAGAAGAGCCTCGTCTTCTCCCAAGGCCATGAGGCTCAGGACGCTCTAAGCACAAACTGAGCCCTGACACCATTTGTGGCTTCCAGAGAAATGAGAATGGTAATAAATACGTGTAAAAAGAGTTAACAACACACCCTTTAAGCCAAGAAAAAATACATCGGGAGAGACACAATTTTGTGGACTGAGAGGCGGTGTGAGGGGCTGGACCACAGGGCCAGGAGGGAACGAGGGTGAGAGGGCAAGTGTGTTCCCTCCCCAGCCCCGGGCCATGAGGAGAGAGGGAGTGGGCCGTGTGCAGCAGCTGCTGGAGGCTTCCCTCCCCTCTGCTGGAAGCAGCTGCTCCTTCTCTGCCCCGGGCCGCCCAAGCTCTGTGGCTGTGCTGATGGCAGGCACCTAGCGGGACAGCGGTGTCTGCTTCAGGGACATGAGCACTGAGCGCAGGCGGGACACGTCTTTGCACTGCTTGCTGCTCTTGGGGTTGAAGTCACACAGCTGGGCCACCTTCTCCCACTCTGTGCCTGGGCTGTCCTCCTTGGATTCCTTCACGAAAGCCTCCTCAGATGCCCTGCGGGTGGAGATAGGACAGAGGTCTCAGAGCCTCAGAGCCTTCTGCCATTGCCCTGAATCAGGGGTGCTCTGCCCCCGCTGAGCAAGGCTGCTTTGCCCCTCCTACTCTGAGCTACTTTGTCTGGAGGTCTCCTCCCCAGCCCTGTGCCCTCTGACCTCGCCTGGTGCCTTCTCTTGGCAGGTGACCTTCGCCTTGGGCGCCAGGAGAAGCCTAGGTTGGTCCTGCCTCAGGGCCTCTGCATTTGTCACCTCTTCTGGGAATGCTTTTCCCCCAGACCTACTGCTCATGGCTGCTTGGCTGTCATTCAGGGCCAAGTGCAGGCCTCTCCTCCTCAGAGAGGTCTTCCCTTACCACCCCAGCTAAAGTGCCTGTTGTTTCTGGTCATTCAGGATTGAGTACCCTGCTCTGTGGGGTGCGCCCCTGCATAGCTGATCCTCCACCTTGGGCAGACGTTGGTGGTGGCAGCCAGTCCTTGCAGCCCATCAGCCTTGGGGTAAATCGCTCCCACTGACATACCAACAGCAATCAAGGCTCAAACACAAAAGCAGGGTACACGTGGCCCAGGTTGGTTTGGACGGGTCTGGCACACCTGAGTACCCTGCCTTGGTGATCAGGGTGGCTGTGCCACTGGACCCTACAGAACACCTACTCCATAGCAGCCCTACCAAACACGTAGAAAAAAACATAGAGTCTGCCAAATTGAGGAAACAAAGAGATAACTCCCAAATGAAAAAACAGAACAAAACTCCAGAAAAAGAACTAAACAAAAAGGAGACAAGCGCTGTACTAGAGGCAGAGTTCCCAACTGTACTTGAGGACGCTCAGGGAACTCAGTGCGCACCTCAGCTGCATAAAAAAGGCCGAGAGAGAGATGAAGAGTGCGCTAGCTGAAATCAAACATAATTTACAGGGAATCAGCAATAGAGTAGATGAAGCTGACCGTCAAATCAGCAACTTGGAATATAAGGAAGCAAAAAGCACCCAATCAGAACAGCAGAAATGGAAAAAACAAAAACCAATGAAGATAGCGTAGGAGCCCTCTGGGACATTCCAACATTCGCATCCTGGCCATGCCTCCAGGACAAGAGGGGGAGCAAGAAACTGGAAACCCTTAGGCAATGGCCCGGGATGAGAAAAATTACTACCAAGATACCCCAAAACAGATTCTATAGTCTATAGTGTTCTCACCCAGTGGAGGGCAAGCCTTCGCTGACCCTTTGCAGCAGAAGGTGGAGACTGAGTGACTGGTTAACACCGGCCTGGGGCTGAGTTTCTTCCCAGACCCGAGCAGTTGGAGGCGGGGTTTAAGGCAAGGAGTCGGCGTGGCTGCAGCTGGGGCCGGCCCAACCCCCTGTAATCAAAGGTTTTCCTTTCTCCTCTCTGGGAAGGAACTCAAAGGCTTCAATTTATCTTGTCCTTCGGGCTCCAGGAAAAGTTGGAGCCTGCTGGCCACAGACCCGGTGGTTTCCTTTGATATCCTATGTACATAATAAAACAAAGCTACTTTCCTTCTCTGATGGTTTTGTTTGCCCCTCCCAGCTAAGCACTGGAGCCACCCCTGTAAGAATCAACTCAGTGGGGGCGGGGAGCCAGGCAGCCCTTCTGGTGCCACAGTCAGTCCCCTTCCCTCCTAGGTGCGGCCTCCCATCTCTTCTCCCCTGTCCTCCTTACAGTTCTCTGTGTTGGTTTCCTGTACCGCATTTCCTTAACCCTTCTACAGAAACTTGCCAGGAAACTTGGGCTACCTACAAGAGGCCAACCTTGCCAATACTAGGCCCCTCCCCGCCAGGCTGGGGGCTGCTGGACGGGTTCTCCCATGGCCTTAGCCCGAGGCCAGCTCTGGCTCAGCTGCCAGAGTGTAAGAAGCTGCAGTGGCTAAGTCTGTCCCCCTCCTGCCTGCCCTCCACACTCACCTTCAGGTTGCTTGTGTTGGCCTTGGCCCCCAAACCTGCTTTTTGAGACTGGTGGACTGCTGAATACCATCCTACTGAGCGCCAAGCCCTGGGCTACATGCTATATGGCCATTCTCTGGGGCTGGGCTGCCTGATTAGGGTGACATGTGAGGACATGATGATGTTACATAGCAGGATCACAGGCAGGGTGCGGAGCGGACACTCAGCATTTCCTTAGTCTTGACAGTTCGTTCTCAGCTATTAATAACACAAAAACCCTCTTATTCCTAAGGTTTCTTCTGGAAGTATCTAAAATGTCTCTTCTCACTGTTCTTAGAAAGAGCCTAGTGTATCTACAAAGATCACCTCACATAAAACCCTAGGAGGTGTGTGGTTTTGCTTTCATCTTACAGGTAAGGAACTGAGGTTTGAGAGGTGTCAGTGGGGGTTTGAAGGCAAGTCTTTCCAACAACGGAGCCTAGGCTTTCACTTGACATCCTTCCCTTTGGGTCCTGAAGGCAGCCCCTACGCCCCACTCCCTCAGTGCAGGCTGGCAACAGTGGGCTGGGAGTGTCCCAGCAAACCCTCCCCTGTTGGCCCCAGCCCACGCAGACTTCAGCACTGGCTGGAAGCCTAGCACTGTGAGTGCAGCCTCTAGGATGGAGTCTGCAGCAGAGCTCCTGAGGGCCTTTGTCATTTGGCCTTGTAGCTTCCATCCCCAATAGCATTCCAAGTTCAGGTCTTCAACTCCGCTGCTCCCTAACCATGTCACTTTACCCAGTTCAGGTGACAGTCTAGGAAGCTTTCCCTGCCACTATCCCCTGCTCCGAAGCGAGGTGTCTTGTAGTCTCACTGCCCCAGACTTCCTGTTAACAATTCCTATCAGTCATAACTGCCTTTTAATCTGCTTTACATCCCCTACCAGACGGGGTACGGGCAGGCACCTTGCCTAAAAATCCTAAGCCTGGCCTGAGGCAGGCGCTGGGGGAATGCTTGTGGAATGACTGCCTTGCATGGCCCTCTGTGAGACTTTTTAATAAAATTTTAAAAAGCCCTGGCTAGCGTGGCTCAGTGGATTGAGCACCGGACTGTGAACCCAAGGGTCGCCGGTTCAATTCCCAGTCAGGGCACATGCCTGGGTGGCAGGCCAGGTCCCCCCCAGTGGGCAGTGCATGAGAGGCAACCACACACTGATGTTTCTCTCCCTCTCTTTCTCCTTCCCTTCCCCTCTCTCTAAAAATAAATAAATAAAATCTTTAAAAAATACATACAGAAAATTTTTATTTTAGAGAGAGGAAGGGGAGGGAGAGAAACATCAATTTGTTGTTCCTATTAATGGAATTTTTTAGAGAGTGGGGGGAGGGAGGGAGAGGGAGAGAGACACTGATCATTTACCTCTCACACGCCCCCAGTTGGGGGCCTGGCCTGCACCCCAGACCCATGCTTTAACCGGGAGTCAAACCTGTAGCCTTTTGGTTCCCAGGCTGGTGCGCAATCCACTGAGCCACAGCAGCCAGGGTGGGGCTTGTGAGGTTTTCTCTGGCACCTCTTTGCAGAGGAAAGCGAGGCTGTGATTGACTGACTTCATTTCCTCTCATCCTTACAGTTGGATCCACTTCATCAGCACAAGCTGGTTTGGTTGATTTTGTTACTGAACAGAAAGGGGGGCCCTGCTGCCCGCTGCCATCCTCTGCCAGGGGTGTCCAACCAGGGCCCACAGCTGCACGCGGCCCAGGATGGCCATGAATGCCGCCCAACACCAAATAGTAAATTTACTTAGAACTTTTTCTTTTGCTCATCAGTTTTTGAGTTTGTGTATTTAATGTGTGACTGGAGACAACTCTTCTTCCAGTGTGGCCCAGAGATGCCAAAAGGCTGGACACCCCTGGTAGGCAAAATTCCAGAGGCAAAGGTTTGGTGATAAAGGAAAAGAGTCTTTATTCAAAACCTTCAGTTTGGGAATAACACCTTTCCACGTGCAGTAGTCACTTAAGCCTATCAATTAAGGCTAAACTCTAACACCTGACTTCTACCATTTCCCCTGTTGGTTTTAAGATTTTTTAAACAAATAATTTAAACAAATTAGAACACTTTTCTTTATTCTTTTTGCTCTGGGATAATTTATTTATTTATTTTTAAAGATTTTATTTATTTTATTTTTAGAGAGAGGGAAAGGGAGGGAGAAAGACAGGGAGAGAACCATCAAATGGTTGCCTCTCACATGCCCAAAACTGGGGGCCTGGTCCACAACCCAGGCATGTGCACTGACTGGGAATCAAACCAGCAACTTTCTGGTTCACAGGCTGGGGCTCAGTCCACTGAGACACACCAGGCAGGGCCCGCCTGTTAGATTTAAATATCTTATTTCTCTAGGGTTAGTTTACAAATAAAACAATGTGAGATACAAAAGCTGCACAACTTTGGAGAATGGCAGGCTTCTGCCTCAGCCTGTCCTCTCCAGACCACCCAAAGAATAACCTGCCACCCGCTGCCAGGCCGCCCTGACCCTAGGCTGCGCCCGCAGTTTCTTTCCATGCAAGATACCGTCCACTGGGAAACACAGGCAACTGCAGCACCACCATCCAGGCGTCCTCGAGAAAGAAGAGAGCGAGCAGCAAGCTCACCAGCCATGGAGTTCTAGAGCCTTTCTTTCATTTCCAACCTTTTTGCTCATAATCCCATGTGCTGTAGAGGCATTCAACTCAGCCAATGCTGTCCTAGACTGTTTACCATCCCCTGGGCAAACTCCGCCTACGGCCCTCCCCACTCCTCCCCAGTGTTCTGATCAGATAGATCTCTCTGAATCAGTTTGATTCCAGCCAAAAGCAAAGCCGGAGCAGCCCCAAGGCCATGGCCTCACACAGATGACAGTCATCCTGGGCTAAGAACACTTCTGCCATCAAACATGCCGGGGATGTGGCTGATTCTATCTCCATTACTACTCCACCGATGGGCATTAGCACACGGAAGACTTTGAAGATCTTTATGATTTATTTATTCTTGTTTTCTCAAGTTAATCATCTTTATTTTTCAATCACATTTGACACACATCACAACTTACTAAGTGATTACCCCAATAAACCTGGCACCTATGTGACAGCGTGCACTGTCATCAGATCCGATTGACTTCTTCCCTGTGCTGCCCTTTACGTCCCCAGGGCAGTTCTGCAACCACCACTTGTATTCCCTAATCCCTTCACCTTCTTCTCTCACCCCCAAGCCCCCTCCCGTCTGGCAACCATCAAAATGTTCTCTATGAGTCTGTTTCTGTTCCAACTGGTGGTTTATTTTTTTAGATTCATTTGCTGATATGTATTTATTGCCATTTTATTGTCCTTATCTTTGATTCTTCTTAAAGAAGACCCTTTAACATTTATTTATTATTATTTTTAAGATTTTATTTATTTTTAGAGACAGGGGAAGGGAGGGAGAAAATGGTTGCCTCTCACATGGCCCCCACTGGGGACCTGGTCCACAACCTGGCCCACAACCCAGGCATTTGCCCTGACTGGGAATCGAACCAGCGACACTTTGGTTCTCAGGCCATGCTCAATCCACTGAGCTACACAAGCTAGGGCCTACCCTTTAACATTTATATAATACTGGTTTGGTGATGACAAACTCCTTTAGCTTTTTCTTTTCTGAAGCTCTTTATCTGTCCTTTGATTCTAAATAATAGCTTTGTTTGGTAGAGTGGTCTTGGTTGTAGGTCCCTGCTTTTCACCATTTTGAGTATGTCTTGCCAATTCCCTTAAGCCTGCAGTTTTTGTTGAGAATCCAGCCGACATTCTTATGGGAACTCCCTTGTAGGTAACTAACTGCCTTTCTCTTGTTGCTTTTAAGATTCTCTGACTTTAACTTTTTGCATTTTAGTTATGATGTGTGTTGGAGGGGGCCTCTTTGGGTCCAGCTTGTTTGGAACTCCCCATGCTTCCTGGACTTGTGGGTCGCTTTCCCTCTCCAAGTTAGGAAAGTTTTCTGTCATTATTTTTTCAAATAGGTTTCCAATTTCTTGCTCTCCCTCTGGTCCTTGAGGCACGGCCATGATGCGAATGTTGGAATGCTTGAAGTTGTCCCAGAGGGCTCCTACACTATGTTCACTGATTTTGGGTTTTGTTTTGTTTTTTTTTTCCATTTTTGCTGTTCTCATTGGATATTTTTTGAGCCACTTGAAGGCTGGACAGCAAAGGTTCAAATCCCACTTCTGCCGGAAGGGGACAAGCCAGTTCCTGTCCCAGAGGTTCAGATTCCTTGCCTCAAAAGCCACGGTGTATGTGGGGACATGGGTGCAGATTCCCACAGGGGCCAGCCAAGCAGCTCACGCTCCATCCGCGGCCAGCTAGTCCCATCAACGCACAGGTGTCCAATATAGCCGGGTCTTTCCATGTTTAACAAGCCCAAAATAGGGCCTTTTATTTGAAACCTCCCACAACTGAAATGGCAACTAGTTCAAGTTCTTTAAAAATACCATGCAAGCCCTGGCTGGTGTGGCTCAGTGACTGAGTGCCAGCCTGTGAACCAAAGGGTCACCAGTTGGATTCCCAGGCAGGGCACATGCCTGGGTCCCCAGTAGGGGGCGCACAAGAGGCAACTACACTTTGATGTTTCCCTGTTTTTCCCTCCCTTCCTCTCTCTCTAAAAAAATTTTAAAAATAAAAAATAAAAAAATAATAGTTCCTAGGAAAAAAAAGTACCATGCAAGCAGAACAACTTATCTGTGGGATCACCTACTCAGTCTATCCCGGCTACAAGCATTATTAGTGGGATCCACTTCCTAGAGTCTTTCTTCCCTTCGTTTCCACGCAGTTTCAGGAAATAGGCACTAGGCAAGCAGATCAGATCACGAATGGTCCAGGGGCCTCCCCAATGGGCCTACGTGCTGTCAAGCCTGAGTCACTCACCTCCTAGTCCTCCCCATGGTTCTCCACCACGTAGCGAACGCAGTCGATGAGGTCCCGAGCCAGTGTATTTCACTTCTTTTCTGGGAGGCTGGTTTCTACCTCTAGGTCTGGGGTAAGTGAAGCCGGAGACAGGAATGAGGTTTTGCTTTCTATATTATCTGAGCTGCCCAGGCACCCCTTCATCCAATCCCAAGCCCCAAGAGTTGCTACACCAGACATCTAGTAGGCTTTGCCTCTCCATCCCCATATACAGTGCTAGAGCCTTTTTCAGTCCTCAGATTCCAGGCTCTGCTTATCACACAATCAAAAGGCAAGTTACCTTTCTATTAGCCCAGTTACTCTTAGGGGTAAAAGAAAGGCACCAGAATAATAATCTTTCCTTAATGACAGGGCATGGTTCCCTTCCAGCTCTAACACTCTGTAAGAACCTCTTTTCTTGAAGTGGAAAGGTCTGAATAAATGAGAGCCAGAGCTGTAGAAACAAGGGCCTAAGGCTGGGCCCAGATAACTCTCTGCTTCTAATGAGGGAAAAGGCCAAGCTATGGAGCCAACAATGGGTTCACTTTGAAAATAGCTAGACAAAAAAATCCCTGTTTCTCACATATGAAGAAAGAAAAACAGTTCACGGAAACGAGGTGGGCGTGTCTTACCCAGGGGTTACTTGCTGTAGTTAAAATGACCTTGGACTTGGTTGTCAGCATTGGTGGGGCAGAGGGAATGGAGAGCTGCTGCTGAACGGGGGCAGGTTCGGTCCTGAGGACGGAAAGTTCTGCAGACCTGCTGCACGACAATGTGACCACACGTAACACAGCTGAGCTACAAACCTAAAAATGATTATTAAGATGGTAAATCTTATGTAATGCTTTTTACAATTTTAAATGCTTTTAATTAAAGAATTAAAACTTTTCAAAATTAGCTTTCACTACAGTAAGTACATGATTTTCTATATGCAATTCTTAAGAGAATCACTGAGACACACTAAAGACAGAAAGGCGAGGAATTCTGCATTGGACGTGTGGCCATGCAAACCCTTTTACGTTCAGGAGGGCGGCTAAAAGTCGCAGACAGATGAGAGGAAGGGTGTCCCGAGAGTTCCACGGTGCTCCCGCTTTCACTTCGACTTTACTCCCTTCCTTTCAATGTTCGGTCTCTACAGCCTTATTAGACATGCAATGGATTTGTCATCGGGAATATTAAATGAAATGGTGGGATCTCTAAAAATCTGTTCATCCTTAAATTCTTCACAAGCTGAAAGGCATGCCTAAAACGTAATGGATTATTTTTCTGTCCTCCTAGGGATCTGGACATTTTGGGGGGCAGGGGGGCTGGACACCAGAAAGTTTATTTGTTTTTTTTAATTTATTTAATATTTATCGTATCCTTTCCCATTACCACTTAGGGGAGCTGGACATTTCTGACCTCCCTTCACACACTTGAGTTTAGTCAGCAGACTGAACATGTCCCACCTGGGGACACAGTCCCTGGACTGTGAGCCCTGAACCAGCTCACCGCTTCCCTCTGAACTTCGGTTCTCCACCTATAAAAGGAAGACATCTGAGGACCTTTTCCAGTTCTGACTGTACAAGGTGGTGACCTTCAGGAATGTGGCCAGCACCTACCATTTAGCATGTGGGGTTTCCGCACGAGTTCCCGAGACCTATCCTCTGCATCCACCTCCATGGCTTTCACCTGCAGAGAACAGAGACTGGTGGACGAAGATCCTGGGTACAGGAAAATTCTAGAGGCTCCTGACTTTCCCAACACAACTGCATGACCCCTATGGATCCAAATACAAGATCAAGCAGGAACAGATGACAAAGAGAACCAACACCCTGGAGGCTTCATGGTTCTCAAGAGATTCAAGCAGGCAATTCTTTCTGTGCCTAGTAATGAAACTGGCATAATACCCGTTTCACTGCAAATGAAACAATGCACCTGAAAGTGCTTTATAATTTACAATGAGGGAGAGACTTCGGACACCTTCTCTATAAGGAGGACCAACCTGATGGGGCTGGGCTGCAGCTTCACGTTTGTTCTAGAAACAGTATGGCCATTTCCCTCTGGCATGAAAGCATAAAAAGAAACTCGCCTAAAGGCCATGGGACAAGTTCAATCACCGAACCCACTCAGTAGGTTAACCACTGATTCACTTCATTGATTTTAGAGAGAGGGAGAGGGAAAGAGGGAGACAGAGAGAGAAACTCTGATTTGCTGTAATGCTCATTTATACATTCATTGGTTGATTCTTGTATGTGTCCTGATCTGGGATCAAACCCGCAACCACAGTGTATGGGCAAGTCACTCTAAATAACTGAGCTTTCCGGACAAGGCTATTTATTAAGCACTAGTCACATCCTAAGCACCATTGGGGCTAAAGTAGTGAACAAAACCCAAAGTCCTAATCCCCAAAGAGATTATGTTCAGGAAAAGAGACACAGGTAATAAACAGGTAAATAAATACATAGTATTCCATCAAGTATTTACAAGCGCTATGAATTCAAATAAAACCGGGAAGAATTAACTGGGTGGAAAAGGGTGCTGTTTTTGAAAGGGTTCTCCAGAAAAAGGCTTATTCTGGAGAAACTAGCCCCGGGAAAGTTAAGACCAGGGACTATTAGATAACTGGAGAGAGGTGTAAGGAAGAGTAAGTCAAGATCCCAAACTGTGGGGAATCTTTTATTAGGAAAGGTAAGGGCAGAAAAAGATAAATTCTGGAAAATACCATTAAGACGCCAAGGGACCCAAACAGGTTAATTTCAGGAAAATAAATGGAAATGGATACGTGAAGTTTAACCAATGTCCAATTTGTGCTGAGGAGGAAGTATGAGGGAAGTCTAAAACGGACCCTCAACCAGGGCAACCACACATAGATGTTTCTCTCCCTCTCTTTCTCCCTCCCTTCCACTCTCTCTAAATATAAAGAAAGAAAACCTTTAAATAAATAAATACATACATACATACATACATACATAAAAAGGACCCTCGACCAGTCAGTGCAGGCTCGCCGAGTTGGCTGTGTGAGGTCGCACACCCAAGAAGGGCGTGAGAAACTTAGAAGCCAGGCTCAAGTCCTGACACCGGGTTAAGTACAGCGGAGGGGGACGGGGCGAAGCGCGGGACAGGGGCCGAGACCACGACCAGTCAGTACCTTTCTCTTCCAGAGGGGCGCCGCCTTGTTGGGGAGTCCACAGCCAACCCCATCTCGGCCAGATCCTGTCGCACAGATTTGGCGTGGTCCCAGGCATGTCTGATGTGAGAGCTACGGACAAAAAGAGGGAGAACGTGGAACTGTCAACTCACTGGCCGTTCCAGCCTGACCACCGGCCTCCTGAATCCCGGCTGCCTCACCACTCGATCCGTGGCTCTGCCTTCAGTCCAGCATTCCGGTTCAGACGCTTCCAGTTAACACTGTAACTTGCTTCTGGGTCTCCCCCTTGGCCTTGGACATCGCGCTGACCACCGCACCGGCAACTCAAACTCCGCGCCTTCACTTCCAGCACCTGGTAGAGCAGACTCCACCCTCGGGCCGCGCACGGTTAGCAGGCACTTTGGGAAATGTAGTCCATCCCTCACCTATACAATGCTGATTACTACGACTCCCAGAATGCAATGGGAGGCTGCGCCTGCGTACAAAGCTCAGCATATTTCTCATCCTGCCCCCTTTCATGACTTCATCAGGAGGCGGGGTTTACGATACCCATTTTCTCCGTCTGCCTGTTGACCCAGACATGGCGACTCCTAGCTCTGTGACTCCCGAGGTACCCTTTGAACCATCGCAGCCCCCAGTCATTGAGGGCTTTAGCCCCAGTGTCTGTAGCAATCAGGAAAGCTTCAAGGAAAAGTTCCTTCGCAAGACTCACGAGAATCCATTGGTGCCCATAGGTAAGCGGGTACTGAAGGAACTGTAGATGGAGAGGACAGTGTTTCCGGGGGGAAGTGAAATAGGGAAGGACCGGGGAGCCTAGTGGGTCCGGAATGACAACTGACCGGACTTGTGTTGAAGGGGCCGGGCGGTGAGACGTGAACCTGATTGGAGCTGGGATGGGGCGGGCTCTGTAACTCCAACAACCCTGGGAGACTAACACCTCGTACCTCGTCCCCCGCCAGCACCCGCTACACACACACACACACACACACACACACACACACACACACACACACAACCCCCCGACACGTGCTTCTGCGCGCGCGCACACACACACACACACACACCACCACCACCCCCAACCCCTCCACCCCCCGACACGTGCTTCTGAACTGAGATCTAGACCCATGAGAAAGACAGACCAAAGCGGTGAGGGGACTCTGGGGGTGGACCTGCCACTCCCCACTTTGCTTTGTACTCCTCCTCAGGCTGCCTGGGCACGGTGACCGCGCTCGCCTACGGCCTCTACTGCTTCCACCGGGGTCAGAGCCAACGCTCCCAGCTCATGATGCGCACCCGGATCGCCGCCCAGGGCTTCACGATCGCAGCCATCTTGCTGGGTTTGGCTGCATCCGCTCTTAAATCTCGACCCTGAGCCTGCGGCTTGGCCTTGAAAGCTCCGCGGGGGTTCATTCCCAGGCCGAGGAGCAACCGCCAGTCCTGCCACCGGACTTATTCCCTGACAAGCCCCTGTGTCAATGGGGGAGGAAGTAGCCAATTGAATATATGATTTCCCCCCCCTCAGGAATCTTAGGTTCCCTTCCGTTTGGGTGATGCATACTTCTGTTTGTCGCACCTTCTCCACTCCCTACTTAATAAACTCTGATCCACTTGTAATTTTATCCGTTCATCCTCAGTCTCACCCACAAGGTGTCTGGTCTTTGGTTTTAGGTGTAAACGCACTAAAGACTGCACAGGCCCTTAGAAATGATATGACCTAGTGATTCCCAAACTTTCCTGCAGCAAGGGCGCTCGTAAAAACCAGAGATTCCCTAGGATGACACTATATGGGAGGGGGAAGAGGATCTTTCCAACAATTTCCAGACTTGCTGTAGACAAGCCTTCTTTAAGACTAGGCCTGCTGTGGTCATGACAGACCCAGGGGCTCTGCCCTCCCCTGTGCTTCTACTCCTCACACCACTCCCACCTCCTGAGAGCACCTAAGACCCCAGGAACCTAGACCATCCTGCTGTTGGTTCTTGCTGCATTTAACAGAACGGGAAACAGGCTCAGAGAAGCAGTCTGGTGGGGTGGAAGGAGCACAGTTCCAGAGCCTGTCAGTGTTTTCTGTGCCTGGTGTCGTAAGACTTAAGGAAGAAAGGAGGATGGGGACCTGAGCAAACTCTGCAAGACAGGCCACCTGTGACTTTGCATTCGTGTGCGCTGTCAAACAGGTGTTCCTGGTCTGTGGTTGGGGTCAGCTCGGAAGTGCTGATTCCGACCTAGGCTCCTTTCATGTGTGACTCCATGAATTCCAACACAGACTGCAAGCAGCCAGAATGGGAAAGAGGGGGTAAAGAAGACACACCCACTTCTTGGGCACCCTGACACGGTCTAGATTGGAGGAGTGCATGGCCAGGGGCAGCTAAATTGCTTGCCCACTCTGTGGTCTCTATAATGTGTGTAGAGCAGTGCATTGCGGAGTCCCTTGCCTCAAGACTCAAGAAATGGGCTCTGGTTGGTGTGGCTCAATGGACTGAGTGCCAAACTGCACCAAAGGGTCACCGGTTCGATTCCCAATCAGGGCACATACCTGGGTTGCAGACCAGGTCCCCAGTAGGGAGTGCCTGAGAGGCAGCCACACATTGATGTTTCTCTCCCTCTCTTTCTCCCTTCCTTCCCCTCTCTGGAAATAAATAAATAAAATCTTTTAAAAATTAAAAAAAAAAACAGTCAAGAACTTGATATGGACTGGTGAAGACTATGGCACTCCTAAAGGGAATGGTCACTTTTTTAAAAACTGTAGATGCTATTGTATCATCCCTCAAAAAAGATACATTTAAGTCTTAGCCCCAGTACTTAAGATTTGACCTTATTTGGAAATGGGGTCTTTACAGAGGTAATCCAGTTAAAATAAGATTAAGGTGGGCCCCAATCCAATGTGGCTAGTTTTCCATATAAAAAAAGGGGAAATTGGGACAAAGACAGACACACATAGAGGACAGGCCATGCGAAGGTGAACTCAGGATTGTAGTGATGCGTCTACAAGCCAAAGAACGCCGGAGGTGGCCGGGAGACGGAAGAAGCTGAAACGGCCCTCCCTCGGGGCCTTCAGAGGGACCATGGCCCTGCTGACACCTTGCACTTCCCACCTGCAGGAGAGGAGGGCACTCTGTGGCTTTAAACCACATGCATCACACATTGTCACAACAGTCCTGGGAAACTAATTCAGCTGGCAGTGACTGCAGTCTTTCTCGTCACTGTGCAGGTCACAATACTTTGAAAGAAGCCACATTTGCAACCTCTGCTGTAGGGCAAGAAGCTGTGGTCACCTTTGGATCTTTATCCCAGGTCCACAGGAGGGCCGTGGGCCCTCCACAGGCAGAGCGCCCCAGCCAATCCCACGGAGGGGGAGGCCACCTTCACTGGCCTCTCAGCCAGGCTGAGACGAGCCTCCACAGGGAGCCCCTGACCCTCTGGGAGCCTTGTGCCTGCAGCTGCATGATGGGAACACCAGGACCCCCATCTCACAGGCTGATTCAAAGGCCAGAAGAGGTCAAGGTGGCAAAAGCCTTCCATGAGAGTGACGGGTTCTTTCCTCCTAGGGGTGGAGGCAGCAGACCCAGGCAGCCGGGAGACCCCACTTCCAGCCGGGAGCTCCTGGGTTTCCAAGAGAAGAGCCTCGTCTTCTCCCAAGGCCATGAGGCTCAGGACGCCCTAAGCACAAACTGAGCCCTGACACCATTTGTGGCTTCCAGAGAAATGAGAATGGTAATAAATACGTGTAAAAAGAGTTAACAACACACCCTTTAAGCCAAGAAAAAATACATCGGGAGAGACACAATTTTGTGGACTGAGAGGCGGTGTGAGGGGCTGGACCACAGGGCCAGGAGGGAACGAGGGTGAGAGGGCAAGTGTGTTCCCTCCCCAGCCCCGGGCCATGAGGAGAGAGGGAGTGGGCCGTGTGCAGCAGCTGCTGGAGGCTTCCCTCCCCTCTGCTGGAAGCAGCTGCTCCTTCTCTGCCCTGGGCCGCCCAAGCTCTGTGGCTGTGCTGATGGCAGGCACCTAGCGGGACAGCGGTGTCTGCTTCAGGGACATGAGCACTGAGCGCAGGCGGGACACGTCTTTGCACTGCTTGCTGCTCTTGGGGTTGAAGTCACACAGCTGGGCCACCTTCTCCCACTCTGTGCCTGGGCTGTCCTCCTTGGATTCCTTCACGAAAGCCTCCTCAGATGCCCTGCGGGTGGAGATAGGACAGAGGACTCAGAGCCTCAGAGCCTTCTGCCATTGCCCTGAATCAGGGGTGCTCTGCCCCCGCTGAGCAAGGCTGCTTTGCCCCTCCTACTCTGAGCTACTTTGTCTGGAGGTCTCCTCCCCAGCCCTGTGCCCTCTGACCTCGCCTGGTGCCTTCTCTTGGCAGGTGACCTTCGCCTTGGGCGCCAGGAGAAGCCTAGGTTGGTCCTGCCTCAGGGCCTCTGCATTTGTCACCTCTTCTGGGAATGCTTTTCCCCCAGACCGACTGCTCATGGCTGCTTGGCTGTCATTCAGGGCCGAGTGCAGGCCTCTCTTCTTCAGAGAGGTCTTCCCTTACCACCCCAACTAAAGTGCCCTCCTGTCCCTCCCTCACCCCTGCCGCAGCCTAAGCACTCTCTGGTTATTGCCTTTCCGAAATGAATTTCCTGACCTGGGGCCCTGGCACCTAGTGGTCGGTGCAGGAACTACTGCGGTGCCTTGGCCATTTTCAGTTTCCATTGACCTGGCAGGGACAGGACATTGACTAACCACAAAGTGAAGTGCCTAGTTCAGCATCACTCATCACTCTCTCACCCTCTGAGCGTTCTCCAGGACAGGGCTGTGGTCAAGCGCTCCTAGAAAACTCAGTAAAAGAGGGTTCCAAAGCCTGACTTTCACAGCCTTCCGTGTGCTAATGTGCACGGGCGGAGTAGTGATGCAGAGAGAGTCCTCTACATCCCAAGCATGGCTGATGGCACTTTTACCCCGGAACAGCTCATCTGTGGAGCCGCGGTGTGGGGACAGCTCCACTCAGTAAGCCTTTGCCTTTGGTTGGAATTAAACTAGTATGACAACTGGTGGCTTCTTCATTAGAAGTTCCAGCTGAGAGGTCTAGCAGCCACAGATGAAGGAACAGTAGAAAGACAGTATGGTAAATACAGTTTCATAGACAAAACTTAAACGTGGGGATTACTAAGAGAAAGACAATAAAGGGTTCTTAGGTGGGGAGCACTGGGGCTGGGTCTTTTTTGCCCATCGAGGGTCCCTGGAAATTCCGTCTGTCCGTGGCAGCCCGCTCTGCATCTCAGGCATGACCAGGCACTGGCAGATGGCCCACGTGGCCTCTGGCCCATTATCAGTGACCTGGGCCCTCCACAGTGATCTTGCTCACATGCTGCGTGCTCATTACCACCTGTCGAGTGAGGACCCGAGTCTATTTGGAGTGGCCTGAGAACCTAAGGGGGTGGCGGGTGTGTGCAAGCTGGGGGACAGGGAAGCCGCTGGCCACCCCCCCTGCAGCCCCTGTGCCATCCCCACTTTCTTGCTTGAAACCTCATGGCTCCCTGCTGCCTTCAGGACCAGCTTCTGGGCCCGTCGACTCAACAGGCGTTTCTGCAGTCGGCCCAAGCTCCACAGCCTGCAGCCGCGAGGTGTCACCTATCGCATCACCTTTGTCCCTCCTGGCTTCCACCTAGGGGCCCTTCCCCTCAAGTCCCCTTGCCCACCAGTCGCTCCTCCGCCCGCTTTAAGGCCCAGCTGAAGGTCCCGCATCTCTGAGGCCTCCCCTGGCTCCCACACAAAAGGCGGTTTACAGAGAGCCTCGCATGTCCTTGCGCGCAGCGCTGGTCACCACACACTCCCGGCCAGGAGCAACTTGGGGGAAGGAACCGCGCGTGCCCTCTGCCTATCCAACCAGACTGGCGCTGGGTAAGGGAGTAAGTGCCCGCAAGGACTGGACAGCAGAGACAGTGGGTGAAAGGTAGGCGCGAAGAGCTCTCACGCGGGGGTATCCTTGGCCCTGCGAGAGAAGGGTTAGCCCGACAGCGTCGCTGCCCTGCCCACGGTGTGCCCAGCGCGAGAAGCCGCCAGTCCTTGGCTGAGCGAGCTCACAATCACTCATCACCGCGTTTTCCCTTGTTCCACAATCCCCGACACACCGCTAGGTGTCGCTGCCAACCAATGTCGGTGACGTAGAACGAACGTCTGCTGTCGGGTCTAGACCCGTCAGTACCCCAACTAGAGCCCGAGCCAGGAATGCACGTGAGGGCCCTGTGGTGGCCGGGGCAGGGGTGGTGACCTGACTCCGGGCGGAGCTCCAAGGGGGAGCAGTGCACTTGGGGGCACAGAAGCGGATGGGGTGCTCCTAGCTCTCTTTGAATCCCCAGCAACCAACACTCCGTCTGCTTTGTTCAACAAAAGACCTCTTCACTCCACCTGCCACCCCCAAGAGGCATCTCTTTGGGAAGGAGTTGGGGTGCTTTGCCACTCGCTCCTCCCACCCAGGCATGGCTGGTGCATTCTTTTCTTTTCTCTGCCTCAATTTAGCAAAGACGCCTCTGAGCAGAGGAGGCCTCAATAAGCATTTGCTGGAAGGATGGAGGTGCTGTACTTACCTGGGTATTCACCTCCTGCTCCAGTCATTCCCTCCCCGCCCGTGCCCTCCACCCCCCTACCCCACCGAGTCACACTCTTGTACCCCATAAGCAGGAGACTCAAGAAACTGTATCTTGCCCTGAAGGCTGCAGCTCAGTGGGTTCGGCATCATCTGGCTAACCCAAAATGTCACCGGTTCAATTCCTGGTCAGGGCACATCCTGGGTTGTGGGCCAGGTCCCTGGTTGGGGGCATATGGGAGGCAACTGATCAATGTTTCTCTAGAACGTTGATGTTTATCTCCCGCTCTCCCTCCCTTCCCCTCCCTCTAAACATAAATAAATAAAATCTAAAAAGAAAAGAAAGAAACTGCCAGCCACACAGGGGCCTCGCCCTCTCCAGCTCCCCCAGCCAGGGGGGCCGCGGAGACACACGTACACGTAGCCGATGACGTCCGCATCTGGCTGCTGGTAGAATGCTTTGTCAGCGATCCTTAAGGGAAAGGTGTTAGGTGGGGGTTTGGGGGAGGCAGGATGGCATGACAGACAGACAGACAGACAGGCAGAGGGTTAAAGAGAAAGAGAGACAGCGTTAGTACCTCCAGTTCGCGAGGTGTCAGGAAGCACAGTTCTGGGAGGCTCAGCAACTCTCCACAGCTGAGAGGAGAGCAGGGACGGCCCCCCGCCCACCCAGTGCCTTTGCTATGACTGAGCCCTGACCACATTCCTCCTGTTCACAAACCTTCCTCAGCAGCACGGGTGCCTCCCCCACGACCCCCTGACTCCCTGCTGCCCAGGACACAAGGTCCTCTCTTTCATGTTGTGCTGCGCCCTGGTCTAGGTTTCCCGCCCCTACTCCTGCCCTCTTTTTCCTGATGAACTCCTAACTGTCCTCCAAAGCCCAGTTCCCCAGACACCGAGGCTCCTCCCCACCAGCATCCCTGCTTCCACAGCCCATCCACAGAGACCCTGCTGTGGAACTCAGCGCCACCGGGTTTCTCTCCTCTGAGCTCCAAAGACACAGGCTGGGTCCTTCTCATCTGTCTCCCCAGTCCCCGGTCCCAGGCCCAGAGTGTGGCATGCAGCAGCTTCTCGAACACCGGGGCAGTGGCCTCCCAGATCTGGCCTCCCCTCGCTGGCAGGCCTGGTATCTTGGAGGGCACAGCCTCAAAGGCTGGGCTGCTGGGCAGCATCTCGAAAATGCTCTGAGACTGTTTCCACAAAGGTGGCATGCTGTTTTTTGCCTGCTCAGCATTCAGCCCCCTTCTTCCAGGAAGGGCACCCTGATTGTCAGGTTGCCCTCACTTCAGTCCCTGTGGTTTGGGTAGGACTGACCCCGTGCACATCCCAAGGACAAGGACTATTGCCCAAGCTGGGTTCCTCAGGGGGCCCCTCCCCCTGGGACAGTCACCGGGCCTGACCCATGCCCCACCAATAAGGGTCAGGCCAAGGACTTATGCAGGAGCTACTGGGAGCAAGAGGCTCTTTTATTTTCACTGAGGTTGCTAAGCGAATAGAGCAGAAGCCTGGAGCTTCTGGTGGCCCCTTTGCCCCCATCCCAGGGGCCTGTGTGCAGCAGTGCAGGCCCCATAGAGGAAAGGGGAGCTGAAAGACTACAGAAGTGGGTGCCAGCTGATTTGGTGCCAGCCCCTGGCCCCCTGCGCCCGCCCCTGCCACTGTGGGTGGAAGCACTGCAAGCAACCAAACCCCGTACCCAGATTGCGTCCTCACTCCCAGGCAGGCCTGCACTCTCTGTGACACGGACAGAGGCCACGGCGGGCCCAGGCCCAGCAGGCGGGCCCTAGCATGGTCTGGCTCACATCTCAGGGACCTGGGACCCCTTCCGCTGACTGCAGAGCTTGCTTCTCTCTGTCGCGGTGAGGAGGTGAGAGTACAACAGTGACCGGCTCTGCAGAGGTCAGCACTCCACCCACAGGCCACCGGGGCAGTGCTCCTGGGCATTTCAGTGTCTCCTTCCTCCATGGTCTTGCCACCAAACCACCCATCTCAAGAGAGTCCCCCGATACCACAGCTGCTCTCCTTGTCCAATGGCACCCTCCTGTCCCCATAGGCCCCTCCTGTCCCCACAGATCCTCTCCTGTCCCCGTAGCATCTCTCACCGGTTGTTGATCTTGTTCTTTTCGACTTGTTCACTCTGGCGCTGGTTCCACTCCTCCAGGTCCTTCTTGGCCTTCTCCCGCCACTCTTGTTCCGTCACCTTGGAGGCAGCGTCTGCAACCCCGATGGAAGAATGAGTGGCATCTTTCCAGTAGATGCGAAGGGCACAGCTGCCCTGGTGCTCCTCCCCCAGCTCCCAGTGCCACCCTGACATAGTTCCCACACCAATGGGGGGACGTGTGCCCTGGTCCCCCCTCCTCTTCATGTCCCAGACAGCCACACCAGCGCCAGCTCTGCCCTCACCCAGCTCTTGCAGCCGTTTCCTCTGTTCCTCTCTCCATTTGCGGATGCTCTCAGGCTCCTGCGTCAGCCTGTCGGCCTGGGCGATGGCAGCGTAGCCGTCAGCTGGGCCGTTAGCCTCCTAGGAGACAGACAGCTGTGCACCCGGGGTGTCCACCCGCCCCCCCGGTCTCTGCCGCGCAAAGATCGGGAGACCTCTGCACATCTCAAGCAACCTCACACCCACTGTCTCCTTTGCACCTACTGTGCCCTCTGCCAGCACCCCTTCTCCCTGTGTGACCCCAGACAAGTCACTCAACCTCTCTGTGCTTCACCTTCCTCATCATAAAATGGGCAAAATAAGAGCACCCACTCCTTAGGGTTGCTATGTGAATGAGGTGAGTTTTACAAATGTCAGGAACTTCTAACACTTCTTGGCACACAGTGGGCTCCTTGTGTTCCTATCACTGAACTCCATCTCTATGACAGTTTTATGTACCCAATAATACGCACACAGTCTGAAATGACCTCACTCTGTTTGCTTGTCCACTGTCTGTCTTTCCATCAGAATGTCACTTTCACGGTGACAAGGACTCGTCTGTCCTGTTCCCTGCTGTGTCCTCAGCACCCAACACAGTGCCTGGCACACAGGAAATGGCCCATAAGTATGTGCTCAGTGAACAAGCAGCCCTGAGATCGGTAGGGTGGCCACAGCCAGGAACGTGGCGAAGGGCGTGGCCTCTGCAGTCAGAGCGTCCCGCGGCAAACCCCCCTCTGCTGCTGACTGGAGGCACATGTACACGGGCGAGGCGATTAACCCTGGGCCTGTTTTCTCATCTGAAATGGGGATAATAATAAAACTACCTCTAAGAGCTGTGGTGAGGATTTGGTGCAACGATATTTGCAACACATTAAGAAGAATGAATGGTAGCTCGCGTTGTAATTATTCATTCCCATTTTATATTCTTTCTTTAAGATTTTATTTATTTATCCTTAGAGACAGGGGAAAGGAGGGAGAGAAACATCTTTGTGTGAGAGATATATCCGTCGGTTGCCTCTCACACGCCCCCAGCTGGGGACCTGGCCCACAACCCAGGCATGTGCCCTGACTGGGAATTGAAACGGTGACCCTTGGGTTCACAGGCCCGCACTCAATCCACTGAGCCCCACCAGCCAGGGCTATTCATTCCCATTTTATAGGGGAGGAAACGGAGGCCACGAGAGATGGTATGATGCAGTGGCAGAGCCTCTGACCCCTAGGCCAGGGCTCTGCCCACTTTTCCACAATGCCTGCCAGAGGCAGGGACTCCAAGTATTGGGGTTCAGAGCTCAACCCAGTAAGGATGTGGCTCCCCTCTAGTCTAGACAAGCCTTTTACGAGCCAATCCCATCTCCCGCAATGCCCACCCTGGCACTCAGCACGCCCCGTGCATTCCTGTCTGCACATATCCCACCCACTCCTGCGCCGCCTCTGCTTTCGGCCTGAGATCGTCTCTCCTCCCTTCGCCAGCTGATGAAATCCTACTCCATCCCACGGAGCTTCCAGCTCAAAAATCACAAGCTCTGGGACAGTTGGGGACAATCCAACCCCAAGCAGATGCCACACCCCTTCCCTCTGTGCTATGTCACAGCCTTCACCCTCGACTGTGTAAGTCTCCCACTGGAGGCTGAGGGTGGGCAGGGCAGGGCCTGGTTTGCAGCCTCTAAGCCCCTGTTCAGCCCATCCACGGCCCAGTGCCCCTTCTTCAAGCACTCATGCAAACTGCCGCGAATATTGGCGTTGTGCACAACGGCATCAGGCAGGCCCTGTGTCCGGTGTGCACCACGGTCTCAGACCTGCAGCTGGCGTGGCCCGATGGCCGGGTCAGAGCAGGTACTGTGTGCATGCACCCTTGCCCAAGGGGTGCAGGTGGCCGGGGCACAGGGGAACACTCCAGCCTCTGGCTATCTGGGGGCACGGAAGGGGAGGCCCAGGGTGGGGTGCCATAGCCTGGCACCTCAGGTCAGGCCCACCTTTGGGCGGGGCACTTCGGGTGGAGCCTTCATTCGGCTTTCCTGCACAGCGCCGCACTTGAGTTTAGAGTCTCCTGACATCGCCAGGGACCCTCCCAGGGCCCAAATCCAGAGAACACAAGGGGCACCCCGTCCACCTCAGAGAGCGACCCTGCCCTGAGGGCGGGCTGCCGGGACCCCTGCCCAATCCTAGACAAGTCCGGTCTGCAGACTGTGGTTTCTCTCGTGAACATGTTAGTCCAGGTGCTACGTTTTACCTGCTTCTTGGGACCTGTCGCAATCTGAAAAGACAGGTTTGTTCAGCGCTCACTGTCTGTCTCCTCCCTGCTTGAGGACAGACTGCCTGTCTGTGAGCAGCATCCAGAACGGGAGGGCCTGGCCACAGGAGGAGTTCACGAACACTTACTGAATGAATTCACATGCTCAGGCTTGGGGACGGGGATGAACAAGACAGGCCATCAGCCCGGAGCTGTCCCTCACAAACGACCTTGGCTGGGGTCAGGGACCCCTGGGAGCAGGACAGGCAGGACCGTTCCAGCCTGAGGGCAGAGCGGGACGGGAAGAGATGGGGGAGGGCACTCCAGGCCAAGAGCCACGTAAGGGCCTTGTGGGGCAGGCGCTTTTGGGAAGCTCTGAGCACAGAGATGCCACCAGGTGAGGAGGACATGGGTGGGAGAGGGGCTGGCAGGGCCCCCTGAGCAGGAGGTTCAGCCTCCTTGTCCCTTAGGGCCCACCATTTCAGAACACCTGCCCCGAAATGAACACCCCCAGGTTGCAGAGCTTTAGAACTGGCGGAGAACTTGCAATCAAACGGAGCTCTTTGATCTTGGCCACCATGCAGGGTGGCTTTATGGCCTTTGTTTTACAGGTAGGGAAAGTCTAGCACCACAGTCCCAAGGTCACCCAGCCAGGCGTGGCAGAGCCGAGACTCACACTGATTCCTGGGTGTGGACATAGTGGCCACAGAGTAGCCAAAAGGGACCAAAGTCACTTCTGTGTCACATGGTTTGTGCGCCTACGTTCTGTCTCCCAGATAAATCTATCTTCCCAGGCCCAGAGCCACGCCCCTTGGCCCTGTCCCTCCCGCAGCATCTCTCTCTCACACACACACCTCCTGGGCTCGCTCAGTGGCTGGGTCAGGATTGATAGCAAGCGTCCTGGGCTGTGGATTTTCTCCACTGACCTGGGAGATCTGGCTTGAGCAACAACTAGTCCAAGGTCATCTGGCTGAGAAAAGCCAGAAATGAAGCCCAGGCTCTCTGACTCCATCCAGATTCTTCCCCTGCAGCCTGCCCCAGCCTGAGTCGGGGAGCAGCCCTGAGGATCACTGGGGCCCCCGGGTCCTTCTCTCAGCCCCTGGAGCAGCTGCACATGCAGGGGCACAGTTCCAAAACACTGTGCCCCGAGGTGGCTGTGCCCCAGGCCTCAGACTGGCCCAGCTGGGCCCGCCTCCCCCGCCACTCCCCACAGAGGTGCAGCCCACCCATGCTCTGGCTGGCAGCTGGGCCTGCCGCAAAGTGCTGCTGCCTCCGGCTTCCGCAGGCTCCCAGCACTCCCCCTCTCTCTGCAGCGACCCCTGGCCTTGGGAAGCCCTGGGCAGGGTCATATCCTCTGTGCCTTGGCACGTGCTGTCCCCTTAGCCAGGACTGCCTGCACCCCTTCCAGCAGCCTCCACCCCACTTTCAGCACCCCTTCCTTGCACATGGTCCCCACTTTGCTTCCTGAGTGGGATGTTGCTCCTCCCATTTGACAGGTGATGAAGCACAAGAAGCCCAGGAAAGGGTCTCTCAAAGGCCCCACATCCAGTGAGTGGCAGGAAGGGACTTGAAGCCCAGTCCCTCTGATGCTGTGTCCCAGGCTGTTCCCGCGCCCTCCACTTCGCTCTGCCGGCAGCCGCTTGCTCCTCGGTCGAGTGAACTCACGGTCCCTGAGTGCCGCGTGCCGCGCACTGTGCTGGGGCGGTGGGTGTAGACACTGGCGGCCCCAGGCTGTGTTTGTGGGCCCTCCCGACTTCAGGGCAGCACCTGGGGCCTGAGCCTGGGCAAGTCCCGGCTGCGTCACCAGAGTAAGCTTGAACTCCAGATGAGTCCCCCTCCTCACCTGTAAAGTGGGGACGATGACAGACCTACATCATAGGGGTTTTGGAGGATGAAATGAGTTAAGTCACTTAAAGCTCCTGGGCGATGCCCGACACGTGGTAAGAACCCCGGTAGGCTCTTCAGACTCCCCGCTCAACCCGCACTTCTTCCCGCAAGCAAGCTCTCGGAGGACAAACACAGCCTGGGGCCGCCTGTGTCTACACCCACCGCCCCAGCACAGTGCGCGGCACGCGGCACTCCGGGACCGTGAGTTCACTCGACCGAGGAGCAAGCGGCTGCCGGCAGAGCGAAGTGGAGGGCGCGGGAACAGCCTGGGACACAGCATCAGAGGGACTGGGCTTCAAGTCCCTTCCTGCCACTCACTGGATGTGGGGCCTTTGAGAGACCCTTTCCTGGGCTTCTTGTGCTTCATCACCTGTCAAATGGGAGGAGCAACATCCCACTCAGGAAGCAAAGTGGGGACCATGTGCAACAAATGCCACCCGTGTGCAGGGTGTGCACGTGAGGGGGCCCGCAGGCGGGTGGCTCACTGCGGCCGCACAGCGACCAGGGAGAGCGCAGTGGGGCTGCGGGCAGACTAAGTCCCGAGACCGGTTTGCTGGCTCCCCTTCTCTGGCAGCTCTCTGGCCCCGCCTCTGCTAGTGAGTAATGTGGGCGGGGCCGGGGGAGGACAGCAGGGCTGCAACGTCCCAGTGAGGAAAGCAGGTCAGCTGCCCAGAGGGCTGGCAGCCTGCGAGGGGCCACCGGCGGCTGCAGACACGCCCTGAGCTGGAGAGGGGGGAGGCGGGGAACGGCAGGTCCAGAGGCACCCCTGTCCTGTGGCCCCCGCTGCTGGGCTCCACGTGAGCATCTCCGTGGGCACCACGGTGCTGTGACTTCAGAGACACAGAGACGGGAAGATGAGGTGTATCCGTCTTTGGGACTGAGCAGCTAACGCTAAGCTAAGCTGAGCTGAGCTGCTGATTCCTCTAAGTAGCTCCAAGGGGAGTGAGTGGGGGGAAGGAGAGTTTGCGCAGGGGGAGGGAATGCTGCTGGGGCCTCCTGCCCCTGCCCCGGCAGTGCCAGGTGGAACTGGAATAGGAGTGAGCAATCTTATCCTTAGGCCTTGCTGGGGATCGAGTTCCTAGCTGGACCCCTAGTGGCCCACAGGCTGCCACCAAAAACAACAACAACAACAAAAGTGGCAAGAAACCTCTGCCTGGGACCCTTGAAAGTGTTGGGTACGCGAGGCTCCGCCTCCTCCCATGCAGCACAAGCCAGGCCCTGCTGTGTGTTCAATCCCAGGCCTTCCCCTGGCGACCCGCCTGCACGGTCCACCTGCAAAGATGATGTGAGGCGGTGCAAAGGGCAACAGGTCAGGGCCAGGAGGTCTGGTGGACCTGGCTTCTGGGTGACGGGCCTCATCTGTGAGGCTGGAAGGCTGGAAGGCTTGCCTGTAAGGCTTCAAGGGTGGCACGAATGTGAAACAATTTACAAAGACACATACCCGTGGTTATCATTGGGACCAGTGAGAGTGAGAATGAGCCCTCCCACTGAGACTGGGGAGGAGGCCCAGCTTCCTCAGACCCACCGCACACAGAGCAAAGCTGGAGGGCAAGGAGGGAGCAGGCACAGACCCTAACCTATAGAAGGGAAAAGTTCCAGCCTCTTCTGCGGTTCCAAGGGTGTCTCCAGCTCCAGGCCCACTTTAGGACACAGACCTCTGGGCCGAGCAGAGTCCTTCTGAGTGTGCCCTGAAGGGGCAGTCTGGGCCTCAATGGTCTACCAAACTGAACAGGAGGCATGCTGAGGGTTGGGGGCTCTCAGGCCCACACAGACTCAAAGTCCTAAAGCCCCAGAGACTGACTTTTCTAGTTCACAGATAGTTGAGTAATTTTCCAGAAACAGGACTTGGCCGGTTTCCTTGTGGAAGGTACCAGCCCATCCCTCTTACGTAAGAACGTATTGTTTATTCTCCCTGAGGATTCAGGAGGCCAGCTCCTCAACAGGGCAACAGGGCGGGCAGCCGGGGAGATAGGGTGGGGTAGGGTGGGGTTCGCAGCCTCAGCCAGGCATCTGGGGCGAATGAGGGGGAGGCAAAGGCGGGGGTGGGGGAATGAGGACTGTTGCATCTGTGGGGTCCTGGGGACACCATCTGCGGGCCAAGTTCTCTAAGCCTAAATACATTTTTAAAGATTATTTATTTATTTATTTTTAGAGAGAAGGGAAGGGAGGGAGAGATGGAGAGAAACATCGATTGGTTGCTTCTCACACGCCCCCAACTGGGGACCCAGCCTGTAACCCAGGCATGTGCCCTGACTGGGGATCAAATCAGCAACCTTTTGGTTTGCAGGCCAGCACTCAATCCACTGAGCCACACCATCCAAGGCCAAATACTTTTTTAAAATTAAAGTATATCCTGGCTGGTGTGGCTCAGTGGATTGAGTGCGGGCTGCGAACCAAAGGGTCACCAGTTCAATCCCCAGTCAGGGCACATGCCTGGGTTGCAGGCTGGGTCCCCAGTTGGGGGTGTGTGAGAGGCAACCACACAATGATGTTTCTCTCCTCCCTCCCTTCCCCTCTCTCTTAAAATAAATAAATAAATAAATAAATAAATAAATAAATAAAATCTTGAAAAAAATTATAGTTCTCATACAATATTACATGAGTTACAAGTATACAGCATAATTATTCTCAGTCTAGGTACTTTTAAACCAATTCCCCTATGTATGAGGGGAGAAGGGTTAGCCGGGCACAGAGAGAGGCAGCCTTCAACCAGAAATGTCCACACTAGGTGTTTTGGGTGTGTGTGTGTGTGTGTGTGTGTACGTGCGCAGTATAGGACCACTATAAAGATTTCTACACAATGCAAGTGAAAGCCCTCCTCTTATTCCTCCGCATTCCTCACCTCAGGGCTAACCACTGTTAACAGTGGGTATACATCCTTTCTGATATTTTGTACAAACACATTTCTAACCAAAAAAAAAAAAAAGGCAGGACCATGCGGTACATCTCTGCAAGCTGCGTCTCGCTTACTGTAGGGTGGGCATCTTTTCGCGTCAGCACAGAGAGCTCCGACTGCTCTTTTAGCAGCAGTGCGGGTTTCCAGCTCGCCCACCCAGTCCCCCGTGCTGGACGCTTAGCTTGTTTCCACTTGCCGGCTACTGTACGCATCGTCCTGCAAACAGTCTGGGGGGCCTTGTCTAGTTCTTTCCTGTAGGCAAGTTCTGAGAAGTCCAGGTCGGAGGCCTGCCAGGTTAGAGACGGCCACTCGGGTCGGCCTGGGAGGGCCCACGTGTGCAGGGCCCGGTGTCTCTGTCCATGCCACTGCAGGCCACTTCATCCCTTCCTCTGGAAGCAGGACATCCCCGTGGGCAGACAGAGGCCACACCCCACCGATCCCTGCCTCTCCTGGTCTTTCTCCCTCATCCCCTTGTCCTGCATGACAAGAAAACATGTCAAACCTGTGTGTCCCGCCCCAGTGCATCAGACTGGCGTGAACAGGAGGCCGGAAGCCGCATTCCTACTGAAGGTGGGGTCAGAGGGTCCTGAGACCCAGGCTGTTGGTCCCTGCTGCCTCGAGGGCAGAGTCTTGCTTACCTGAAACACATCTCCGTTGATGGTGGTCCCCATGTCCTCAGAACCAGCTAGAGAGAGAAGAAGGAGACAGTGTCACTCGTTGCTCAGCCTGCAGCAAGCATGGAGCAGCCCTACATCAGCGCCTGAGCCAACCCCTGTACACACGGTCCTGTGTTGACTGCCCCCCACGCAGATATGATGAGTACTTGGGCTCAGCCCTTTGCTCTCCACGCTTTCTCCCAGTCTTTAACACATGTGATTTTCACCACGGCCTTGTGATTGTGATGAAGTTATCAACCCATTGTATAGATTCCCAAACTGAGGCCCCGCGAGGCGATTGCCCGTGGTTGCCCGTGGCCATCCAGTCAGTGAGAGCTCCTCTCCTCCCTGAAGGTGATTTACCCTCCGCTGAGCTGGGAATGGCCCAAGTGTCGTGGAGCCTGTGCCCGCCGGGGAGCGGGGAGCAGGCAGAGGCGCCGTAGGCTCAGGCGGGGTCTGCAAGGGCTGAGAAAGAGGGCCCTGCGAGTCCCCGCCTGTCCCTGATGCGCCTGGAGCCACAGCTCCACCTGGGAGAGCTAGAACTGCAGCACCTGCCCCCTTTTTCCTCCTCCCGCCTCTCTCAGGACTTCATTCTGCCCTGACTGTGACCCCTCCTGGCCCCTTCCCTGACATCTGATTAGTCACAAATTCCTGTGGCTTCTGCGGCAACAGTGACCCTCAAAAGTTGCCCTCTGCTCTTTGCTCCCTGCCTGGCCCCAGCCTGGGCTCTCACCCTGCCGTGGCAAACACCTGGAGGGGCCCACCTGCAGCCTTTCTCCTCACCGCTGTCTTTCCCAGAGCCCCGCGGGGTAACTGGGACGCAGTAGGAGTCAGAATCCATTTGTTGGATAAACAAATGAATAAACGCATCAAAGAAGGAAAGAGTGAATGACTGGCTTTTGCTCACTCACAGGCCCCCCTGGCTCCAGCTTCATCCTGTGCCAACCCCCTGTCAGACCAATGCCAGGGCTCACACATGCCCCTGCCCCACTCCAGCCCTGGGTCTCATCCATGAAGTGTGCCCATAAAGCATGCGCTTACCTATGTCACTCCTCTGATGTAAAATATAATAAAAACAAACCCAAAGGAAATCCATTTCCTTCCATCACAGTGGTCTACAGGCTGCCCCCCCTCTGGGACGTGGCAGGCACTGCTCCCTCTGCCTGGAAGGCCTCCCTGCCCATCTCCCGTGGCCGCTCCCAGGCTCCCTTCAGCCTCTGGTGTCCTCGTTATTGGCCTTCCCCCCCAACACACACACACACACACACATACACACACACACACGCTCACCCTTCAGGCACCCCACTGCCCTGGTAGTATTTGCTCTATAGCGCTTACCACAGCTTGGGGTGAGTGTGTGTGTGTGTGTGTCCTTACTGTCTGCCTTCCCCACTTGAATGGACTCTCCATAAGGGCAAGGACTTTGTTTGGTCCACTGCTGGGGCCCAGCACCTAGTGCCTGGCACAGAACAGGGACTCAGTAAGTATCTGTCGAATGCGTAGCTCCACCCTCAGACCATAGCACCTGAGGATCTCTCCAGTCAGGCCCTATCCATTTCCGCTGCCTCACTGCCCTCCGGTCCCTCCCACAAATGCTATTTTGGTTTCCTCCTTCCCCAAACACACCATCCTGTACCCCATGCCTTTCTTCCCGGTTCCCTCTCTAAAGAACGCTCTTAGACCCCATTACTCTCCAAGACCCAGTTCACGAGCCACCTCCTCTGAGAAGCCCTCCACTCCTGTTCCCACCTCCCTTGGCTCTGATGGAAGGTCTCACCTCTGGGGTTTCCCGGAATACCTTACAGCACCCCCCACCCTCTTTGCAATCACTTGGGGCCTTCCAGGGGTCATGCACTCCTTTATCAGGCTCAGTATCCTGCTCGGCTCCCAAAGGCTCCCGCACAGAATGGGGGAACAGTAAGTGCTGGCTAAATGGAAATGGAGTTGCTCTTCGGAGGCCCACTGTTATCCACAAGGCTGTCTGGGGCCTCTCAGAACCTGCAGAGCCTCCCAGCAAAAAGCCACAGGAGGCCACACGAGATGACCACAGATGGACACACATCCCTTTACCAGCCAGCCAGAGCTGCGGGCAGCAGCACCTGCACGTTCAGCCTGGGGACTGCCGGGAGGGGCGCTCAGTCCACGGAATAATCCCTGGCTGATGTAAATGATAATCGACTCTGTTTTGAGACCAACCGAGTCAGCCGTCACCCCTGCGCATTCAGATAGGGCTCCTCCTGCCTGAGCGGCAGCATCACCCCACAGGGCTCCTTCTCTACCTGGGCCCTACGTTACCAGGGTCCATTCAGGACGATGGTGGTCTGCACGCTTGGCCTCTCTGGAGCGGAAGTTGCACCACCCTCCTCCACTCTGACCAGTCCCAGGCTCAGGCCCCTGGTTCACAGGCCTGGGGCCCACCCTGGCCTTCAGAGAGTCCCACGAGCGTTCCTCCAGAGATGGAGTTCAGCCTCCTTGGGAACCCACACACCTCCCCACACAGAAGGACGAGCATCTCTTCCCACAGCGCTGTCTGATTCGTCTGTGGCACACTTATAATCACGTGCCCCTAGTCGGAAGCTGGCGGAACAGGAGCACAGCAGACACGGGTCCTTGTGGGTGCTGTTCCACTCCACTCAGGTCCCTGACCCCCTTTGGGACGAGGGCAGACAGGGTCCAGAACATTCCTGGGAGCTTACTGAGGCCCACTAGGGAAAACAGGCTTGCCAGGAACTGACTAGGCAAGTCAGGGGCAGAGCTGGGAGTGGTCACGCTCAGCAATCTGGGTGTGAAAAAGTAAACCTTCTGGGCCCCACCCGGGATGATGTGTGGAAACAAAGTGTCCATTGCTCAGGTTGGCCCCAGCCCCGGCCCTGGAGGAGACACAGTGTGGCTCAGGTGCCGGCCTGCAGCTGACACCTCTCCCTCTGGGGCCCTGGGGACCCGACCTCAGGGCACCCAGCACAGGGGCGTCATCTCAGAGGTGCTCGCTGGCAGCAGTGGCAGGAGCCAGCGTCCACTCAGCTCCCAGCAGGCCAAAGCAAAGTTCCCCATCCGTCTTGGCTCCTGGCACTCAGCGCTCGTTAGGAGACATTACTTGCTCAGCACCATCTAGGCCAAGGAGGGCAGATGAAGTCCATCCTGCCTGGCCACCCACTGAGCCACCAACCCACAATACCTCCCAGATCCCCACGCCTCACTCAGGAGGCACTGAGCCTTTGCCGCTTCGGTGGGCGTGAGTCCAGGAGACCCTCAGAAGGCCCTGTCCCTGCCTCTCTCCCTGCCACCTTAGGCATGCGGCCAATCCGTGCCCCACCCCTGCCAGAAAGGGCGCCGCCTATCCGGGCTGTCCTGGGAGAGGCTAGGGCCTGCTCAGCTCCCGGAGGCCTCTGGCTGCCCAGCGCCCAATTCTACTCCCTCACAGGATTCTGACTTGGGCTCTTTTCAGCATGGAATCCCTGAGGCCAAGCCAGACTGGGGAGGCTGACGGTCTCAAGGAGGAGGTGTGGACAAATGAATACTGGTGCGTGAATGTGGACAGGCGTTTCCTGGGAATTCCCTGAGAGCTGTGAGGGTCCGGGCTGAGCTGCTGCTTCGGAAGACTCCCATGGCTGGTGGGTAACAGAAGCCTCATTCCCCTCCGCACCCTGACAGCCCATCACCTCCCAGGGTGACTGTCGAAGCGTTTGAAAGAGCATGGAGCCCAGACTTGTGAGGGCTGCGGCTGGGTCAAGTCCCAGATCTGCGGCTCACCGCTGTGTGACTTTGGGCAAGAGAGTCAAGCCCTCTGGGGCCTCCAGTTCCTTATACGTTCCAAAAGCCCTGTCCCATTTCTCACAGCAAGGGGCTACAGAGAAGCTGCAAGCTCCTCAAGCCCCAGGACCTGTCTGTGTCCCCAGCAGGCCTGGCTCCCAGCAGACGCTCAGTAAATGTTGAATGAATACAACAAACATGACTGTAAGGAGCCTTATTTGTAAATTAAAAAAGAAGGAAGTTACCGCTTATTCCCACAGGCCCATAACCCGCCACCAAAACGACAACATTAATAGGAAGCAACAGCTGTTTTGGATGCGCCCGTGAAGGTGACACCTACTTTTTCACTAAACATTTTAAGAAATTGTTCTCTTGTTCCTTTCAAGCCAGAACCACAGCCCGAACATTATCACAAAGCCCAGGCCCCTGACCCCTGCATCTGAAGCTCACCACAGTGGCCCTGGACCACCTCTAGGAGACGCCAGAGGGCCAGACCCCACGTGACCTGAAGCCCCTGGTACCCTGGCGTGTCTGAGTCAGAGTCAGGTGTGTGGAAGACTGCGTGGTCAGCTGGAGAGGTCTCACAGTCTGGCAGAAACAGGGTTAGAGGGCTGCTCTGCCACTTGCTAGCTGTTCTAGTCCTGTATTTTTTGAGCCTCGATTTTGCTATCTCTGAAGTGGGTTTAACACTGTGTATAAAATGATTGAATGTAAGTGAAGTGCCTAGCCCTGTAGGATGCCGGATGGCAGGTGGTCCCAGGGGAAAGTTCGTGAGTTCTCGGTGCACCCAGTGCCCCCTGCTTTCCCTGCTGTGGGAGAAGGCTAGTCTGCGGGGCAGAGAGGTCTGCTGTAGTGCCCACACTTTCCCGGCTCAGCTGGGAGCCCAAGACAGGCAGGCTGCGGGGCAGCTCTTGCGACCCCATCAGGGCTGGGCTGAGCTGGATTCCAGAGCCAGGCAGTGCTGGAGCTGGCCTGGGGATGAAATGTCACCATGAATTCTTGTCCCGGGAGTACCAGATCCACAGGCTCAGGTGGGGACCCCAGTGGGGATCTCCAAGGTTCCTCCCCATTGCCCGGGTCCTCCTCCGTGTACACACACACACACACACACACACACACACACACACACACCAGCCTGAGGCCTGCTCCTGGCTGGCAGACAGCAGGCCCTTTGCACTCTGCCGCAGGCTTGGAGGCCCAGTCTGCGCCGGCCCTGTACCCCGTGCAATCCCCGGGCCCCCCATTGCCCTGGCTACCGTGCTGACTCACCCCCGCTCGCGGGTCCAGGCTGCCCGAGGGCAGGTGCCCCGAAGCCCTCGTCATTCTCTATGCCCGCGATCTCACTCTCCTGCTGGGCCAGGAAAGCAGCCGCCGGGTCCTCCTCAGCCGCCTCGGGGGCCCCGCTCTCCGACGACGAGAAGAAGCCAAAGTCATCAGCCATTTTCCCCGCGTGTCTGCTGGGGCGTCCGCCTGGCGCTCGGCTCGGCGCGGCGCGTGCCCGGCGCGGCGCCCAGCGGCTGCGGCGCTGTCACCCGAGAGCGCTGGGAGCCGACCTGGGCAGGGACGGGCTCGGCGCAGCGGGCCCGCACTTCCTCTCCACGACCGGCCCGGCTCGCCTGTCAGCGCGGTGCGGGCGGGAGGAGCCGGGACAAGAATGCGGTGATGTCACCCGCCGGGGGAGGGGGCCCGCAGGCTGGCCGGAGGTCGCCTCCCGGCGGCCACAGGAGGGCGGCGCAGCCCGAGGGGCCCAGAGACGAGGCGGCCTCTGCTCCTCGCCACCCGCGCCCGCTTCCAGGACAGCGGGACACCGCACGGCTCCGGCCGGAGCCAGAGGCGAAACGGACTGGCCGGAGTGGTCAGAGCGACAGGGCCACCGCGGGCGGGCAGCCCGGGCCTCGGGAGCACGTCGCGGGTGGCTGCTGCGCAGCCTTGCCCCGATCTATTCTGCAGTTTCTCCACTTCAACTGGGCGGATTTCATGAATTCCATTATTAGGAGCTTCTCCTCCTCTGGAGGAAACGAGGCTCGGAGAGGGGACGGTCCCGGGCCCCATCGCGTCTTCCCCGCAAGGCCAGGCCCCTTTGCTTCAGCACAGTACTTGGGCATTTCTCCTTATTCGGGGGGGCTTCGTTCAGTCCAGGCGGCCGGAGTGTGTCCGGCCTGAGCGGACCACGACGTAGAGACCAGGCCCTTAAATGTCCCCTAAGCGCGAACCGGCCTAAGAAAGGCAGACAATTTATCCAGGCAGCCTGCAACCCCCCCCCGCTCCCCCGCCAGTGCTCTCGGTAACGGTGTCCCACTGCCGCCTCCTTGCAAGCTGTGCCAAGCGCCAGCGCAACACGACGTAGTGAAACCCGGCCTTGGCCAGCGGTGGCTCACAATCTAGGGAACCAGCAGACGGCCAATGGCCAGCCCCAGCCCGTGTGCAAGTCGCTCCGGCATTGAAACGCGGTACCGGGAGACGTGGAGAACCACCACGGGGTTCGTGCTTCGGGATTTTCTCTTCCTGATTTAAGACTTGAACTGGAATAGAGAAAGGAGATAGATGCTCAAACCGTGGGTGGCGTTCCCCTAGCGGGTGGGCAGTGGGTGTGGACTTGGGGGGGTGGGCATTTCAGCTTTGCTCAGTGATACTTCGGTGTAGGTGTCACTCTGATGATGAGAATGTTATTAGCGGTATAAACAGGAAAGAAGGAAATGGAAGGCCCTGCCCACCTGGTCCAGGCACACCGCACCACCCTCTTCTCACACCTGTTCCTAGTTCCCCAACCGCAGGCGGGGTGCTGAAGAGACCCGCAAAGTTTGCTAGTGTAACGAACCAGCCACGGATACCAACTCCAGGCTTTTGGAGAGAGAGGACTAGTGAACAGGCCATGCGCCCAATGTGACCTCCGCGGGGTGTTCTGATTTGATTCCCGAGGATGTCAGTCAGTAACTAGGCAACAGGACCCGGCAGATACCCGCGCAAATCCACGGCAGACACTCCTCCTAAAATTTTCTCATTCCTTCCTGCTCCTGCCTAATTTCACCGTCGGAAAAATTTAACTCTATGCTTAACTTATACATAAATCAATATATAAATTATTTATTATTTATAGATAAATAATTTATAAATTATTGTATAAATAATTTATAAATAAAAGTTACTGGTCCAGTTTACTCTGCAACCATGCTCGCTTTGGTAGATGACTCTTACTCTTAAGCATTCATATTAAACATGTTATTAGAGGTATATGTTTAATAAACTTTATTTTTAGGACAGTTTAGATTTACAGGAAAGTTGAGGTCTTGGAAGTTAGATTTTTGAGTTATGCAGCACTTCTTTTTAGTTTGACGTGGCCCCACTTGCTCCTTTTCTTTTTTGTGTCTCTTGCCCAGAGACACATCCAAAGCAATATTACTGAGGATGATGTCTGAGAGTTTACTGCCTGTGTTTTCTTCCAGAAGTTTTATGGTTTGGGGTCTTCTGTTTAAGTCTTTAAACCATTTTGAATTTATTCTTGTATACGGTATAAGAAAATGATACAGTTTTATTCTTTTGCACGTATCTTTTCAGTTTTCCCAACACCAATTATTGAAGAGACTGCCTTTGCCACATTGTATATTCTTACCTCTTTTGTCATAGATTAATTGACCATATACATGTGGGTTTATTTCTGGGCTCTCTACATTGTTGCATTGTCTGTTTTTATGCCAGTGCCATGCTGTTTTGATTACTGTAGCCTTGTAACGTAGTTTGATACCAGGTAGCAGGAGACCTCCAATTTTGTCCTTCTTTCTCAAGATTGCTTTGTCTAGTCAGGGTCTTTTGTGGTTCCATATAAATTTTAGGTATATTTGTTCTAGTTAGTGAAAAATGTCATTGGTATTTTGATAAGAAAGAATTTTATTGAATCTATAGATTGCTTTGGGTAATAGGCCATTTTTAAAAAACTTTTTTTAAACTATTTTTTTGTTATTCAATTACAGTTGTCTGCATTTACGCCAAAAAAATATGGAACGCTTCACGAATTTACGCGTCATCCTTGTGCAGGGGCCATGCTAATCTTTTCTGTATCATTCCAATTTTAGTGTATGTGCTGCCAAAGCAAGCACGGTAATAGGCCATTTTAATGATGTTAGTTCTTCCTATCCACGAGCACGATATAGTCTTCCATTTATTTGTATCTTCTTTTATTTCTTTCTTCAGTGTCTCATAGTTTTCAGAGTATAGACCTCTTACTTCCTTGGTTAAATTTATTCCTAGGTATTTTATTATTTTTGAAGCAATCATAAATAGGATTTTTTTTTCTACTTTTCTTTCTGATTAGTTCATTATTACTTCATAAAAGTGCAATGAAGAGCCAGGTGTAGCTCAATGGATTGAGCACAGGCTTGTGAACCAAAGCACTGCCAGTTCAATTCCCCGTCAGGGCACGTGCCTAGGTTGCAGGCCAAGTCCCTGATCAGGGGTGCACTAGAGGCAACCCCAGACTGATGTTTCATCCCCTCTCTTTCTCCCTCCCTTCCTCTCTCTCTCTCTCTAGAAAGAAAGAACGAATGAAAGCAAGCAACGAAGCCCTGACTGGTGTGTCTCAGTTGGTTGGGTGCTGTCCCACGAAGAGAAAGGTCAGTGGTTCGATTCCTAGTCGGCACATGCCTGGGTTGCAGGCCAGGTCCTTGGTTGGGGTACGTGTAAGAGAGAGGCAATCAACTGATGTTTCTCCCACACATCGACATTTCTCTGCCTCTCTTTCTCCTTCCTTCCCCTTTCTCTAAAAATAAATAAAAGCTTACAAAAATGCAACCAATTTCTGCCCTGGCCAGGTGACTCGGTTGATTTAGAGCGTCATCCCACACACCGAAAGTCTGTGGGTTTGATCCCTGATCAGGGCACATACCTAGGTTGCAGGTGTGATCCCTGATCGATGTCTGTCTCTGTCTGTCTCTCTCTCTCATCAATAAATACATCCTCAGATGACATTTTTTAAAAAAATGCAACCAATTTCTGATTATTAATTTTTTATCCTGCTACTTTACTATGTCCTATGTTTTCCTCTAAGAGTTTTACTGTTTTAGGTCTCACAATTAGATCATGGATCCATTTTGAGTTAACTTTGCTACATGGTGTGCTTTTCCACGGGTCCACCTTCATTCTCTTCCCTGTGGATACCCAGCTTTCCCCGTGTCATTTGTCGGACACTGCCCTTTCCCCACTGCACGATCGCAGAGCCTTTGCCAGAAAATCACTGGACCGGAAATGCAAGGGCTTCCGTCAGAGCTCTTCATTCTACGTGACTGTCTTTATGCTAGTACCACACCAGTGTGGTGGCTGTAGATTTTTGAATCAGAAGGTATGAGTCCTCCAGTTTTGTTCTTCTTTTTAAAGATCGTTTTGTCTGTTTGGACTGCCTTGAGATTCGTATGAATTTTAGAATATGTTTTTCAATTTTCTGCCACATTCGTCTTTGAGAATTTGATAGGGATTGCATTAAAGCTGCAGACTGTTTTGCATAGTATCGACATTTTAACAGTATGACGTCTTCCAATTTATTAACGCTAAATGTCTTTTCATTTATGTAGGTCTTCCTTAATTTCTTTCTGCAGTGTTTTGCAGTGTTCAATGTACGAGTCTTTCATCGCCTTGGTTAATTCCTAAGAATTTCATTCTTTTTGGTGCTCTTGTACATAGAAGATTTTCCCTAATTTCCTTTCTAAATTGTTCATTGCAGTGTAAAGAAATGCAAGTGAAGTTTGTGTCTTGACTTTGTACTCTGCTACTTTATTGAATTCATTTATTAGTTATAACAGGTGTGTGTGTGTGTGTGTGTGAAATCTTTAGGGTTTTCCACGTGTCAGATCATATCATCACACGCAGTTGTTATTTGGCCGAAGATTCGTGGGCAACTTCTATGAGTATTTCTGGAATTCTTGCTCTGCCTACCTCCCTCCTCTCCAGTACTCTGTCCTTTAAATCCTAGACATTTAAACCTCCACAAACTCCTTTTTCTTTGACTCTTGAGACCATTGGGCTCTGTCAGGGTTGCCCTTTCTTACTCAGCAATTTATACATTTCTATGGGCAGAAAGCCTGGAGAATAATAAAGTTTATTTGTTTGTTTCTCTTCTTTAGGGATCACCGTTCTGCCTGTTGGTTTGTTTTTTATAAAGATTTTATTTATTTAGTTTTAGAGAGAGGGGAAGGGAAGGAGAAAGAGAGGGAGAGAAACATCAATGTGTGGTTGCCTCTCACATGGCCCTTACCGGGGACCTGGCCCACAACCCAGGCATGTGCCCTGACTGGGAATCAAACCGGTGACCCTTTGGTTCACAGCCTGCATTCAATCCATTAAGCCACACCAGCCAGGGCTGCCTATTGGGTTTTTTTATTAATTTTTAAAATTTATTGATGTGAGAGAGAGAGAGGGAGAGAGAAGTATTGATTTGTTGTCCACTTTTTAAAGATTTTATTTATTTATTTTTAGAGAGGAGAAGGAAGGGAGAAAGAGAAGTAGAGAAACATCAATGTGTGGTTGCCTCTTGTACGCGCCCCTCTGGGGACCCGGCCTACAACCCAGGCATGTGCCCTGACTGGGAGTTGAACTGGTGACCCTTTGGTTTGCAGGGCAGCATGCAATCCACTGAGCCACACCGGCCAGGGCATGTTGTTCCACTCATTCGTGCATTCATTGGTTGCTTCTAGTATGGGACCTGACTGGAGATTGAACCTGCAACCTTGGCCTATCAGGACGATGCTCTAACCAACTGAGCTACCCGGCCAGGGCTGGAATCTTTCTTATTTCCTATATATTGGTAGTCAGTTCTAGAGTAATGGGTTTCTCCTTTCATTGAATTTATTGGGGTTACGCTGGTTAGAGCAGTGGTTTTAAACTAGGGTTGAGGTCCTGGCTCATTTGGTGATATTTAGAGACCTTTTTGCATCGTTACGATTTGCGGGAGGGCTGCTAACCGTGGGTCGTGGCCAGGGATTCTGTTTAACATCTTACAATGAGTAGGACAGACCCTCATAAAAAGTAAGTTATCCAGCCCAAAATGTCAGTAATGCCCAAGTGGAGAAACCCTGGTCTAGAGGCTTGGTTAGATTCCAGAGGAATATTTTTGCAAGAATGTTTCACACGCAGCACTGAGAAATTTCCGTTGCGTTACATCAGATATCACATCAGGTCTGGTTGCATCTTAGTGACGTGAAGATTTTGATTGGCAGGTTCAGGTGGTGTCCTCCAGTCCCCTGACAATAAAGTTCCGGGTCAGCTTCTTACCTCTGCTCTCGGCAGCCTTCGTACCTTTATCTAAAGTAATAGCCTTAGTTGGAATTGGAAAATTGTGCTGGTTCTCTTTCTCTCAATATTTCTACAATAGCTGGAAATTCTTGAACAACTGTCACTTGTTTTCAGTTTGGTTACCTAGAGGTGGAGTTCACAGAGGACAGATACCATGAATGCTTAATTGTTTCTCTTAATTTACCAGCTTTCAGGGAAATGGTGCTTTGGCAATTTCCAAAAGTGAATAATGAGGTATTTGTATGTGGGTTGTTTTCTTTTAGGTATTAAAACAAACTCCTGGGATTTTAAAAAATATTTTATTTATTTATTTATTTTTAGAGAGGGGGGAAGGGAGGGAGAAAGAGAGGGAGAGAAGTATCAATGTGTGGTTGCCTCTCACGTGGCCTGCACTGGGGACCTGGCCCGTAACTCAGGAATGTTCCCTGACTGGGAATCAAACCGGCGACCCTTTGGTTCACAGTCTGGTGCTCAATCTGCCGAGCCACACCAGCCAGGGTACCACAATTTTTAAAGACTCAGTGTGATTCACCATATTAACAAACCAAAAGGAAGGGACCATATGATCATCTCAACACAGAAAAAGCCTTTGACTAAATTCAACCTCGATGCCTAATAAAAAAAAAACTCTCAGCAAACTACAAACCGAAAGGAACGCCCTCAACCTGATAAAGGACAGCTCTGAAAAACTGTCAGCGAACATTAAATTTAATGATGACAGACTGGATGTTTTTCTTTTGATATAGAAATAAGATACAGGAACTACTATAAAGGACACATGGACAAAATCAAGGGGGAGGGTGTAGGTGGGGGAGGGAGGTGGGTTCAGCTGGGGTGGGGTGGAGGGATGGGGAGAAAAGGCATACAACTGTAATTGAATAACAATAAAAATTTTTTTAAAAAGAAAGAAATAAGACAAGTATGTCTGCTTTCACAACTTCTATCCAATATTGTACTCATGGTTGTAGCCAGTGGAATAAAGAAAAGACAGAGAGAGAGGGAGAGAGAGAGAGAGAGGGAGAGGGCGCAAAGCTGGAAGGCTATATTACCCGACGTCAAGCTGTGCCACACAGTTACAGTAACCCAGACCGCGGTGTTGGCATCATGGTGAAGGAACAGAACGAGACACATATAAACAGCTGATTTCCAACAAATCGCAAAGGCAGTTCAGTGGAGAAGAGCTGGTCATTATACTTATTGATGCTTAAATTTCCCTCCCCCAGTCCAGAGTCTAAAGATTGTGGGGAAAATTTAAATGCATCTGGGTTATTTAAACCATCTGTAAATAGGTCTCCTTTCCTGCCAACTGAGGTGTTGTTTGAACTCGTGTAATTTTTTCTGTTAATGAACCTGGGGATTTAAAAGAGCAATAAAATATCTCCGCTTTAAAGGACGACTGTTATCAGCATTTTCCCCTTCGTCCAAAGCCCAGGTGGTCCTTTCATGTTCCGATCTGAGATGCTCTAATGAAACACCATCCCTCTGCATCCCACACACATTAGCTATACTTCCCAATTGGGTGCCCCTGGCTTACTTCCCGTAGGTCCGTCCACATTCAGGACACCTTTGCTCTGGGGATCTAGCCGGGCCCAGTATTTGTAGACCCAGTACTCCCTGTGCCCAGGGCAGTTGTCAGCACTGGGGACTCTGTTTGCTCCAGGCCCCGCCTGCTCTCCTGGAATGCGGAGCCGGGAGATAAATGTAAACAAACAAGATAATATCATCTAGTGGTGAGTGCTTGGAAGAAAACAGGACATAGTTAGGTGGACTCCGAGGATGCAGCACAGACATGCTGAGATCTGGATGTCAGAGGGAGTCTGCCGCCTGGGGACTCAAGGCCAGTGCAGCAGGTACAGGCCATGCAAATGCAAAGGCCCCAGGGTGCAAATGAGAACGATGAGGAAGCTTGAGAGTGAAGAGTTCCCGGTCCTGAGGTCAGAGAAGCAGCAGGGGCCACATCACCTACGGCCTGGTAGGCCACAGTGAGGAGCCAACAGAGGGTTTTGAGCTGGCAAGTGGTGGGATCTGATTTACTTTTTTAAAAATGATTTAATCCTTGCCCCGTCTGGCATGACTCAGTTAGTTGAACAACATCCTGCAAAGCAAAAGGTTACCTATCAGTTCGATTCCCAGTCAAGGCACATGCCTGAGTGGTGGGCCTGTTTCCTGTCGGAGCACATGGGAGAGGCAACCGAGCAATATTTCTCTCACACAGCATGTTTCCCTCCCTTCCCCTCTTTCTAAATGTAACTAAATAAAATATGTTAAAAAGTAATTTAGCCCTGGCTGGTGTGGCTCAGTGGATTGAGTGCCAGCCTGTGAACAGAAAGATCTGCTGTTAGATTCTCGGTCAGGGCACATGCCTGGGTTTTGGGCCAGGTCCCCAGTTGGGGGTGTGTGAGAGCCAACTGATTGATGTATTTCTCAAACATTGATATTTCTCTCCCTTTCTCTCTCTCTCCCTTCCCCTCTCTCCAAAAATAAATAAATAATTTTTTTTAAAAAAGATGTAATCTTTGCTGTGATACGGTATGGACCAAAAAACCCTGGTTCTCTGGAAAACAACCTCCAAGGAGATCTGATCATAAATTGCTGACGGGGCAGGTCTTGGTGGGTAGTCTGTCCTAGGCCTACCACTCTGTAGTACAAGGTTTATCTCTGCCTGAAGCCAGCCCGTCCATTGTTCCTGGGCAGCTAGGTTAACACAGCTTTGAAACACCAGAAGTGACGTCCCTCAAAGGGGGTATTAACCCTCCAGGAGGCACAGAATCTTGTTAACTGTCCCGCAATCCTATCCCCACCTGGCTTTCTTTCATCTCCAGGTAATCTTCCTATGTCCCTTCCTTAATTTCAAATGCAAAAACCCCGCCCATTGTCCTTCGCTGGAGCATGTGAGATCTTGTTCCCAGGCTTACGCCACCAGTTTGGCTCAGATGAACCCTTGCGCAGGATGTGGGAGAATTCACAAAGAAATGGCCGAAAGCAAAGTTTTTATTTTACTTTCCCCAGAGAGGGAAAGTGCTGGGTGCGAGATATGCACATGCCCTGAGGGGTGGGGGTTTTGAGCTTTTATGGGATTGTAATTGGATTAAAAAAGGTGGGGGTGCGGTGGTGCGGCCCCCGGGCTGTTGGGGGCGCTGTAACAGAGGAGGCTTTGTTTGCATCAGTTGCAGTTTGCTCCAATGTCATCTTTTGCTTGCAGCTGTGTGGCGGGGGGGGGGGGGGGGCAATTAGTCACATTCTGCGCCTGCTTTCCAGTAATTTTCAGTCCTGACGACTTAAACTCAAAAGGGGAAAATGGCAGTCATGTTCACCAAGGTCACAGGCCTTTTGGGTGAATGGCACCACGAAAGCAATGGGGCTGGCTTTGTCCTTTCGCCTACAGGTTTGGGTTTTTCACGTCCTCACCTAGGAGGCAGGGACTATCAGTCTGCTTACAGCTGAGAACTGAGCAGGCTGGGGCTTGGAAAGGTTGCCTCGCCAAAGCACACAGTCAGGTCGTGGTGGCCTCAGAGTCTGTACTCAGTTCAAGGCTCCCTGAAAAGCACGAGGTGTACTTTGTGATTCGCTTAAGGCCAGACGTGGCCTCCGAGCCCGAGTGTCTACGATACGCTGCTGCGTGCAAGTCGTAGCCTTCTCACTCCTCTTACTTTTTGGATGAATCTGTAGAGAATGCTTGGACAGGGCAGGAGGTCAGACAAACAAACAGCAACTGTTGCGGACATCTCAACACTCGGCTTTACTCAGCAATCAAGATGCCGCGTCGAGGACTCACGGACATCGACAACAGTGTGGTGGGAAAGTAATGCTTTCTTTGAAAAATAAAAAAACACGCCGTGTCCCCAGCTGATAGGAAATAGCTTGTGTTCAAGGTACTCGGAGATCGAGGGCCTGGTCTAGGATCTCCGCGACTCAGCAGGACAGAGTCATCTGTCCTTCATGAGGAACAGAACGGTAAGGTGTCCGCGGAGCCTCACTGCTGGGATTAGAGGAACACGTTCGCTGGATTCTCTGAAGTATCGCTTGGTCACACGTCCCAGTGTGTTATAGGAGTGAAACGGGGACCCAAAACCTCCTCATTACACACATTCTTCCAGAAAGTGGTAACATTAATTCAATTTCCTTTTTTTCTTCTTTTTTAGGGGTAGGGAAAGATGCGGGGTGAATTATGTCCTGGGAGGGGACAGCAGAGCAGGGAAGGAGGCTTTGAGGGACAGAAAGGGAGGATGCTGAGTGAGGTGGCCCACCTAGGGCTGGGGAGGAAGAGGAGGCAGGACAGCTGGAGGAGCCTAGGAATACTCATTTCCTGCTACCATGTTTTGCCATGTATAATGCACACCCTTTTGCCCAAATTCTTAAGGGAAAAGGCAGGATGCACATTATACAGGGGTAGTACCAATTCCATATCTATATGAATGTTTCTAATCTTTTTAAAACTTCTTGTACTTTTAAAGGACAAAGCCAGGGCCAAGTGCTACTGTGGTACCATCGCCTAGCAGGCCGTGACCTTGCTGTCAGGACTGCTATTTTACTCCTCTGAGCTTGTCCCTGGGACTAGACACGACTGGAAAACAAGAACAGAACTAACCACTCCCTCCAGCCACCGGCAGAAGATAACATTGGAACAAACTGCAGCCTCGGTTAAACGCCCCCACAGCCCAGGGGCCTCACCACAGCACCCCCACCCTTTTAATCCAGTTACAATCCCATAAAGGCTCACAGCCCCCACCCCTCAATGCTGGGGCGCCTCTCCTCTCCTGGAGAGTGCATAACAACTTTATCCTCTACAGTGTCTTCTCTGTGATTTCTTTCAGAGCCTTCCCTTACACAGCTTGTATTTGTTCTTGTGCTTTGTAATTATTGGTTACATAACATTTCTTGCACCATACTATGTTCACAACTAAATTCCTTTATAATACAAAGAACAAGTATCTAAATATAAATAAATAAATAAATGGAATTAAAAAATTAAAAACGAAAGATTTTTTTTTTCCTGAAAGTTTGGGCCTAAAACATAGGAGCGCATTATACACAGCAAAATGCGGGGGAAACTGTTCATAGGGGGCATTGGTGTGTCCCTTTTCTCTTTGTAGCATCTGGTCCAGAGCCAGTCAGAAAATATTTGTGTGATGAATTCCTAAAATCTGTAGATAAATAATAATACATTTATTAAAAAATCTTCAGGCTCTGGCCGGGTGGGTGGTCCTGTGCACCAAAAGGTTCCGGGTTTGATCCCCAACAGGGGCGCGCGCCTAGTTGTTGGCTGGATCCTTGGTTGGGGTGGGGCGCATACTGGAGGCAACTGATCAGGTTTCTATCTTTCTCTGTCTCTAAAAAGATAAGTAAACACATCCTTGTGAGGCAGGAGACAGGGAGGAGGAAACTCCAGAGGTGCCCCAGGGCTAAGATAAAGGACTTCGACTGGACGTTCCCGATTTCTGGAAAAGCACTGAATCATGCTGAATCAAGAATGCATCTGCGCAGAAGATGCTACACGACCCCTGCTTCATTATAATAGCATTATAATAAATTAACATTGTGCAACCCCCTTCCCCGGTGGCCAATGGAGGAAAATCATGGGAGACCACGTGTGCAGTAGCTTTAAAGTGATACAACCACTTGTACACGTGCAAGAAAAGCCCGCCAAAACTAGCCAGGAAAGATCCACCCTATTCTTATAAGAATAGAATCCCTTCAGCCCCTGAGGTCAATCTCTGCTCGGAGTCGGCGCGCTCCCATGCTCTGTGGAGTGTTCTATCGCTTAGTAAATCTGCTCTCTCTCTCTGCTATAAACTCTCCGTGTGTTCGGTTCAGTTCTTTGCGATCACCAAGAACCTGGTTGCCTGTGCCCACCTGTGACACTGTGTGAGTAGGAAAAAAGAATCTTCAGAATGTCCTAGAAATGCATATCCGCCTACGTACAGTATCCATACGTGTCAACTGAGTACTCTGATATGTGGCTAGTTCAAATAGAGATGTGGCGTGAGTGTAAAATACACACAAGATTTTGAAGACTTAGAACGAGGTAGCAACTGAAGGTGAAATTCAACACCAGTTTGAGTTGTTAATTGGGGCACAGCGAAGGGGGAGACTACATTCGGTGAAAACAGCTCTGCTCCAGTGTTATGGGCTCCAGGTGTTATGGTTCTGGCGACACAGGATTGGATGGAAACTGGACGTCAGACCGCTTGAGGCAGAGGTGAAGCTGGCTTATATATAGAAGAGCACTTGCCCTGGCTGGTGTGGCTCAGTGGGCTGAGTGCCGGCCTGCGAACCGAAAGGGGGCTGGTTGCAGGCCAGGTCCCCAGTTGGGAGCATGCTAGAGGCAACAATTGATGTTTCTCTCCCTCTCTTTGCACTCCCTCCCCTTCTCTCTAAAAATAAATAAATAAAATCTTAAAAAAATAAAAGAAGAGCACCCAACCCCCGTCCTTGGTTTTGGGGAATGGAGCCCCTTTGATTGAGAGGTAAAGATGCAAACGAAGCTCTAGCTGCACAGCCTGGATTGCTGGGGCAGGTCTTCGGGGCCTATTATAAACCTAAAGTCTTTATTGTTTCTCCCAGGATAGTTTCCTCCTGTCTGTCCAGGCGGCAGGAAGCAATCCAGGGAGCAAGCGGTTCAGTGAGAGAGCTCGAGAGGGCCCTGTTTAGCAAAGACTACAAGATTCTGAAAACTTGGGCCCAATTAGCCACTAGGAGTCCTTTTTAACCCGCATATTTATTTTGGGGTTCGACAGTACACAAAATTTTTTGGGTGTATTGGATTAAATATGTTACTAAAATTATTTTCTCCTGGGTTAAATATAGCTACTTGAATAATTTACAGTTACTTGTGGCTCACATTATATTTTGCCTGGGCTCGAGGGGCAGACCGACAGCTGCTCTAGGGGCTGAAAAGTGGGTCACAACTATGGCTGAATGACAGAGTATTTCTCCTAAAAACTTATCACTATTTTAAAATGGGGAGATTTCACATGCAGACCTGAATTTGTAGGGGCTGTCTAAAAATGAGAAGTTCTGACAATACTGGTCTTACCCAGCAGCCATTGGCTGCAGCTAGAAGCAGAAAGCACCTTTGGACAGGAAAGGGACTTTCAAGTTTGCCATGTCGTATGCCCCGCAGTGAGGCAAATTCCTAGGGCGCAGTGAAAAAAAGTAAAACAGTTCTTGGAATTATGTCTGTATTGAAAGAAGAAACCAAGAAGAAACCAATGTAGACCAAGAAGGTTTATCTTTGCAGAAGTGAAAACCCCCCAAGGGTGTAGCTGTCACGACAAGGTAGGTCTGTCGAAGGAGCACACCTTACGCAAACAGCTCCAGAGGGCGTCTGACTGTCGTGCCTCACCGAGTTTGTCTGAATTGTGCATTATTGGAGACGTCGAACAGTACCACATCTCCCCTGAGCTTTGAGTTGATGTAATACATTCTTTTTTTTTTTTTAGATTTGTATTTATTTATTTTTAGAGAGAGGGGAAGGGAGAAAGAGGGAGAGAACATCAGTGTGTGGTTGCCTCTCGCGCGCCCCCTACCGGGGAACTCGCCAGCAACCCAGGCATGTGCTGGGAATCCAACCGGAGACCCTTTGACTTTAAGGCTGGCACTCAGTCCACTGAGCCACACCAGCCATGGCTAATGTAATAAACTCTTTAAAGTCATAGTTATTCACTTCCAATTTTACCTTAAAGGTGTAAGAACAATTCTGAGACGTTGTTGTGAAGTTTGTGCAGACGTGGTAAGACCTGATCCAGGCCTGAAAGGAAGAAGTAGCCCAAATGGAAGTCCTTCCCTCCCTCAGCGTGCTTATCACAGGATTTCGGCTATCACAGCACCTTCTGTCCTGTCTCAGCTGCTCAACCCTGTGACGTGGGCAGTGGTGGGATCCTGCAGAAGGGGAGAACACGGGGTCTTGCTAGGAAAGTCACACGGTGGGCTACGGAAAAGTGTGCACCCTAACCCGACCCCTCTGCCTCGCCAAGGCCTTCTGGACACTGGCCAGAGAAGACAGATGGCAGAAGGAAAGACGTGGAAATGCCAGAAAGGGAGCTCTATAGAGAGGTGGCGGGTTGGAAGGCACAAGGACAGTGCAGAGGAAGGTCGGCGCCGAAGGGCGGGTTAAGGCCTTGCAAAGGGTGAGGGTCTGCGTCCAAGGAGAATGCACTGAGGCGGCCTGTCAGGGCTACGGGGGAACCTGAGTCCACCAATGGCAAAACGCAGCCCAGAGGGAAGATGGTTTGCCCCAGGATGTCCACTTTGCAAGGTGGGCACTAGCACCTGAACCCAAGTCTCCTGATCTCAGTCCAGGGATTTTACTTCGGTTGGTCACAAGGAAGACCCACCCGTGGGCCAGGGGTCGGGAGACTCGAGGCCTAAGGCAGCAGGAGCAGAGTCACATGGCCTTGGATGGAAAGCTTTGCCCAAGGCTGGTAGCGCCATTAAACATCGAAGATCCTGGTAGCTAAGTCCAAATAATCCTCGCAAGCGACTTCAAAAATGAGATTTTCCCACGGCCACAGCCATAGGCTGCTTTGGGCTTGAAGGCGGCGTCGGAAATGCCCGACCAGTATTCGGATTCTTCCGGAACCTCCTGAGAGTTGGCAGGAGCGTTTGGAAATGTCGGAGCAGAAATCAAACATCAGACCGCCAATATTTCGCAAAGGCCACCATTTCCTAAGAAACATTCAGGAACATCGGAGCTCACCGGCGTACGGTTAGGGAACAGCGGAAAACAGCTCAGAGGGAATTTCCGGAGCTTCTCCATGGAATTCGGGTCTGCTGGGCTCTTGGCGATCTCTTCAGTAGTCTTCGCTTCCTAGCGATTCATTCTTCGCTGAAATTCTGACGGCGACAGGTACCCACAGGCCTTCGGCAATTTCCGACAGAGTTCGGCATCTGCCCGAGAGTGGCGCCCCCTGGCGGCGCAAACGCCCACCACTGCCTCCGACACTAACCACCACCCCCGGCCGGGTCAGCTCGCGCAGTCGCAGTCGCGCGCCGACGGCCGCTCCGCGACCGGACGTGGTTGCTGCTGAGATCAGTTCCGGCGGGTGACGGTGCGGACGGGTCAGAAGCGTAGAGGCGGCGGCAAAATGGCGGCGCCGGAGGAACGGGATCTAACCCAGGAGCAGACAGAGAAGCTGCTGCAGTTTCAGGTAGCAGCGAGTACTCGGTGCAGCAAGTGCCGCCGCGGGCTGGGGAGCGGGCCTCTAGAGGACCCCAGAACTCTCCTGCGGTCGGGCCCAGGGTTCTTCTCAGACCATCCGGCGGCCCCCTCCCCCCCCAGACGCCAACTGCCCTGCTACCCCCGAGCCTGTCGGTCCCCGGCTTTTCGGCGGTGGCTGCTGCCAGACCCACTTCCCTCTCTTCCCTCAGCTGCTCAACTTCCCTGGTGTCCTTATGGGCTCCGGTCTTCAGCCATGCTTCCCAGGTTGGACCCTCTCCGCCCAGCGACTCTGGATGCTTAATTCCAACCGCGGAGTGGGCTCGTTTCAGGTCCCTGGTAAACCTACCAGCTTCCCCTGCCATTCCCATGAACGTTTACTCGGGGCATCTTGGATGCAAGGTCTTGTGTTGGGGGATCTGGTGGGGAAGGGCAGGCCCGGCCCCCGCCCTAAAGGTGTGGGAGGACAGTACGCGCGGAAATAAATGCAGCATAAAAGTCATCAGTGGCTTCTGGCGGGGTTTATGACCCTCTGGGTTGGTTCCAGGACTCAACGTGCTTGGCGGTGCTTGAGGGTGGTCACTTGCAGGAATCTCCAAGTGAGGTTAAGAACTTCAGGGATAATTAGGTGGAGGCGGCCACTGGGGTGGGTAATCTTGACTCTTTGTTACCCTGATGGATACCAATTTCCTTATTTATAAAATACGTATTTTTAAAATGTTTACCCCCCGTAAAGATATTGTGGAGATCAAATGAGTTTATGAATGCCTGAAGGGCTTTGTGAAATGTAAAATACTCCCAAACAGTGTTGCTGCTTATTAATCATTATTTAACTTAGGAGAGAATTAAAGTTAGTGATACTTACTTCCTGATATAAAATGTGCTAAATGTTCATTAATGTCAGCAATTATTTACTAAGAACCTTAGTGCTCAGGCACTCCTAGTTAGAATACTATTTATTATTGAGTATGATGTAAGTACTTTGCTAAACACTTAGCATACATCACCACATTTAATACAACTCTATGAAGTTCACACTGTTAACAATCCCTGTGTTACAGATGACGTTTATGAGGTTTAAGAAGTAAAGTGCTTAGGTTACACAGTAAGTGGTGGTGTCTGATTTAAAGCCAAGTGCATCTTTTCAGAACTTGCCCCGAGCCCTTGCCTTGTGTGGTGTACAACCTGGGTATCACTGAGAGCGGAATGCAAATGCTGTGATTTGCCTTTTTTATTTTAGCAAGTTCTCACTTTTCTGTAATCGCCTTGATTAGATTTCACTGTAATTAATTTTGGAGGGGTTTTTTTCCTCTTAAATTGAGCAGTGGCACCTGAAACTAATAGGATCTTTTTAAAAAAAAAAAACATATATATATATATATGTATTTTATTTATTCACTTTTAGAGGGGAAGAGAAGGAGAAGGAGAGAAACATCAGTGTGTGGTTGCCTCTCGTGCGCCCCATACAGGGGACCTGGCCCGCAACCCAGGCATGTGCCCTGACTGGGAATCGAACTGGCGGCCCTTTGGTTTGCAGCCCACGTTCAATCCATTGAGCTACACCAGCCAGGGCAAGAGCTTGTGTGTTAATTATACATCCACTTAAGAAATTGAGCGCTGGGTTGGAAGTGTGTAAAATGGAAAAATGCTGTCAGAGAAGTTAGTTGACCTTTGACTGGAGTTTTTGAGTAGAGAAGTTGATGTTAACAGCAAATCAGAATCAGAATGAGTCAACAGCTCCCACTGGTAGACCACTAATTTCAGAGTTCTGTTTAACTTTGACAGACCACTTTACCCCCACAACTCTTCAGGGTTATCCCATGTTGTCTGAATGTTGTGAGGTGATGTGAGTTTTGAGTCACGATGAACTCAGTCTGGTACTGGAAGAACATGAATGCGTGGTAGCATTTCTCAAGTCACGTGCACAGGAACCTCTGTTTTTGTCTTCATCGGACATCCGTATCAGTAAGAGGTAAGTAACAGGCTGAAGTTATGTTAAGATCGCTTTATGAAATTGGATCCAGTAAGGCAGGTGAATTTTACATTTATGTGTTCTTTACGTAGCTTCTGGATTGGGTTCGTCATCTAGATTGTCATTGCACATTCTTTGAAACTTACTAGGTGTCAGGCATCAGGCCAGGTATTTGACGTACGTGAACTCTTTCAAACCTCTTAATTGTTCTGTGAGGTGTTACCCTCCATCTCATTTATTGATGGAGAAACAGGTTCTGAGAGGTCAAGCGAGTGGCTGAGATTTAGGAAGCCACACCTATAACCATCCTGTCTGTAATCGGATGGGGAGGCCAGCTACATACCTGATGAGCGCCCTGAGGTTTGTCAGTGCTCGTAGTGTGCAGTGGGACGTAGTGTGCTGTGGGATGAGCAAAGTGCTGTGGGAGCTTAGGGAAGGAGAGGAGGGGGGAAGGATGGCTTAATAGTACCGAGAAGTAGCTAGTATGCCTTCAGCGTGGTGCCAGAGAGTTTATAGCCATTTGCTTAAGCCTCACAGTAGTAGCCTTGCAGAGTGCCGTAGGTCCTGCGCCTGCTCCTACGCAAACACGCAGATGTGTTGAAGTGTTTGCTTAAGTTCGTTACGCTAGTAAGTAGTGGAGGTGGAATTAGAGTTAGGAATCTAGTGGGTCGGAATCTGGACTTCGAGGCTGGGCTCTTTCCACTGTACTTCGCTACTCTGAAGGAGGAATAGAATTTCAGCAGGTGGTGGACAGGAGGGTGTTCAAAGCTGAGGAGACAGCTGAAGCAAGGGGTGGAGTGTGGAGTGTGTTTGTTGTGACGGCTTTAGAGAATTGGAAATGGAAGACAAGACTGGGAAGACACATTAGAGCCAGGGCCTCCCGAAGCCTTCAGAAGCTGCACAGCATTTTAAATTTTAATCTGTAGTCATGCGGAGCCATCAAAAATTTTTTCAGCTAGGGGGTGACATAAACACTAGGTTTCAGGTTTGCTTCACTAACAAACAGCACGGGGCATGTGCTTGGAAGCTCCATAGGGGTCATGACAGAAACGGGAGCTAGTACTGCTGGAGCTAGTTGTTTGTGGGTTTTTTTTTTTTTTCCTGCCTTAGGTTCATCCGTACAAATAGCACAGGAGGACACCAGCCCCACGCAGACAGCAGCCCAGGGTCACACCAGTCCTTCTGTCTTCACTTTGGCAGACAGAGGCCTGGATCGTGGAGCCTTTGTGGGGGCCTGGGCACCTCTGGGAGGCTGGCCTGGGCTGCAGCCACAACTGCAGCCTGGAACTTGGTTTGAGCCTTGGCCTTGACCTTTGGCCAGCAGAGCCTGAGACCCTTGGTGATGAGGGCCAGAGGAGAGCGTTCCCCAAGCTTGGGGTGAGCGACGCAGGCAAGTTGATTGGGCTTGCAGCTGCCACCCTTTGGGATCTGGAGCTTTCTGGGGGCCTGAGGGCCTCAGCACGTGCGTGCATGGCCTTAGGGTGGTCGCCCGCATCTTCTGCAGGCTCCTGTGCTTCTTGGCAAAGCATGTGTTCCTCAGGGACGTGGGGTCTATCCCCTGAGAGATTTGTATCTTTGCGATTGGGGTTTCTTGATGCCATGTCTGTTCCATTTTTGTGACTGGTTGTGTGTGGTGTGGTTCTTAGACGTGGCCATATCTGCACCGAGGCCGGAGGCTCCCGAAGAGCCTGGGGCTGGAGGAGAAAGAGCGGAGCTAGTTCTCTAGGTGTTGCTTCACTTGCTGTGTTGAAATTAGCAAAAGTAAAATAGTTTGGAATTTCTTCTATTTCCCTTTGTGACATGTGGTTTGATTAGAATTCCCTAGGGTATATTTATCATGCTTCTCAGTCTGTTCTCTGTCTTTTATAATTTGTGTAGTTGTCCTTTTCTCCTGTTTTGATTCAGTTATGAATAACTAACGCATGCATTTGTTTTAAGCTGTTTCAAATGAGCTAGAATAGGTTTTAAGAGGAGCCAATGCGGTATGGGGGAAGGTTTCTTTTATTGAAGTCCATTTTCCCAAATTTCCAAGTATAGCAGGCTCCTCTAGGGCCTTGGTTTGCTGCCTTTAGGTTGCTGTTTGAACACCTGGAGAAGGATGGCATGACAGAGAGAAGGGACGAAGGAGCTCTTTGCATGGCCAGTGGAGGCAGAAACGACCTTTCTGCTTGTACAGGAGTCAGGAAAGAAGATTTATTTATTTTTAGGGAGAGGGGGAGGGAGAAAGAGAGGGAGAGAAACATCAATGTGTGGTTGCCTCTCACGTGCCCCAACTGTGGACCTGGCCCACAACCCAGGCACATGCCCTGACCAGGAATTGAACTGGCAACCTTTTGGTTCGCAGACCAGCACTCAGTCCACTGAACCACACCAGCCAGAGCTGTTCATGTATTTTTTTTTCCTTTAAAAAAATTTTTTTGAAATTATATTGTATTAATTATACTATTATGTTTGTCCTGATTTTCCCCCCTTTACCCCTACTCCACCCAGCACACCCCATTCCCTCAGGCTGTGTGCACACCATTGTTCATGTCCATGGGTCACGCATATAACTCATTTGGCTCCTCCATTTCCTATCCTGCACTTTACATCCCCATGCCTATTCTGTAACTACCTATTTGTGCTTCTAATCCCCTCACCTCTCCACACATTCTCCCCCTCCCTCCTCCCATCCGGCAACCATCAAAACGCTCTCCATATCCATGTTCTCTCTCTGTTCTCCTTGTTTGCTTGGCTTGTTTTTTAGATTCACTTGTTGATAGATTCGTGTTTATTGCTGTTTTACTGTTCATAGTTTTTTTTTTTTCATGAATAATTCATTTATTTTTTTCATATTTATTAAATGATTCATTTTATTAAAATGTTACCCATAGAGCAAAAACTTAGAAACAACAGTATTGCTGATTGTACAATAATACTTGCTTAGGTTTATTTATCATTCTATAGATATATATGCTCTTTCTTTTTTTTTCTTTTTTTCTTTTAATTTTTATTGTTATTCAATTACAGTTGTATGCCTTTTCTCCCCATCCCTCCACCCCACCCCTGCTGAACCCACCTCCCTCCCCCATCTCCATCCTCCCCCTTGGTTTTGTCCATGTGTCCTTTATAGTAGTTCCTGTCTGTTCATAGTTTTGATCTTCTTTTTTCTACATAAGCCCCTTTAACATTCCATATAAAATGGTTTGGTGATGATGAATTCCTTTAGATTTTTTCTTGTCTGGGAAGCTCTTTACCTGCCGATCAATTCTAAATGATAGCTCTGCTGGGTAGAGCTATCTTGGCTGTATGTCCTTGCCTTTCATGACTTTGTCTCCCCCCACTTATTTATTTATTTGTTTGTTGTTCAAGTACAGTTGTCTCTGCTTTCTTCCCATCATTCCCCCCAACCCCAGCCACCTCCACATTCATGACTTTGAATGTTTCTTGCCAGTCCCTTGTAGCCGGCCAAGTTTCTTTTGGAAAATCAGGTGACAGTCTTATGGGAACTTCCCTGTAGGTAACTAACTTCTTTTCTCTTGCTGCTTTTAAGATTCTCTTTCTCGTTAACCTTTGGCATATTAATTATGGTGTGTCTTGGAGTGGGCCTGTTTGCATCCATCTTGCTTGGGACTCTCTGTGCTGCCTGGACTCGCATGTCTGTTTCCTTCACCAGATTAGGGAAGTTTTCTGTCATTATTTTTTCAAATAGATTTCCAGTTTCTTGCTCTCTTCTCCTTCTGGCACCCCTGTGATGCGAATGTTGGAATGCTTGAAGTTGTCTCAGAAGGTACTTAACAGTATCCTCGGGGTTTTTTGGATTCTTTTTTCTTCTTGTTCTGATTGCTTGTTTTTTGCTTCCTCATGTTCCAAATCATTGCTTTGATTCTCAGCTTCATCCACTCTACTGTTGTTTCCCTGTAAATTGTTCTTTATTTTACTTAGCGTATTCTTCATTTGTGACTGGATCTTTTTTGTGCTGCTGGGGTCCTCACTGAGTTCTTCGAGCATCCTTGTATCCAGTGTTTTGAACTCTGGATCTGATAGATTGCTTATCTCCATTTTGTTTAGTTCTTTTTCTGGAGTTTTGATCTTTCATTTGGGCTGTGTTTCTTTGTCTCCGTATTTTGGCAGCCTCCCTGTGTTTGTTTCTATGTATTAGGTAGAGCTGCTTTGACTCCATGTCTTGGTAGTGTGGCCTACCTAATGTAGTAGGTGTCCTGTAGGGTCCAGTGGCACAGCCTCCCCCATCACCCACGCTGGGTACTCAAGATGCATCCTTCGTGTAGGCACCCCCTCCTCTTGTAGTTGAGCCTTGGTTGCTGTTGGCAGATCAGTGGGAGGGATTTACCCAGGCCAGTCAGCTGCAAGGACTGGTTGTGACCACTGGCCACCAACCTCCGCCCTCTCTGGAGGATCGGATGTGCAGGGGCAGGTGGTGGTGCTTCCACTTGGTCTGTAGCTGCCCACTGGGTGTGCTGGCCCTGGGGTTTCCTGGGTGGTGCAGGCCAAAGTCGGCATACCTGTGTTCCGCCTGGGGCCACCCTGCCTGAGCTATAAAGCAGTCTGAGATGGCTGCTGCTTGTGCTGGGCTTGGAGATTCCCAGGCAAAGCCAAGCTGTGAATGTAGGCTGGCTGCTGCCAGTGCCAAGCCTGGGGCCACTTAGTAAGAGGTACTAGAGCTGGGAGCTCACTGAGGCCAGCTGTTGCTTATTTGATAGGATTTAGGAACTTGTGAAACAAGAGCCCAGACCAGCCATTCCTCCGGAAAAGTCGTGGTAACAGTTTGGGTGGCTCACAAGTTGGGCGGGGTGGAGTTGCAAAGAATCAGTGAACAACAAATTGATGTGCCTGTCTGTCTGTCTCTCTGTCCCCTCCACCCCTGCCTCTCTGCTCTCCTTCTCCTCCTCCCTCTCTCTCTCTGTAAATTCAATAAGTAAAAGGTTTTTTAAAAGATAACCTCGTTGAGCTAAGGATTGCGCACTTAGTGCTCAGCAAGTGTTTGAGGTTGCACTCCACTTCAAGAAATCCAGTCAGTGTCTTAGGGATATGATTTATGCTAGAAAGACTTCGAAGAATGTCAGTGGGCCACTCCCTAAAGAACAGGGTAGATTTTCAGCAGGAGATTGCTGCATAATGTACATGCTTTATGTTTAAGTGAAATATTTAACTAGTATCTGGAATGTTTTCATTCCTCACTTTAAGTGACTTTTTAATTAATTGGCTAGTTACAGATCCCATTCTCGTTGGGTAAAAGAGTCTGCTTGCTTTGTCCGACTGACTTAGGGTCCTGTTGTACGTACGAGAGTCAGTGTAGCACAGAACGTGACCCTGAAGCCTGACTCTGGGGGAAGGGCCTGGATTTGAGCCTCGCTGTTCCATTTACAGCGAGTCCCCACGTACCGTTGTTGATAGGCTCTGCGACTGTCAGTGAAAGGACTATACTGACACCAGTTTTCCCGCAGGCTGGCTCATGCAGACACGAGTTAAGTCTCTGTGGCATCTCATCACCTGTGTAACCAAGTGAAGTTGAGTGAAATGATGCTGAGGGCCTGCTGTACTAACTTCGTGGCGTTGGACAGGCTACTTAACTTTTCTGCATTAATGTCTTCATCAGTGCACTGATGTTGCCTGCCTCACAGAGGCGTTTCACTGGTTAAATGTCCGTGTGGCTAAAGCACCGGCAGGTGTGAAGCACTGGATGTTACACATTGTTATAGTCATTTGTGGTTTTGGTGGACAAGACAAGGCGGGCAACCAGTTTGTTTCTGTTTTTGGTTTCTTACAAATAACGTCGCAGCAAATATCCTCGTGCATATACATTTATCCTCAAACAACACTTACTTATTTGGCGCCTACCGCGTGCGAGTTAGAGTTTGAGGCGCAGGATGCAGTAGGATATTGAACGTAATTCCCACCCTTGTGGAGCTCCCATTCCAGTGGGACGAGACCAGGAAGAGTCAGAATGAGCGATGAAGCGTGTGTTGTGTTAGCTGTCAACACGTGCGATAGAGAGACGTAAGTCATCAGTGGAAGGCCTCGCTGAGGAAGTGTCGTTCGTGTGAAAACCGGAAGGGAGTGTGAGACCGGCAGGACGCTAGATCTAGGGCAGTGGTGTGCAGGGCATGGCCAACAAGGACCCTGTTCAGGAGCAAAGGTCAGGAGGCCAGTGTGGCTGCAGCTGAGGGCGGGGGAGAAAGGAGGAGGAGGGTCGGAGGTGAGGGAAGGGGCAGTTAGTGGGAGGTCTTACCGGCTGCCGTCAGGATTTGGCTTTAACTCTGGGGTAAGATGTGTAGCCATGAGATACTGAGTTGGTCAGAAAGTTTGTTTAGTTTTTTCCCATGTGGTGGCTCTAGTAGCGCTAAGTGGTTTTTAACTTCATTGGAAACTGTTTTTGTTAGACTGTACTGTGACAGCTGTCATATCAGCGTGCCTTTAAAAAAAAAAACTTACCAAAATAGGAGGAAGCCCAGTGTACTGTCCTCCCCTTCAAGTGAAGTAACTTGAGGAGTGAGAGCAGATCTCTGGATCTACATTGCGGGGCGGGGGGTGTTTATTGGTGACCTTGACCAGAAGTTTTGTTGGAATGTTAGGGAGGTGAAGGCTTGATTGGAGCGAGTTGAAGAGAGAATAGCATGAGAAATTGGAGATTTCTGCGGGTTTTGCTCTATAAAGAGGAAAGAGATTGGGCGGAAGCTGGAGTGGGAAGAGATTGATTTTTTTAATTTGGAGGAAATACCAGCATGTTTGTACGTTGATGAGGAGCACGCATAAGAGCGAAACTCTGACGCAGAGGGAGAACTGCTATTGCGGTACCTTTGAGTCGGCGAGAGGGGCAGCACCAGGTGTGCGGGACAAGAGGCGGAGCTAGCCTTTGCCAGGAGCGTGGGTGAGTTTGTCCGCAGTGAAAGAAAAGGTGAGCGGATGGCACCGACGCAGGTAGGTCGGTTGGTGTGTGGGTTGGAACTTCGGGTCATTTTTTCCTGTGAAACGAGAGACAGGGTCATGAACTAAGAGTGGCGTAAGGATGGAGGAGGTGTGGAAGTTTGAGGAAGGAGAAGGTATGGTCATCTAGGAGAGCAGGAGCAAGGGGACTAGGCAGCTAGTATGAAGGCCAGGCGGTATGACACATCCACCTGAGGTGAGTGATCATACATTATGTAAAGGAAGACCAGGCCTCCTTCAGCTGCAGGGATACAGGCGCGCAGTACGCAGAGATTTGGAATTCTCAAAGATTGTGGTTTAGCCAACGGGATATGACTATGATAGAGTGACAGAGGAATTGAGGACGTGTGCAGGAACGAGTGGTAGCAATATTTGTGGAATCTACGATGGGTCAGATGGGAAGTGAGGACGTGAGGAGCCCGGGGCTCAGTGGTTGTAGGCCCTGGCAGCGCGGGAGAATTTGGAGACAGGGCGTTCCATGGAGGAAGTTGAAAAGAAGGGTGTGGAGGAGGAGTGTGCAGGGGCAGTTACTGGTGACAGTGAGGTCTAGGGTGTGACCCTCGGGGTGAATGGGGGAGCAGTGGGCATGGCATTGAGAGACCAAAGCATTAGAACAGTTGTGGAGATGGCAGGATCGCCAGGACACTGACGGAGTCGCAGAGAAGGACAGGAGTCCTGGAGCCACACTTCTACTGTGCAAGGCAGCTGTTTGAAGGGAGCGAATGGTCCCGTCAAGGAAGGGATACTGGGGAGCTTTTGAGATTTGAGGGTGTTTTTGTTTTTGATGTCATTTAAACATTTATTGAGCATTTACTTTTTCAGAAATGCTCTAGATCCGCTGTACCATTGATTCCTCCCAATAAACAAATGCTGTAGGTCTCGGATCGTGAGTAAGCAAGGATCAGTAGGTGATTTACCCACGGTTAATAGTGACCCGTGCAGATTTGAACCCAGCACTCTGGACTCTTTCCTTCCACCTCCTAGCACTGCCTCGCTAAGTGTGCACTTGTTTTCAACTGCAGGTAGGTGAGCGGGGCCAACAGCAAAGCTGTGTGGCAAGGTTTTTTATTTTTTTAAGTTTTTATTTATCGATTTTTAGAGAGAGAGAGGAAGAGGGGTGGGTGAGAAAGAGGGACATTGATTTTTTTGTTCCGCTTATTCATGCATTTATTGGTCAATCGTAGGTGCTCTCACCAGGATTGAACCTGCAACTTTGGCATATCAGGAAGATGCTCTAACCAACTGAGCTACCTGGCCAGGATCGGCAGTTTTTCTTTTTTAATAATTTTTAAAATTTTCCAATTACTGTTGACATACACTATTAGGTTAGCTTCAGATGTGCAGCCCCGTGATTAGACTTTATATAAGTTGCAAAGTGATCACTCTAGTGAGCTAGTGATAAATCTAGTACCCATCTGACACTACACATAGTCCTTAACGATATTATGTGGCAGTTTTAAGAAAGAGAACACAGCAAAGGAAGTCCAGAGGTGTGATTCTAATTCTGGACATCATCGCTTGTGCTACTTCTCCTTAATCTCCTCTATGTGCAGGTCGACTTCGTAAGGTAAAGGGGAGATGAATACCCCAAAGTGGGAATGAACCGGGAGGACAGTTTTCACTTCCAAACCCACAGATGAGAGAGAAACTCGGGGGAGGCAGTGTCTTCAGGGAAAAGCTGGGTTTCGGTGACAACATGAAGGCGAAGATGTTCAGAGAAGCTGAGGACACAGGGCGTTGCTGATGTAGCCGGGTTTATTTCTGTCGCACAGAATCCCCAAAACGTGGTGTAACTGGGTCAAAACCAGTGGACTTGTGCATTTTCATAGCTACTGCTAGACTACCTTCCAGGGACACTTGGCAGCTCTCAAGGGGGTGTTTCCACACGCCCTTTCGGCATCGGATGGTATCTTTTCCAGTCTCTGTCGATCTGATTGAAGTTTAGAAGTTCTCGTTTTAATTTGCATTTCCCTGGCAGTGGTAGTTTTTGGCTTTGGTTTGCAGTGAGTTGAATTCAAACAGCTAATGCAAACACTCGTTCTAAGCTATTCCAGATAGGAAAGATTACAGGCATAAGAGTGAGAGGGTTGGCTTATCGGCCTCTATTTTTTAAGATATAGTGCACGTATTCCCTGGTGTGTGGGAGGTTTGCTTTCTGGCTAAGTTGGTTGCAGAGTAAAAGTGCTGATTTTGATACTGAACCCCATTGTTCCATATACGGTTACGGAAGAGATTGAGCTTTTGTCGATGGTTATTGTGTAAATTGCCTATCATTTTTTGTTTCCTGTTGGATTATTTCACATTTTCTTATCATATTTTAGGAGTTCTTCATATGTTTATATTTAAAAGTTAAAAAAAAGTTTTATTGATTTTAAAGAGAGACGGATGAGGGTGGGGGAGAGAGACATCAATTGGTTGCCTCCCAAGGGTGCCCGACTGGGAATCGAAGCCCCAGCCTGTTGGTGTACAGATGATGCTGTGACCAGCTGAGCTGCCCTGGCCAGGGTGTATTTATATTTTTTTAAAGAGAATTTTTAAATTTTTATTTATTGATGAAAGAGAGAGGGGAAAAAATGTCATTTTGTTGTCCCACTCATTGATGCATTTGTTGGTTGGTTCTTGTGTGTGCCCTGATGGGGGACCCAGCTTAAAACCTTGGTGTATCGGGACGGTGCTCCACCCCGCTGAGCTCCCGGGCAGGGCCCTATGTATTTGTACACGTTTTTAGAAGGGAGAGTTGGTAGCGTATAGCAAATGTATCAGCTTCACTAACTGGTACCTGTCTACTCAGATTCTCTGATTCTTCCCGATCCAGTTTTGGAAGATTGTATGATTCTAGGTATTTAACCATTTTGTCCAGTTTGTTGGAATGTAGTTGTTTGTATTTTCTTATAATCCTTTCTATTTCTTTGGTGTCAGTTGTTACTTCTCTCTCATTTCTGATTTTATTTATTTGGGTCCTCTTTTTTTTTCTTGATGAGTCTGGTTAAAGGTTTATCAGTCTTGTTTATCTTTTCTCAGGACCAGCTCTTGGGTTCATTGATCTTTTGTATTTTTTTTTTAGATTCTGTTTCATTTATTTGTGCTTCGATCTTTATTATTTCCTTTCTCCTACTTACTTTGGGCTTTGTTTGATGTTCTTTTTCAAGTTCCTTTAAATGTAAAGTTACATTGTTTCAGATTTTTCTTACTTTTTGAGGTAGGCCTATAATGCTGTGAATTTCCCTCCTAGGACTGCTTCCCCGGTCCCGCAGATTGGGGTTGCTGTGTGCACTGCTTCCCCGGTCCCGCAGATTGGGGTTGCTGTGTGCACTGCTTCCCCGGTCCCGCAGATTGGGGTTGCTGTGTACACTGCTTCCCCGGTCCCGAAGATTGGGGTTGCTGTGTGCTCATTTTCATTTGTGTCAAGGTATCTTTTGATTTCTTCTTTGATCTCGTCGACCCATTCACTGTTTAATACCACATCAGTTAGCTTCCCTGTCTTTGTGTATTTTTCAGTTTTCTTCTTGTGATTGAATTCTCCTTTCATGGCATTGTGGTCAGAGAAGATGCTTGCTACAATGTCAGTCTTCTTAAATTTATCGAGACTTGTGTTGTGTCCCAGCATGTGGTCTGTCCGAGCAATGTTCCCTGTGCACTTGAAAAGAACGCATGTTCTGCTGCTCCAGGTTGAAATGCTCTGTAGGTATGAATTCGATCCATTTGATGTAATGTGTCGTTTGAGGCTGCTCTCTCCCTGTTGATTTTCTGTCTGGAAGGTCTGTCCATTGAAGTCAATGGGTTATTAAAGTCCCCTACTCCTACTGTATTTCTGTCAGTCTCTCCCTTTATGTCCATCAAGAGTTGCTTTACATATTTAGGTGCTCCTACATTGGGTGCAGAAATGTTTGCTAGGTTTACATCCTCTTGTTGGATTGTTCCCTTTATCATTATATCCTGTCTGTCTCTGTCTCTTACTATAGCCTAGGTTTTAAAGTGTACTTTGTCAGATGTAGGTATTGCCACCCCGGCTTTGTTTTTTCTTTCCATTTGCGTGAAATCTTTTTCTATCCCTTTACTTTTAGTCTGTGTGTATCTTTCACTCTGAGGTGGGTCTCTTGAAGACAGTCTATATTGGGTCTTGTTTTCTTATCCATTCAGCTGCCCTATGTCTTTTGATTGGAGCACTTAAGCCATTTACATTTTAAGTGATTATTAATAGATATGTATTAATTGCCGTTTTATTTTTTTAACCATGATCCTAATTGTTGTTGTCTCCCTTCCTTCCTCTCTTCCTCCCTTCCCTCCCTCCTTCCCTCCCTCCCTCCTCTGCCTCCCCCCTCATCAGCCACTCCCCACTCCTTCATTCTGACCCCCGGCAACCACTACTTTTCATTCTGTGCTTTGGCACTTCTTATGGAAGGAATCGTGTACTGTGGCCTTTTGTGCTGGCTGCTTTCACTCAGCGCAGTGTTTTCAGTGCCCATCTGCACGTAGCCTGTGGCAGAGCTTCATTCCTGCTTGTGGGCGAGTAGTATTCTGTCAGGTGGATAAAACCCCGGCTTTGTTCATGCACGCATCAGTTAGTGGCCATCTGGATTGTCTCCATGTTTTGGCTGTTATTAATGTGGCTGTGAATAAGTTTTTAAGATTTTATTTGTTTTTAGGAAGAGGGGAAGGGAGGGAGAAAGAGAGGGAGAGAAACATCAATGTGTGGTTGCCTCTTGTGTGTCCCCAACTGGGGACCTGGTCCCCAGTTGGCCTGGTCTGCAACCTGGTCTGACTGGGAATGGAACCAGCGACCCTTTGATTCATAGGCTGGCGCTCAGTCCACCAAGCCGCCCCAGCCAGGGCTCTTTATTTACTAATAGGGATTCCTTTATAAAGACATATGTTCCCCTACCTGTTAAGTCACATTGAATTATAGTTTGTATAGTAAAGGCAGGGTAAACATTTGATGCTTTCAATGACTAGTTTTTAAACAAAGAGTTGGTTTCCTAGCATCTTCCATAACTAGCCAGTTAAGTTTTTAAAATGTTGAGTATTGCTGTGATCTCATGAATTTGAACACATTTCGTGGATGTGTTGGAATTTATTGCTGTGGTGCTTATTGAGCCTGGGATTGACAGTTGCGATTCTCTTTAGGCTGGTTCCCGATGACCCTTTCTGTTGTTTAGACATCCTGATATTTACACAGTTTATTCTTCCTGACGCAGAAGAGAGTTTCCTTTCCAATCTGTGAGAGCTCGCACCCACACGCTTAGGGAGCTCGTCTGTTGCCACGGCCGCAGCAGGCTTGCACAGTGGTTTCGCTTCCGACACGATGTTCCAGACGCGTCCTGGGAGCTTTCCACTGAGCTCTGGAATCAGCTGTGTCTCCACGAAGCTGCACTTCTTTTTTATGAGAAATGGTATTTATTGACTTAATTAAAAAATTGAAAATTTTAATTAAATTTACTGGGGTAACACTGGTTACTGAGATCATATAGGTTTCAAGTGTACATTTCTGTGACACATGATCTGTGTTATTGCATTGTGTGCCACAGCTTTCTTTTTATGTTACCTGTTTATTTTTAGAGAGAAGGGCAGGGGGGGAGAGAGAGAAACATTGATGTGCTAGAGGTAGATCAGTGGGTTGTCTGCCTCTCACATGCCCCCTACTGAGAGAACCTGGCTGGAAACCCAGGCATGTGCCCGACTGGGGATCAAACTGGTGACCCTTTGGTTCTCAGGCCAGCACTCGACCCACTGAGCCACACCAGCCAGGGTGCCGCAACTCTTTGTAAGAGTTATTTGAGCCAAACTGATTTGTTTGGTATATGGAGAAGGTGCTGTGACTGATGGAACATGTTAAAAGTCATTTGCAGAATTTCTTGGTACTGTTGACATTTCGACCAAATAACTCTCTGCTGGGGGCTGTCGTATGCACTGGAGGATGTTCAGCAGCGCTCCTGGCCTCTATCCACTAGAAGCCAATAGCGGGAGACAGCCTATGACTCAAACTATTCCAATCAATAAAGTTATTGGTGAAAATGAAAAATGTGTCTTTTACTTTACAGAAAAAAACTAAATGGACTTTTTGGCCAATTCAGTAAATAGTGTTCTTTTTAAAAAGACCTCCTGTGAGAAGTTGTGAACTTGAATTTTCTTTTCTTTGCAGCTGAGTACAGGACCTTTCAAAACATTTAAAGCAGCGATTTTCAAACCAGTGTGCCCCAAGAATTTTTAAATCATGCGACACGTGACTATTCAGTCAGCGGCACAACCTGTTTTCCCTTAGATTGTCAAATTAAACAATGGCAACAGCCAACACAACAGTACCCATCTGGTGTGAATGACTTAAAATTACGTTACACACATTTTTTTCTCAGATCAGCAAAAATAAATTTTTCGGTGTGCCCACAGTTTTAGTAATTACACCGTGCATGCCATGGTATGAAAAAGGTTGGAAAGCGCTGCTTTAAAAGACGTGTTGGGAACGTTCGAAGCGGAGGTTAGGTGTGCGGCATTTGTCTTATTTGACAACAAACCCATTGTCCACAGAGCAAAGCCTGGCAGTGCATGGACGGCCCTGGGCGTAAGGAAGAGCAGTTTCGCGTGCGTCTGAGCTGATAGGTAGCGCGAGCGGGTGCAGTGAAGAAGGAGGGACCAGGAATGCGAAGACGAGACAGTTCGCCAGCGATGCCCTGTACTTGGGAAAGCTCTTGTTCCCTCCACCAACCCCCAGTGTTCTGTTGTGCAGAATAAGGAGTTGAATTACTGTGCTCAACTTACTCCTCTTTAACATGAAAATTGAAAAATTCCAGATATTTTATTTTCAGTCAAATGAAATTTTGAAATTTTCTTTTTTCCTTTTTTAAAAAAATGATGCCTTATTGATTATGCTGTTACAATTGTCTTGCTCTTTCCCCCTTTGCTTCCCCTCTAGCCAGCACCCCCACTCCCTCAAGCCATCCCCACACCGTTGCTCATGTCCATGGTCATGGGTATAAGTTCTTTGGCTTCTCCATTTCCCGTACTGTACTTTGCATCCCCATGGCTGTTCTGTAACTACCTATTTGTACTTCTTAATCCCCTCACCTCCCTCATCCCCTTCCCCTCAGGCAACCATCAAAACGCTTTCCATATCCACAATTCTATCTCTGTTCCTATTTGCTTAGTTTTTAAGATTCACTTGTTGATAGATACATATTTATTCCCTTTTTATTTTTTAGATTTTTTAATTTTTAAAGTGGGAAAGAGAGGGAGAGAAACATCAATGTGTGGTTGCCTCATGTACACCCCCTACTGGGGACCTGGCCCACAACCCAAGCATGTGTCCGACTGGAAATTGAACAGGTGACCCTTTGGTTCACAGGCTGGTGCTCAATCCACTGAGCCACACCAGCCAGGGCAATATTTATTGCCATTTTATTGTTCATAGTTTTGATCTTTTTCTTAAATAAGTCCCTTTAAAATTTCATATAGTAATGGTTTGGGGATGATGAAGTCCTTTAGTTTTTTTCTTCTCTGGGAAGCTCTTTACTTGCCCTTTGATTCTAAGTGATACCTTTGCTAGGTACAGTAATCTTGGCTGTAGGTCCCTGCTTTTCACAACTTTGAATATTTCTTGCCAATCCTTTGTAGCCTGTGGTTTCTTTTGGAAAATCAGCTAACAGTCTTATGGGAACTTCCCTGTAGGTAACTAACTTCTTTTCTCTTGCTGCTTTTAAGATTCTCTTTCTCGTTAACCTTTGGCGTTTTCCTTATGGTGTGTCTTGGAGTGGGCCTGTTTGCATCCATCTTGCTTGGGACTCTGTGCTGCCTGGACTCGCATGTCTGTTTCCTTCACCAGATTAGGGAAGTTTTCTGTCATTATTTTTTCAAATAGATTTCCAGTTTCTTGCTCTCTTCTCCTTCTGGCACCCCTGTGATGCGAATGTTGGAATGCTTGAAGTTGTCTCAGAAGGTACTTAACAGTATCCTCGGGGTTTTTTGGATTCTTTTTTCTTGTTCTGATTGCTTGTTTTTTTGCTTCCTCATGTTCCAAATCATTGCTTTGATTCTCAGCTTCATCCACTCTACTGTTGTTTCCCTGTAAATTGTTCTTTATTTTACTTAGCGTATTCTTCATTTGTGACTGGATCTTTTTTGTGCTGCTGAGGTCCTCACTGAGTTCCTTGAGCATCCTTGTATCCAGTGCTTTGAACTCTGGATCTGATAGATTGCTTATCTCCATTTTGTTTAGTTCTTTTTCTGGAGTTTTGATCTTTCATTTGGGCTGTGTTTCTTTGTCTCCTCATTTTGGCAGCCTCCCTGTGTTTGTTTCTGTGTATTAAGTAGAGCTGCTGTGACTCCCTGTCTTGGTAGTGTGACCTAATGTAGTAGGTGTCCTGTAGGGTCCAGTGGCACAGCCTCCCCCATCACCCACGCTGGGTACTCAAGGTGTGCCCTTCGTGTGGACTGAGTACTCCCTCCTCTTGTAGTTGAGCCTTGGTTGCTGTTGGCAGGTCAGTGGGAGGGATTTACCCAGGCCAGTCAGCTATGAGGACTGGCTGTGACCACTGACCACCCACCTTCACTCTCCTTGGAGAATCAGCTGTGCAGGGGCAGGTGGTGGTGCTTCCACTTGGTCTGTAGCTGTCCACTGGGTGTGCTGGCCCTGGGGTTTCCTGGGTGGTGCAGGCCAAGGACAGCACCTACCTGTGTTCTGCCTGGGGCCACCCTATCTGAGCTATAAAGCAGTCTGAGATGGCTGCTCTTTGTGCTGGGCTTAGAGATTCCCAGGCAAAGCCAACCTATGAATCTAAGATGACTGGTGCTAGTCCCAGGCCTGGGGTCACTGAGGCCAGCTGTTGCTTATTTGATAGGATTTAGGGAGTTGTGAAGCATGAGCCCAGACCAGCCATTCATTTGGAAAAGGAGCTCAGGTGAGCCTGTAAGTTGGAAGGGGCAGGGTCTCCGGGGCTTTCCAGGGTGGGTCAAACATTGTTGCCAGGTTGATGGAGTCTCTGATATGGCACCAGTCTACCAGCTCTGTGTGGGGAAGGTTTAGAAAAGGGACAATGGCCTCTGCTTGCCCTGATGCCGGACGCTTCAGTTTCTCCCTCTCTACCCCTGGTGACTTTCAAGCTGCTACCCCAGTGCTGGAGCTCAGGGAGTGAGTCTGAGTAGGGGAGTCCGTGTGTGGGTTCTTTAAGAGGAACGGATTGGGGCTCCAGAAGCTTCTTCCACTGACTGAATCCCCACTGGTTTTTGCAGCCAGAAGTAGGGGGGACTTCTCTTCCCACCACTGGAATCCTGAGCTGGTGGGGGGCCTGGTGTGGGGCTGGGACTCCTTGCCCCCGAGATAGCCCTCCGGAAGTTTTACTCGCCACACGCGGTGTGGGACCAGCCTGGTCCGCGTCTGCGCCCTCCTGCCAGTCTGCATGGGTGTGGTTTCTCCAATTCCGCAGTTGTCAGACTTGGCCCAACTTGATTTCTGACGGTTCCGAGTGGTGGCCGCATATTTCAGTTGTCGTTTGGATGTGGTTGTATCCTGTCTTCCTGTGCCACCATCTTGTCTGAGAGTCCTCTGAAATTTTCTTTATCGAGAATTTACTGAAAACTTTGTTTTCTAATGTGAATTAATCAAATAGTAACACGGCAGTGTGGCAGTGGAGGAGATAGCCTGGGCTTCGGAGGTGGTAGTTCTGGGTTTCAGTCTCAGTTCTACCACTTCTCATTCTAGACAGAGAGATTCTTAGACACAAAACCTCCCGCGTCCTTGGCTTTCTCGGTTGTGAGCATAAAGGCCCTATTACTTACTGTGTCTGTTACACCGTGATGGGTACATGACGAATGGAAGCTGCTGGTATTCAATTTGGTAAATCAGTGATTAAATGCAAGTAGTAAAGATCTGAGTGCAGGAGTTTTAATTACAGAACAGAGCCCAGGTGTGATTACTTTACTTCCTGAAGGGACTTCAGCCACTCCCAGAGAAGGCGTGCCGCTTGCTGCGTGAGGCACAGCTGTCTGTGCAGCAGGAAGGACACAACACAGATCCGAGGTTTGGCCGGCTGTGCCTCTGGGAGTAACTGAAAACACGTTAAAATAGGCTGGAGACAGCAAAACAACTGGAACCTAGGGAGTACTTAGATCTCAGCGGGACCTTGCCCCGAACTCCCGCAGTGCTGGTATAGACAGGTGAGGTGTGGAAAGAGAAGCGCTCCTTAGGGAAGTCGGCTAGTAATCACTCCGGCCACCCAGGCCCTGTGCCAAGAGTTGACTGCGACATCTGGTTAAAACACTGTGTTGTTTATTGTCTGTGACACCGTCCGGGAACCATACTCTAGCAAAGACGATAGATAGTGGGTGGCCCAGTGGTTTGACATCCTCTTGTCTCTAACTTGGGAGAGGAGGAAATGAGAGCAAGGCTGGAGTAAGAGAAGGGCATGGAGAAGGTCACACACTTCCTCTAGTCCTCCCCTGTGCATTTTACCAGATCGAGCTTGATCGGGGTTCAGGGTACGTTGTTCCCCTAAAGATGAGTACTGCTCTGCCGCTAATGCTGGCAGTTGCCCTTTGTGCGATTGCTGTGACTCAGGCAGGGTTATCCTAACTCCTTGGAGAGCAGTTCACGGAAGGTGAGTTAGCTCTGAGCGGGGGAAGGCGAGGATGGGTCATCATGGAGCAAGTGACATTTCTTGGTAAGACCATCCTGGATGCACCTGCCCAACAGGAGGTTCACTGGTCTTGAGAGATTAAGGAAGGAGGCAGGTGCCAAAGTTAACCTTCATACCCAGTGCAGCTGTTTTGTCTAGTGCCATCTCATAGGGCCTCAGTGTCGGCAGATCTGAACGAAACGAGAGTTCTGAAGAGCAAGCCGGACGGGAGAGGCTGCAGGGTTGGCTAACCTTCAGCGAGCCTTCTGTGTGTGCCTGAATTGGTGTGGGCGCTTCCACAAAACTCCTTTTAAAGGGTTGCGGTATTCTCAACTGATAATGGGTGTGTTGGCGAATCTCAGCATTGTTGAGGGAAACGCGGTGAAGATGGACAGCATGGTCCCTGACACAAAACAGGAATAAATGAGCAGTGATGAGAAGAGCAGTGTTGAGAAACTAGAGTCAAACAAACATTGGTTATTGGTGTGATGTAGGACAGACTCACTTATTCAGACATTTTTCTGCTCTGTGCTGAGTCACTGCACTGGGTCCTGGGGATATAGGGATAAATGGGCTCTCAGAAGGAATTTTCCTTTTAGAAGAGACTTACGACCTGTTGTGTCCTAGAGAAATGAATTTGGGAGGGGCTTGAAACCAGCGACTGGGGTACTGAACCTACCCTTTCTCGTCTTGCCTGTTCCACCGCTCTTCCCTCTGTGCCAATAGCCCAGCGTGTGATTGCTGGGGAAGATCGGTAGCAAAGCCAATGCAGAGTCTCCAGCCAAAGCCCAGTACCCTTTCTGAACAAAGCTAGCATTGCAAAACTCAGCGGTGCCGACCTGGGGGTGAGTGTTGAGACACACGTAGCTTCTGACTCACACTGAAACCAGCCCTGTGCAGTAGAAATTGGCATAGTATTTGAAAGTACATTTTGTCAGTATGTATCAAGAACTTTAAAAATATGTATGTTCCTTGGCCCATAATTTTAACTGAATCCTAAGGAGGATAATCTTAAATACAGAGAAACTTTATAAACAGAAATGTTCATCAAAGTGGCATTTTAATATGGGAAAATCAGAAGCAGTTGTAACATTTATATGTACACATTGTTTTAGCCAAATGGAATACTATATAACCTGTCAGGAGTACTTGATATACTAAGAATGCTCAAAACTGTTTGTATCCAGCAGAGAGGAGTCTCCCAGCGAAAACAAAGCTCCCCACACCTTGCCTGTATGGTGGTGCGGGGAGAGGGGCTCCCGAGCCAGGACCGAAAGCAGAGGTAAGGGATTCTTAAGGTGCTTACAGACTAGAAAGGAGAGGCAGAGCCTAATAACCAGTTCCCCTTATAATTACAGAAGAGAAGAGAAAAGTTTGGAGCCCTGACCGGCTTTGCTCAGTGGGTTTGGCATTGTCCCGCAGACCTTTGCACACCGACAGGTTGCAGGTTCCATTCCCGGTCAGGGCACCTTCCCAGTAGGTCCTCAGTGGGGGGGCAAGTGAGAGGCAAGCGATCAATGTTTCTCTCCCTCTCTTTCTTCCTTTCTTCTCTTCTCTCTAAAAATAAATAAAATCTTTTTAAAAAATCAAAGTTAAAAGAAGAATGTTGGAAAGGAGGTTGACTCAACAACCTAAATCCTTCTCTTGGACTTTTCTTGGAGTATGGGGAGCTGGAAAGAAACACACTGAAATGCAAACTAGTTGTACTGGGTTGGCCAAAACATCTGTTTAGTTTTTTTTCTGTAAAATAGAAAACACATTTTTCATTTTCACCAATGACATTATTGATCTGGATATTTTGCACATGTCGGCTGTCTTCCCTGCAGTATAACATTAGTTGTTCTCAATTAATGTCTCGATATGATTGCTGCCTTCAACTGGTCTGCCTGACCGTGGAGCACTGTCCAGTGAGAAGTCTCCAGAATGAAACCTCGCAAACCGCTTTTGACACACTGGAGCAGTCACAGCACCTTCTCCGTACACTGCACAAATCTTGTTTTGCATTTCAGTTGAGTTTTTACCTTCCTTGAAATAAGAAAGCATAATGTGCCAAAATGTTGCTTATTTTCTTCCATTAGTATTAAAATTGCTGCACCAAAATTCACCAATTTTGCTAAGTTCTTTTTAATGCGCACTGATATGACAGCTGTCAGAATACAACCTAACAAAATTGTTTCGGGTGAAGTTAAAGCCAACTGAGCGCTACCAGAGCCATCATATGGAAAAAACCAAATGAAATTTTTGGCCAACCCATAGTGTTTGAGATCACGAGGAAACCTCCCCCTTCTCTGGTCTTTCTCTAGTATATAAACTTTCTTTACCTAATTTATACTAGTTTAAAAAACAAAAAATTTAAAGAAAACCTGAGTAGCCAACCCTACCCGAGTTAAGAGGACAGCTGTTCTGGACATGAGGGCGATCTGGCTGCGACATCTGTCACCCCATCCATCGCCAGGGTTGATTCGGCTGATCTGGCTGGCTAGGCGGGTCTCCCCTTCCTCCGTCACCGATCCGTGTGCGTCCCTCCCAATGCTGTGCGCTCGGTCAAAGAGGACGACCTCCCCAACTAGCGGAGAGGACCGGTCTTCCGTCAAGGGTATGTGAGTAGCTGCGCTTCCCTGCTGGAACCTCCACACAAGCTCTCAAGGATACAGCTGTTTGATATAGTGCCCGATGGGCCGCGTGTTTTTCATTTGACCATTTGGGTGGATCACTGGCCACCCTGCTGGCCTGTGCCGAGGCCAGGCCACTCGTTCCCGCTCGGTGTGTTCAGCATTATGACATCATAAATAAGACTGCGTTCAGCCCCCCACCAATCTTTTAGAATACTTCCCTTTACCAGAAATAAAGTTTTCTCACAGAGATAAGCAAAGTTGTTTCAGTGGTTTTTCTTATTCCATTTGCTCAAGCCAGTGAGTCCATCTCCATGTTTCTCCTACCCCTCCGCATGTTTGACGTGCCGTCCGGCCCGTGGGCCCCACCTGCAGAGCACGCCCCAGAGCCGTACTGGTCTTCCATCCTCACTGCCACCGTTCTGTCCCAGCCACTGTCCTCTTCCCCTTGCACTTCCGGGTAGCCTTCTCGCTGGTGTCTTGCTCTTCTTCATGCTAATTCCTCACCAAGGAACCTGACCACCTTTGAAAATAGAAAAAAATCTCATGGTCATGGTATCTGTCATAGCGTCAAGGATAAAAATAAAGTCGCAAAAAGGTCAAATAAAATTGAGACTTGCACAAAAAAACAAAAACAAACAAAAAAGCTCATGATGGTGCCACCTCCGGTCCCCTAGGAGAAAATTCGCCTGGGCCCGGCTGCACATGCAGAGAATTTGACTCAGCTGTCCAGGGTGGGGGTCTAGACAGCGGTAGGTTCCCTGCAGGCGCTTCTGACACACACTCGGGGCTGAGAAGCACCGGCCTCCACGGGTGTTTCCCCCCCGCCCACTTCTTGGACCTCCTCCGGCAGCTTGCTGGGCTTGTTCTGTCTCAGAAGGAGTTCCCCTCCCTTGGTGGTTTTTTCACTTTTAAAATAAACTTTTTATTTTAGAATAGATTCAGATTTACAGAAAAGTTGCAGAAATAGTACACAGACTTCACACACACCCTACAGTCAGTCTTCCCAATTAACATACTACATTTCAGTTTGGTGCATTTGTCGCAATTAATGAACCAGTATTGATACATTAATCTTAACTGAAGCTCATGCCCTGTTCAGATTTCCTTTGTGTTGTCTAGTGTCCTTTCTCCCTTCCGGGGCACCACGTCCCATTTGGTAGTCAGGGCTCCTCAGGCTCCCTTGTTCCTGACGGCCTGGACAGCTTTCGGAGGTGCTAGTTGGGGGTTTCCTAGAAGGCCCCTCAGTTGGGGTTCGTGCAGTGCTTTTCCCATGGTTAGGCCAAGCTGACGGTTTTGGGGAGGAGGACCACTGAGGTGAAGTGCTTTTACCTGTTACTGAAGAAGGGTGCCTGCCGTCAGCGTGCTTTGTGCCTGTCGGCGTTGACTTTGGCCACTTGGCTGAGCTAGTCTGTCAGGCCTCTGCCCTGTCCACCCTGTCCAGTTGCACCAGTGTGGGCCCGCCGGTGTTTCTGTGTACTCGGGTTACGGTTCACTGCTGCCCTGTTCGGGGGGGGGGGGGGGCTCTGGCACTGCCAGATTCTCCTCACTCATCTCGTGTGGTTCCTGCCCCAGCCCTGCAAGTGGCCACGTCTCCCGGGAACCTGGTTCCTTGTTTTGGACAGTGGTATTAAAACCGAGGTTTGGGCATTCATGTGTTTGCTGCGGGTCCATGTTTTATGAGCCCTCTCAGCTGACAGGGCAAGGACATATGTATGTTACTGAGCTCAGAAGTTCTGTATGTAACCATTTACATTAAGCTAAACATGTTGAGATGTCTCCAGCCCTAATCCATTACCACGTGCATCATTGTAGCCTCCTGCCCTTGGCTACCTGTAACTCCCCACAGTGAGAAAACTGGCCTCCATCGACCGCTTACTTGGTTGCTCAGTTCCCGTAGGTAGGTAGGTACAGTGGCTTGCAGATTAACCCGTGGGAAGCAAACTCACAACTAGAGGACAGTGCTTCTGTGCAGTGCCTTTGGCTTGTACTCGTGCAAACCCCTCATTTCCAAAGTCACTTAGGCCAGCGGCCCCACCAGCACCACCGCCTTCAGTGAGGTTCCCTCATGTATTTGTAATGCGATTAGGTGCTTTTGCAATGGTCTGCCTGGGATCATATGAATTTCCAAAAGATTTTAAAAATTTATATACTTCAGGGTTCACTCTGCTGTAAAGTTCAGTGGATTTTACAAAGGCATGGTGTTACAGATCATTTATCTAGAGTTTTCGTCCTTCTGTCTCACATACTCTTCCTGTGTGTTTTCCAGTGTCTGGACCGTGTGTTTCATCAGCTCAGCCTCTGCCGAAATGTTTTCTCCTCGGAGAGGCCTTCCTTGAGCACCCAATTCAAAGGAATCCCTTAGCCTCAAACTGCGTTCATCTGTTTGCTCCCGGTGTGTGGTTTATTTGGTCGGTCTCTCCAGTAGGACACAAACTGAATGAGAGCAGGGACTGTATCTGTGTCCGGGATACTTAGGACGCCGGGTCAGCGAGCATTTGCCGACACACTCCCGGTGCGTGTTTGGGACACTCCTCAGCGGCGACTGGAAGCGGAATTTCAGTCGGGCTTCCAGCTCACCCTGATTCACGGCTTACACACGGGTTTTGCTTTCAAATTTGGTTAAGTATTTCAGCATATTGAAGATGTGCAACTACCCTGATCTCTCCCACAGTGTTTATAACCTTTTTAAAAAGTTTTTTTTTAGCCCTGGCTGGTGTGGCTCAGTGGATTCAGCACTGGCCTGCAAACCAAAGGGTTACTGGTTCGATTCCCAGTCAGGGCGCACACCTGGGTTGCGGGCCAGGTCCCTAGTAGGGGGTGTGCAAGAGGTAACCACCCGTTGATGTTTCTCTCCCTCTCCCCCTCCTTCCTTCCCCCTCTCTCTAAAATAAAAAATTTAAAAATAAAGTTTTTTTAAAAAATAAGTGACTTATAATCTCTAGTCTTACATAAAATTGTACAGTACCATGGATTTCCCAGTCTGGTTGTGCATTAGAATTAGCTGTGAGGCTTTTAAAAAAACACTTAATTCCCCAGCTCCATCCCAGACTTATTCATTTTCAGGAAGATCGTGCAAACTTGTCATTTTTTTCATTTTTATTGAATGCATTGGGGTGATACTGGATAATAAATTTATGTAGGTTTTCAGGTATATGACCCTACAATACATCACCTGCATACTGTGTATTTACCGCCAAAAGACAGTTGTCCTTCCTGCACTGTGTGTTTGCCTCCCTGGGTTACTCTTGTTTGTTCTCGTTGCTTTCAGTTTTATATCCCACGTGTGAGCGAAGTCATACTGTTCCTGACTTTTCCTGTCTGACTGACTTCACTCAGCATGATCTTCTCAAGGTCCATCCGTGTTGTCGCAAATGGCAGTATTTCATCTTTTCTTTAGTTTTCATTAGTGTTTGTGTATTTAATGGTGGCCCAAGGCAACTCTTCTTCTTCCCGTGTGGCCCAGAGATGCCAAAAGGTTGGACACCCCTGAAGGGAACTAGTGAGAAAATAACCTAGAAAGCTAGGTTAGGGCCACATTATGGGAACATTTAAGTGTCCACCTAAGGATTGGGGATTGTTACGCAGTCATCTGGAAAGTTTCGAGCAGAGGAGAAACACACACAACAAATAGTAGGAGAATTAGCTAGAAGGAGGAAGAGGAATTAATTATTTTGACAATTCACTTGAGATCTTATAAAAAGCTTGATTGAAGCTGCTGACTTGCCCAGGCTGGTGTGGCTCAGTGGATTGAGTACTGGCCTGCGATCCAAAAGTTGCAGATTCGATTCCCAGTCAGGGCACATGCCTGGGTTGTGGGCCAGGTCCCCAGTAGGGGGTGTGTGAGAGGCAGCCGTTGGATATATCTCTCCTTCTCTTTCTCCCTCACTTCTCTCTCTAAAAATAAGTAAGTAAAAAATCTTCAAAAAAAAAAAAGGATGGTGGCTGTGGGAATGGAAATGTGGTTATAGATATACTACAAGAAAAGGTCAGAACTTGATTGCTGCTGACATGTGGAGTTCAAGGGCTAAAACTCAAAGATGAGGCTGAGATTCCAGGTGTCATCGTAGCCTGTATGTTCGGGTAGGTGGTTGTGTGTTAACACGTAGTGATTTTAATGATACACTTGAGGCGCTGATGCCACAGTTGGTGGAAATGGTGAATAGGCTATTGGAAACGTGCTCCTGAACTTCAGAAGAGATGGTGGATCCAAGAGTTAAGTGTGGGCTTGTCTGAGTGAAAGGGTGGCTGCAGGCTGAGGATTAGATGAGGTTGCCGGGGAGACAGGTGGAGAGAGTCAGAAACCATGGACTCATCCTTAGGGAGCTTCCTGTGTGGGCAGGGGTGTGAGAAGCGGAGCCAGAGAAGGAACTCCCGTCAGACACAAAGTGAAACCGGAGCACCAGTCCAAGGAGAAGGGAGCGGAGAAAATACTTACTGTAGGGAAACATCTGAATTACAGATTTTTCAATAAAAAGTCGTACGCAGTTCATATTCTAAGCTAGGGGGTGTGCAACCTTTCGGTGTCTCTGGGCCACATGGGAAGAAGAATTGTTGTCTTGGGCCACCCATTAAATACACAAACACTAATGAAAACCGATGAGCAAAAAGTTTTAAGTAAATTTACAGTTTTGTGTTGGGTTATATTCATAGCCATCCTGGGCTGCACGTGGCCTTGGGCCGCGGGTCGGACACCCCTAGGTCAACGCAAGTTAATGGAAGTCACTCTGTTTTTGCAGGAAACCGGCATTGTTATATCATTATGTATTATAGACAGAATGGTTGTTTAGCATTGAAGAATATTTCTCTGGACCTGGAGTTTGAAGAAATCTATACTTTTAAACATGAATTTGAGAGGATAATATTAATTTTAATCAGTCTTTTTAATTGACAGCCTTGAAGTTTAAAAAGACAAGGAATTTTCATGTTTTTGTTCTGAGGGATCACCTCTTCTAGAACTGGGTGGATGAATTCTGAACAGTGAAGCTGTACCACACTTGACCAGACCCTTCGACACGTCAGTGTTTTTTCCCAGAAGTGTTCATGAGTGCCCTGCGAGGGACAGAACACCGACGGAGGACCGCTGGTTTCTCCCTGAGTGACTTTCTGTGTCCGCCCTTTCCAGGACCTGACGGGCATCGAGTCCATGGACCAGTGCCGCCGCACCCTGGAGCAGCACAACTGGAACATAGAGGTGAGACGGGCTGGTGCGGGCGCCTTCTCTCTCCGTGGTCGGACACGGTTCACGGACGCGTGCTTCTCCGCAGCAGGAGTCCTTCCTCTCAGTACGTGTGTTGTTCAGATCTACAGCTCTAAGTCTTTGAAAATGAGAATGTGGGAAAGGTGAAGGTTTATGATCAAAATTCATACAGTAAAATCATAGAAGGTATAATGACCAAATTCCTCAATATAGTGCTTCTCTCTCTCTCTCTCTCTCTCTCTCTCTCTCTCTCTCTCTCTCTCTCTCTCTTAAACGGCTCTTTGGGAAAACTTAGGTATATGCACACACACGTACATATATACACACATACATACCTACTTGGTTGTAACCAGATACCTTAAGGTAAGCCTTTTTTAAACATATGTTTCAGTGTATTTTGGATTTTCTAGGTGTTTGTGTCATCTGAAGCACGGTGGTGTTTTCCCCAGTAATACGGATCTTCTGTTCCTTTTACTTGAACACTGACTGGATACTCAGAACAGTGCCAGTCAGTGAGGACGGTAGCAGGCATCTTCACTGAGACGTCTCGTGTGTGTTACTGTCACTGTGCCGTTGGTGTGGTTTTGAGATAGACGCAGCAGAGTGTGAGTGCCGTGGGAGCAGAGATCTTCTTTCTGGTTTTGCTAACTGGTGTATTCCCTGTGCCTAAATTAACTGATCCTGGCACCTCATAAGCGCTCATTAAATATCTGTGGACTGTCCTTCATTTGTGGCGCATCAATAGTTTACATCAGGAGTAGATGTTGGATTTTACCAAACACCCTTTGATCTCTGTTGGAATTACTGTTTCAGGTATGGTGTGTTGCTCAAATAGGGTGCTGGATTTATGGAAATATATATATTCCTAACTGACACGTAGTTACTTGGCACCTGGTTTTGAGCAATTAAATTTTAGGCTCTGGCGTCATACCAGCAAATGAGACGAAGTCCCTACCCTCGTGGAACTGAATCCTAGACCATTTCAGTTGGTGACAAATGCTGTGAATAAGACGAGTGCAGGACATGAGATGGGGTCTGGGCAGTTACTTTAAATAGGGCAGTCAGTTACAGGACTTTGCGAGGAGGTCATATTGGAGCTGCTGCTTGAATGCAGAGCTTTGGGGGGAAATGTGCCCTCGGCAGAGGGAGTGATGTCGCTCTGTGTGACCCTTTCGTGTTAGATGTTCATTTCAGGCATGTGCTGGCTTTATGAAGTGACTTGGTAGAATGAGTTGAGATGTGTAGTAGCATAGATTTGGAAGAAAGCCCTTGAACACTTGCTTCTGCCTTTTCTCTGCTAACTTTTTCATGTTTTCCCTCATCATTCATAATGCGTTTCCTACATCTTCTTGATAAACTTTCATAGAAAATGCTTTCTTTTTAGAGGTTTTCAAGGTTTTTAGCATAGACTGTACAATGTAGCCTGTCTTTTACCTCCTGTTCTGCATCCTCTCTTCTGTTTTTTTAATGTTTATTTTCCTTTTTTTAAAATGAGACTTGCCTAGAGACCAGTGTATTTTACTGTTTATTTGTTTTGTTTATGAAAAAAACCTCATTTATCAGTTCCTTTTTTGTATTTTTACTTATTAAGAAAAATCTGTCTTTAATATATTTTCATGCTTTCATATGTTTACGGGGTTTTTGTGGGGTTTTTTTGCATCTTGATTTTTTACAGCTTGGTTAATTACTCTCTTACATTTAAGACTGACTTATTTTCTGAAAGTACATTTTAAAGGTTTTGGTTTTTGCCCTGGCTGGGTGGCGTGGTTGGTTGGCACGTTGTCCCATATGCCAGCGGGTTGTGGGTACGATCCCGGTCAGGGTGCGTGTGGGAAGCAACCAATCGATGTTGCTTGTGTCAGTGTTTTTTGTTTTGTTTTATTTTAAGATTTTATTTATTTTTAGACAGAGGGGAAGGGAGGAAGAAAGAGAGGGAAACAGCAATGTGTGGTTGCCTGTCACACACCTGGCCCGCAACCCAGGCATGTGCCCTGACCGGGAATGGAACCCACAACCCTTCAGTTCGCAGGCCGGTGCTCAATCCCCTGAGCCGCACCAGCCAGGGCTAGGGGTATTGTAATAGCCCTTTCAGGTAACTCTGGGTATAGTCTTCGCAGTAGTTTCTTAAAGGTTAGTTGCAATTCGGAACTTGAAACCATATCGAGGAACTTTCCGTCATCTTTTCCGTTCAGTCCGGTTGGACTGTCTTGCACTTTGAAAGGGTCTCTTGCCCAGGCGTGGTTTCATAACTTCGTGCATTGGGTATTTGGAAAATAATGGTTCGCTGGATTAAAACAGATCTTCCAACTGTTGATGCGTTTTGCTATATATTGTGATTCATTACTAGTACCACCAAACTCATCAGAGGAGATTTTAAAAGGGATTAGGAAACTGTCAAGCTTTAGTGGCAAATACAAGCTTTCCAAAATTCTAATTTTTGCTTGAAACCTCTAATTTTATAGTTGAGGACCAGTGTTATCAGCTGTGATTTTCAAATACTAGCTTTATTGATATATAATTCAGATATCAAACAATTCAACCATTTAAAATGTGAAATTCAAAAATAAGATGAAACAAAAAGAATAAAGAAATAAAATCTGAAATTCAACTCTTTTTAGTATATTGACAGAATTGTGTGGCCATTACCACAGTCAGTTTTCAAGCACTTGCGTAAGCCCTGACTGGTGAGGCTCAGTGGATTGAGCCCTGGCCTGCAGACCAAAGGTCCCCAGCTGGATTCCCTGTCCGAGCACCTGCCTGGGATGTGGACCAGATCCCCATTTGGGGGTGAGCAATCGATGTTTCTCTCACATGTCGATGCTCCCCTCCATCTCTTTCTTCCTTCTCCTCTCTCTGAAAATAAATAGGTAAAATCTTAAAAGAAAAACATTTCATAAATGTTTTACAATATTGAGAACATTACCCCAAACCAAAAACCCCATACCCTTTAGCTATTACCCTTCCTACTTCTATCCTTCCGCTCTCCTCTCCCCGCCCTGCTCCTAAGCAGCTACCAGTCTGCCTTCTGGCTGTAGATCTTCCCCATAGTATGTGGTCGTTTTCATGTGAGTGGAATCATAGTGTGGGGTCTTTTGTGACTGTAATGTTTTCACAGTTCATCTGTGTTGTAGCAGGGTCAGTCCTTCAATTCTTTTGTTTGTGTTGTAAACTGTACATAACAAAGTTTATCATTCATTCATTTCAAGTGTACAATTTAGTGGTATGAAGTACATTTACATTGTCACACAACCATTACGATCTTTAGAACTTTTTGTCACGCCAGACTAAAACTATATCCATTAAACAGTTACTTCCCATTACCCTTCCCCACAGTTTCTGGTAACTGCAGTTCTACTTTCTGTCCTATAAAATATAACTTTTCCTTTTTAAGATTTTATTTATTTTTAGAGAGGAGAAGGGAAGGAGAAAGAGGGAGAGAAACATCAATGTGTGGTTGTCTCCTGCACGCCCCCTACTGGAGACCGGGCCTATAACCCAGGCATTTGCCCTGACTGGGAATCGAACCAGCGACCCTTTGGTTTGCAGGCTGGTGCTCAGTCCACTGAGCTATACCAGCCAGGGCAAAATACAGCTTTTCTTAGATACCTCTTATACATGGAATCAGAGAATATCTGTCCTTCTGTGTCTGGTTTATTTCACTTAGCATACTGTTTTTAAGTACTTCATATCCTTTTATTGCCAAGTAATACTCCCTTGTATGAGTACCTCTGTGTTCTCTCATCAGTTGATAGACATTTGATCGTTCCCCCTTCAGGCTGTTACCAATAATGTCCCAGTGAGCATCAGTGTGCGAGTTTCTGTGCTGACGCACGCTTTCATTTCTCGTGGGCACACAGCTGGGTGTGGAATTGCTGAGTCGTGGTGACTGGGTTGAAGCTTTTGAAGACCTGCCACACCGTTTCCAAAGAGGCCGCACTACTTCCATTCCTAACAGGAGTCCGTGAGGGTTCCAGTTTTTTCACACCCTCGCCAATATTTGTAGAGGGGTTAAAGTGTATTTTCTGACTCGAATTTGCATTTTTCTGATGGCCAATGACATAGAACATCTTTCCATGTTGCTTGTTGGTCATTTGTTTATTTCCTTCGCAGAAATGTCTGTGCAAGTCCTTTGCCCATTTTAAAATTGGGTTGTCTTCGATGATCCAACTGTGAGAGTTCTTTATGTATTCTAGAGACCAGACCCATATCAGATTCATGATTTGTAAATGTTTTCTCCCATTTTCTGGGTTATTTTCTGACTGTCTCGATAGTGTCCTTCGATGCGCAGAAGTGTTGGCTTTTGAGGTCCAGTTTATTTTTCCCTCTGTTGGCTGTCTGTCTGGTGGGGTATCTACGAAAACGGTGCCTGATCAAGGGTCATGAAGATTTTCACCTGTATTTTAGGAGTTTAGTTTCTGCCCTGACATTTAGGTCTTGGATGTATTTTGAGTTAATTTTTTATGTGCAGTCACACTTCGGTCCTCGTCAGCTTCAGAACCCATCAAACCCTGTACTTGTCGCGTTTTGACGAGAAAAACACGTTTCAGCGCTCGGCGCCCCTCTTGCGATGAAACAGGCCCACGTGCCAGTCTCTCAGCACTTGCGAGCAGGTCGGTGCTTGCAGCTTCGGCACTCGTCACAAGCACCAGAATGAATGAGTGACAAGGACCGAGGTGCCACTGTAGTGCCAGTGAGGCTTCCACTTGACTCTTTTTCGCGTGTGTGTACATGTGCCCTGGTACCGTTTATGGAAAGGCTGCTCCTTCACCACTGGACTGTTCTTTAGTACTCAAAAACATAAGTTTAAAGCCGAGGTTAGGGGGCACAGAAGTCCTCCAGAAGACCACCCGCACGCAGACGGTGCCTGCAAGCTCAGGGAGCCCCTCCAGGCCCTCTTGGGTTGGTGACTCGCTAGAAGAACTCACCGAAAGCTGGTACACTTGCAGTTACGGTTTATTACAGGAAGCGGATATGGATTAGAGTTGCTAAAGAAAGAGACGTGGCAGAGTCTTGACTTCTAAACACAGTCTTGCTCCTCTCTCGTGGCATGAGGACACGTTACCCTCCTGGCACAAATGTGTGACGATGTGCATTAAGTATCGGCAGCCAGGGAAGCTCACGTCTGCTTCAGTGTCCGGAGTTTGCATTGGGGCGGCATTACATAGGCCTTGCGGATTTGATCGGTTGCCTGTGTGATTGGTTGAACCAGCACCCAGGTTGACTGATACTGCTTTATCCAGAGTCCCCACCCTCAGGTTCAGTGTCAGACGTGTGTCATACCTCTCAGGTATGACATAGATTACCTCCCAGAAGCCAAAGCAGAGACCACACTTGCCTTCGGTTCAGGCCAGCATGCTAGTGTGCCGGAACAAGTGCTTGCTTTCAGGGTAGAGTTAAGAAGGGAGATTTTTTTACTATCATCTGACCACCAGGAATTGTGTTAGGATCTTTATGTAGGGCCATCTCATTAAATTTTCAAATCAACCCTGGAAAGTACCGTTTTTTCAGTCTGCTCATGAGCAAGTGGGCTCAGAAGTCAGGTCGTGGAGCTGGGGTTCAGCCGAGTTTCCCTGCTCCAAAGCCTAGCCCTGTGCCAGACAGCACCAGGTAACCCCTTTCCAGGTGCAGCTCCGTGGCACGGTCTGTGTTGTGTTCTCGGGGGTGGCTCTCCACAGGCACTCCAGTGAAGCACGCGTGTCCCAGCCACCTGCAGAACACGCACCGTCTGAACAGACTCGGTGCGCGTGCTGCATCCATGGAGCCTCTGGACAGTCCCTTGCACTCCTGTTGGGTGTGAATTCTGGAGCTGGGGCCACACATTGCCTCCCTCCAGAGCAAGTTAAAGGTCCAAGAAGATGCCCTTCCCGAGTCACCTGTTTTATAACACCAAGGAACAGTTGCCTCGTCTCCTCTTCTTAGTGTATTTAAGCATCACCAAAATTCTTTCTACTCTTGTTCCTTCCCAGGCTGCTGTGCAGGACAGATTGAATGAGCAAGAGGGTGTACCAAGTGTTTTCAACCCCCCTCCATCTCGACCCCTGCAGGTGAACACCGCCGACCACAGGATCTACAGCTATGTTGTCTCAAGACCACAGCCAAGGGCAAGTTATTTCATAACTGGAACGTCCCCCTTTTATTCTGAAGTCCATTCACTTGGTTACATTGATCTCTGAATGATAGGAGCAAAAGAAATACAATGTATAGCTAGACGTGGTACCTTGGTAGATTTATTGGGTCTATTATTTTCCTTGATTCTTCAGTGAATTGATACAGTAACTACCTATTTTTGTGGGGGGGACATTCTTTGCCAGTTATTTGAAGCATTTTCTGCACCTTGTTTTGAGTACACAGTAGTTGTATTTACATGTCTAAACATGTTTGCTACATGCTTACTAGACCTCCACTTTTAAGTTAGAATGTTTACTGAGTTCTTTGTTGCTTCTTTTTACTTAATTTTAAGCTAATTCTAGGGAAATAGTTGGAATCTTTGTTGGGAGCCTTAGCCATGTCTTTGAAATTAGCCTTGAAGGGCTAGGAGCAAGGGAGTGGTGCAGTTAAACGGGACAGGCGTTTAAGAGTGCTCCCGGTGTACCTGGTGTGTGGCTGCTGGGGACCCAGAGATGCGTGAAGAGGGGGGAGCATTGTTCACAGTCTGATTAGGGAGGTCAGATGTGCATGCTGATGAGGAGTCCCAGAGGACTTTCAGAAGTCCAAGAAAGCACCCACTTTACCTTTGCAACAGTTAGCATTTCCTTCACCGTGGTACCATTTTGTGGAGTGATTGACAGAGTTTTTAAATGGCGTCTCTAAGTAGTTGTTTTGGGGTGCTCTGAAGTGGAAGGGCAGATTGCTTTAGCGGTTGTGTGTGCCCCATATGCCTGGGGTTTCCCAATGTGTGTTCAGCTTGTCTCAGCGTTTGGAGCCCTGAGGTCATCCCTGAGGCCCCAGAGCCCCCTGCTGCGGGCACAGGGAGGGGCTCGGGTTAACACAGTGCGGTGTGTGAGAAAGGCTCTGGAAACTGGGCAGAGCTTTCTCCGTATACACTAGTTCATAGCAGCAGTAAGCAACGTTGTTAAAACAATAATTAGCATTATTACTAAGATTTAGCAGCTATATGGAGATTTAAAATTGTGGTTAATGTAATTTTCAACTATATACAAATTGCAAGGTAGTAACAGTGGTTATCTTCCTTGCTGTTTCTGTATACCATATTTTCATGTGTAAGCCTGGAAAAAGGGAGGGCTGTGATTTGGGGAGGAAAACTTGCAGTTGAGCTTGACCACTAATATAAGGAGCTGCAGGAAAAATGTCGAAGCAGATTTAATACAAAAACTCTGATGAGAGAAAAATACGGCAGTGCCAGATGAAATGAGAGCCAAGGCAGTGGGCTGCTGGCCAGGAAGAGGGTACCGCGTGGCAGAGGGAGGCGTCACGCGGGGGACAGAACAGTGTGAAAAGTGGAACTGGCCGTTCGTAAGGCGATAGGGAATGAGTGAATCATATTAACTCTGTTTTTGAATTTCAGGGGCTGCTCGGATGGGGTTATTACTTGATAATGCTTCCATTCCGGTTTACCTATTACACAATACTTGATATATTTAGGTACGTACCTTCGTATTTACGTGGTGGTAGCAACAGGGTAGGCGTGGCGCTGAGGCACACGGGAGTAGGCTGATGCGCTCAGCTGACTTGCCCATCTGCCATCTGGCTGAGCACGCTTCCTCGCCAGCCTTTCTATGTAGCATGGGCATGTTTTAAATTATTCAGACAGAACAACAAATGTTGTGAAATGAAATCGTTTTTAAGTAGTCTTGTGTGTCATTTTCAAGACTCAATTTACTACATTTTCATTGTTCCCCCTCCCACCATGCTTGTCACCTCAGCGCCCCCTAGTGGATCCCCACACCCTTTGCTTTCTAACCACCATTGTCTCCCAGCTTCCCGCTCCTCATAACTTCGACCCTAAACCATCTGTAACTCCACCTGACGACTGGTAATCCCAACAAGTTCTCCTGCTCTGAGATTTCTCACTTTCCTCCAGATCTTCTCACAAATTCCGCCTCTCGAGACACTCCTATAGATTCCCTCTGCCCAGGCGACTGATGGGTTGCTGATGCAGGAGCCCTTCCATGTGCACACCCTTGCCTCCCACCTTCACCTTTCTTCCGCTCCCCTCGTGCACTGTTGAGAGAGCTCCACACTGGAGCTACAGAGGGGTCAGATTGGCCAGGGGTTCCAGATTGCTGGCACGTCAGGCTTGGGGTGTCTGGTCCAAAGCTGAGTAGTAGATGATCCCACACCTAGACTTCAGGGGGACCTAAAATGTTTATGGGCATCCAGGCCAACGGATAGAGCTAAAGTCTGTGGTCTGGCCTTGCACGCAGGCAGCCTCTACCCCCCTCAGGTGTGGGGGGGCCTTTGCCTCCCTGTAGGGAGTGGAGGCCTGAGGTGAGGGCCCAGCAGCTGCAGAAGCGCAGGGGTCAGGCGACACCCTGTGCCTTGGCCATTGGGGGTTTTAGGCAGCTGCTCGCTTATGGCTTCTTGCTTCAGCAAAGTTCTTACATGTCTGCAGTTAACCAATTGGTCCTCTTCCCCTCCCTGTTTTATTTAAGAATGGGCACACAAAAACCTTTAAAATCATAATGAAGATGAGTTGACGTCTCTTTTTTTTTTTTTTTTAAGCTGATGTCCTAAATTACAGAGGCCAGGGATACATTGTAATGAGAAACAGAAAAGTTAAAGTAACCGTTTGTTCATCAAAGTGAGACTTAGAGACTATGAGATGGTCCTTCAAATAGCTAATTTCAAAGGAAGCTGTCAAACACTCATCTTCTGAAGGGTTTCTACCCACACACAGCCTCTCTTCATTAGGTTTATCGGGGCGACCTTGGTTAACAAGACTATCTGAGTGTCGAGTGTGCCGTTCTGTAATACATTGTCTGTGTCCTGCATTGTATGCTCACCACCCAGAGTTTGGTCTCCTTTCCTTACCGTTTGTTTGACCCTCCCCAGCTTCTTACATTTGCTTTTAATTTGCTCTGGAATGTTTGCGTCACTCGGTGTGATGTGATCAGTCAGGAGAAACTCCAAGTGAGGTTGAATGCACATGGGGAATTGGAGGCACAGGAGTCAGGACTGGCTCAAGATTTTGTACGGCCAGTGCTGGTGTGTAGTCACCTCAAGTACGTGAGGACTGTGTCTTCCGTGGGGGAGAATATGCCTGGCACGTGTTACTAATTTTCACGCGGCTGCCCCCAGGCACTGTCTTCAGTGTTACACGGCACAGAGACGCACAAGCCTCTACCCCGTAGCCTCCCGTGGAAGTCCAGAGGGTAGGTGGATGGCGAGGTGCACACAGGACATGATGCTCTTCGGAAGCAGACGGGCGGTGCCGTCCTTAATCAGTCTCGCAGCAGCTGCCAGGCCCCCAGGCCTGCCGGTGCCCTCTAGATCAGCCGTGTGGTTTCCTCCCTGGGCCGCCAACCGTGGTGCCCCAAGCAGAATTTACTTGCCTCTTTGAAGAGCAAGTAAGTCATGACTTCAAGTTGGTTTTCAAGTTCCTGTCTGTTATTGGAATAGCTTGGGTGTATGTCCTAAAAATTCAAGCTTCCAGGAGGATGGAGAGGGAGAGGCAGGTAGGAAAACCGAGAGAGGCAGCTCTGTCCTGACCGGCGCCGTCCCCCAGGACTATCTGCGATGGAGGAAACGTTCTGTCCCTGCACCACCCACTGTGGCCGCCACTGACCACGTGCGGCTGCTGGGCACTCAGTGTGCCCGCAGTGACGGACGTTTTTGTTGCACTGCGTTTAATTAATCTAAGGTCATGTAGCCCCATGCCTCCCGTACTGGACAGCGCCATGCTAGAGAGTCTGGGAACGCAGCTTGGCCCATGATCTTTTTGGATACTGTCTAACCTTCCCAAGTCTGCCTGCCCAAAGTTTTTCTGCAGAAAGCACTCAGGATTGGTTTGGGCCAGTGTTGAAATTGATAACCCTCGTAGTTCGCATTCTTCTTGAATAGGAGATGGAACAACACTTGCTGCTTGGCAGCTTTTGAGCCGGGCTGTCCTCTCAGGTGTGGTGGTCCACCCCCAGACCGTCCACCTCCCCTTGCTGCCATGCCGGGACGGGGATCTCTGCAGACGGGCCCACTCCATATGCACTACAGTAAGCCGATTCATGTGATATTTATTCCTTCCTCCCCAGGTTTGCTCTTCGTTTTATACGGCCTGACCCTCGCAGCCGGGTCACTGACCCCGTTGGGGACATTGTTTCATTTATGCACTCTTTTGAAGAGAAATATGGGAGGGCACACCCTGTCTTCTACCAGGGAACGTACAGCCAGGTCAGTGCCACAAACGACGGAGATGCCTTTGTTGACACGACTCTGTCCACAAAGAGAGGGTAGCCCAGCCCTGATCGCGCCCTTCTTGCTGAGAAACCCTCAGTGGCTCTTCCCCACCTACTGAGAGGCCAGGCGCTTCAGCCGCGCCTGCCTTGGTCTGACCCCCCCTCCTTTTGAGACCTGCCCCGCATCACTCGTTTCCCCAGGACCTGGTGAGCCCACCAAGCCGTGTCCTGAACAAGACAAATCTCCACTTTCCCCTCTGCCTTCGCTCCGGCCGCTCCTTCTACCTGCAGTGCCGCCCTCCCATTTCTGCTCGGAGTCTTGCCATCCTTCAGCCAGCTCACATCGCTCCCTCCTTCACCCCGGCCTAATTGTTGTGCCCGCCCCGGCCTGCCTTGCAGGTTACAACAGCAGTCTTTCCTTTTCGTGCTTCCACGGCATTGACTGTGCTCTTACAGTGATGCCCCATTCTTCTCCGTGTATTGGTGGTTAGTGTCTGCGCCTTCTCTCCTGCACCAGGCGGGAAGACCCTTGACGGCAGAGCCCGCACAGCTGACTCAGGGCAGCGCGTCTTGCCAGCCCAAGCCACACCGACCTTTCCCTTGTTGTCTCGGGGTGAAAATGAAGGGTTCTCTGGGTGTTGAGCACATTTCTAGTTTGTTGGAAAAAACACAGGAGTAACACTCAGGGCACAGGCCCAAGGATGGTTGTGTTCTGCGGCCACCAGGGTTCCTAGCTCTGTCGAGAGAAAGAGAAAAACGCTTCCTCTTGCTTCCTGCTTTGATTCTGTCCCGTCTGCTTTTTTTCCACTGTCCCGCACTGGCTGCTCCCACCCCACTCGACAGGCATGAAGCACCTACTGTGCTAGGCGTTGTGCTCAGGGGCAGGGATGTGGAGTGGGACGGGCACCTCTCGTGCACAGTCTTGCTGTGATGCCGAGGGTTGGCCACCATTGGTCATTCGGGAAGTGTTAATTGAGTGGAACTGGGCTCAGGACTACGCCAGCACACACACAGGAACCTTGGACACTGTAGCCTTGTCTTTGGAGATCTTTCAGACCCCTCGCTCTTTAGACCGCCTTTGGGTCCCATGGCCTACTTGGTGTGTGGCCTGGGGTCCTCTTCGCAGCATTCTTTTCCTTTACGAGGCTGTCAAAGCTGTAAAGTGGCAAAGTTCTTACCTCCTTTTCACGTGGTCAGACACTCTGTTTCCATCTTCCTTTAGACTGGGAACAGCTGGCCTCTGTGGTTTGTCGGGGACCTTTATTTGTCGGCCTGTCTACTCAGGTGCCTGCTACAATTTACACCCTAACAACACTAGAATGTTTTCGTTAAAGCTTGTTACTCTGGGCTTTGGCAGGGAGGGAGGTCAGCCCATGGGTATGAAGGGAGGACCCCGACTCTGGTTTCTTGCTCACTGTTTTTCCCCGTTTCTCCTTTTGTTCCTAAATGTGCGCGTTAGGACCCTTAGCCTAATTAAAAGCCCAGGGCACAGTCGTCATAACCAGTGGTCTCCTGTGTCCCACAGGCACTTAACGACGCCAAGCGGGAGCTCCGCTTCCTCTTGGTTTACCTTCACGGAGACGACCACCAGGACTCTGACGAATTCTGTCGGTGAGTGGGGCCGTCGTTTGCTGGCTCTCTTCTGACCTTGCCCACCAGGAGCCTGCGGCCAGCAAGCTCTGCTCACGTCCTTTCCGTCCCTCTCCACAGCAACACCCTCTGCGCCCCGGAAGTGATCTCCCTCATCAACACCAGGATGCTCTTCTGGGCGTGCTCCACAGACAAGCCTGAGGGGTACAGGGGTGAGTGGTTGCGGTTGTTGGGGTGTCTTTGGAATGATCTGGAAAGACTTGCCCGTCACCACATGATGGGTGTGTGGCAGACACAGTGTCAGCTGCTGTTTACACATTGTCTCGTTCCACCCTCTCCGCTGTCCCGAGCGACCCAGAGGTCCTGCCTCCACTTGGTGGCGTAGGAGATAGGCTCGGAGAGTTTAGGCCTGGCCCCAGGTCACCCGGTCAGCAAGTGTTGGAGCCGGCTCAGGTCTTCCAGACTGGCCTGTTCTACCTACCTACCTATCTGTCTGTCTATCTGTCTGTCTATTTATAATTTAAAATGTTTCTCAATTACAGTTAACATTTACTATTATTTTAGTTTTAGGTACACAGCACAGTGGTTAGACATGCACATGACTTGAGGAGCGATCCCCCCAATAAGTCTGGTTCCACCCAGCACCAGACACAGTTACCACAATTGACCATATTCCCTGTGCTGTGCTTTACGGCTCTGTGAGCACTTCATTACTGCCGGCTTGTACCTCGTGACCCCTTCACTTTTCTCACCCAGCTGCCCCCCCAGCTTATTCTCTGCAGCTCACCACTGCCAGAGCCCGTGTGTTCTTGACAACACCCCGTCCTGGCCAGCGGCCTGCCTGTCATCCTAATGGGCTTCTTCCTGAAGGTTTCTTATCATCAGTAATTTTAGTGGCGCTTCTTGCACGAGTTAGTTGTTTGGGTACCCGGATAGGGATTCAGAAAGCTCAGCTCTTTGCCGACAATAGCTCTCTAACCGGACGTGATTAGTAGCATTGGAAGTCAGTAGGAGACGCAAAGGCTTCCCATGAAGGAAGACGTAGTTACTTTGCGGCTACTTCTGTTCAGCAGCTTTTGAGTTTGTATCAGCATGGCGGTCGCTGTGCTAGATGCTGAGAACCAAAGTTAGTCCCTGCAGCGCTGCGTTTGCTGTTCCGATATGGCTTTGGGGTGGTAGGTGGAGGATAGAAGGAGACTAAGGGTATTTTTTATAGAAATCTGTAAAATCTCTTCTTTCAAACTAAGAAAATCATAGGTAAGACTTTGTCATGGCAAAGTCTTGGTTATTTAGAAGACCTTTTTTTTTTAAAGATTTTATTTATTTATTTTTAAAGAAGGGAAGGGAGGAAGAAAGAGAGGGAAACATCAGTGTGTGGTTGCCTTTTGTGCGCCCCCTACTGGGGACCTGGCCCACAACCCACGCATGTGCCCTGACTGGGAATGGAACTGATGACAGATGTACGTTCAGTCCACTGAGCCACACCAGCCAGGGAGAAGATGTACTTTCTAAATACCTTTAAAACAGAAAAGCTAGCTCTGTTTTTTGTAGGCGGAAAGGCAGCCTAGTGAAAGGAGGGGATTGGATGAGAGCAGGAGAAGACGGGAGCAGGTAGCGCAAGGCTGACATCACAGCCTTGCGCCCTGTCGGTGGGACCCCTTGCACAGGGAGGAGTTACGCTGAGCAGTGGCCAGAGTCTCGCAGAACCTTTCCTCCCTGTCAAATAGAAGTTGATTGTCCTTGACCTCCACGGCCTTCCCCAGCATCATCACCACAACCACACCCCCACCAGAGAAGCCTCTCCTCTTCTAATACAATTCCCTGGGAGTACAGACACAAATCTATAAGAACAACAACAACAACAACAAAAGATGAAGAAACTAATTGGGGAAAGAGACAGAGAATAAATGACACCTCCCTCTTTTTCCAGCTGGGATTAAAGCAGTTCTCTCTCGCTTGTTGTGGAGAGTCAAAGAGTTGGTCTGTTTTTTTTGAAAGTCCCGCCCTTGACCGGTTGGGTCTTGTTTCTGGCAGTTTCGCAGGCTTTACGAGAGAACACCTACCCGTTCCTGGCCATGATTATGCTGAAGGACCGGAGGATGACCGTGGTGGGGCGGCTGGAAGGCCTCATCCAACCCGACGACCTCATTAACCAGCTGACGTTTATCATGGATGCAAATCAGACTTACCTGGTGTCCGAGCGCCTAGAAAGGTACAGGGCGTCCCCTCTGGCACTGAGAGAGACCCGCTTGGGCTCCGCAGTCACAGCTCTTCTCTCTTGGGCAGCTTTGTCCATTTAGTGCTAAAGTATTCATGTATTTTGACCTACATAACTCTCCACCAGGTCCTCTGTTCTTAGCAATATGAGTCAAAATACAGAGAGGGCTCTGTGCTCAAGAAAATCTATACATTGTGTCATTTAGAATAGCAGAGCCTTGATAAAAAGAGCCGAAATGTAAAAACTGAGGAATGATTGTAACTCTTCTCCCATTACGTAAGTAATCTACATTAGTGGTGGAATATCTGGAAAACACAGAAAAGGATAAAGAAGAAATTTAAAATCACCCATAATCCTACCACCACTTTTAACATTCTGTTACATTTTCTTTTAATTATATAGACATGCCCTGGCCATGTGGCTCAGTTGATTGGAGCATCGTCCCGTAAACTGAAAGGCTGGGGGTTCAATTCCCAGTCAGGGCACATGCCTAGGTTGCAAGTCGATCCCCAGATGGGATTCCTGCAGGAGGCAACTGATTGATGGTTCTCTCTTTCTCTCTCTCTCTCGCAAATCAATAAATATATCCTTAGGTGTAGATTAAAAATAGATAATACAAAAATTAAATAGCCCTGGCTGGTGTGGCTCAGTGAATCGAGTGCAGGACTGTGAACCAGAGAGTCACCAGTTTGATTCCCAGTCAGGGCACATGCCTGGGTTGCAGGCCAGGTCCCAGTAGGGGGCGTGTGAGAGGCAAATGATCAGTGTCTCTCTCACACATCAGTGTGTCTCTCCCTTCTACTTCCTTTCCCCTCTCTCTAAAAATAAATAGATAAATAAATAGATGGGAATTTTTTTTGAAGGATTTTCTTTTTTTTAAGATTTTATTTATTTTTAGCGAGAGGGGAAGGGGAAGGGAGAGAGAAAAAGAGGGAGAGAAACATCAGTGTGTGGTTGCCTCTCACACGTCCCCTACTGGGGGCCTGGCCCGCAACCCAGGCATGTGCCCTGGCTGGGAATCAAAGCAGCAACTCCTTGATTCGCAGGCCAGCACTCAGTCCACTGAGCCACACCAGGCAGGGCTAAATAAATAGAAATTTTTAAAATGCAAGCTCTTTAAAAATAATATCAATTATATAGGCACACTCTCACTCCTATGTACATACACAGTTTTTTTTGTTTTAAGATTTTATTTCTAGAGAGAGGGGAAGGGAGGGAGAAAAAGAGGGAGAGAAACATTGATGTGTGAGAGGCACATCTGTTGGTTGCCTCTCTCACACCCCCAACAAAGGTCCTGGCGCACAACCCAGGCATGTGCCCTGACTGGGAATTGAACCGGCAACCTTTCAGTTTGTAGAACACCCACTGAGCCACACCAGTCAGAGCCACAATTTAATTTTATTTTTTTATTTTTAGAGGCAAAGGGAGGGAGAAAGATCAATATGTGGCTGCCTCTTGAGCGCCCCCCCACCGGGGACCTCGTTCGCAACCCAAGCATGTGCCCTGACTGGGAATCCAGCCGGCGACCCTTTGGTTCACAGGCCTGCATTCAAATCCACTGAGCCACACCAGCCAGGGCCATATACAATTTTTTTGGAAAGAAAGTAGGAAATACAACAGAATGTTACAGTTGTTTTCCTCTTTGGTTGGTAGAACTCTGAATAAGATGTTTATACATTTTTCATATCATCTAAGATGTGTGTGTGTGTATGCTTTTTTGATTTTATGAAAGCAACATACACAAAAATGTAGTAGCCCAAAGGGTTATTTTTCTGTACAATATGATCTGATGATCGTGTTATAACAATAATACTGTTACTTTTGTTAGAATTTGGGGGGGGAGTTTAATTTTAACAATGAAGTTAGGAGGGAAAGGAAAACCTTGCCATTTCCTTTTCTGACCCATTAAACTGGGAAAAGAGATGACTGGTTCCGATTCTGCCACATTCTGCTTCGGAGTTCTCTAAGGCGCTGTGAGCTGGTCCTCTGCCAAGATTGTCAGCCTCTTTACCCCCAAAATCCCAGAGAAACCCAGAGCTTGCTAAGACCGCTCTTTTTTCTCTGTGCTTCTGATCTGTCCGCAGGGAAGAGCGGAACCAGACGCAGGTGCTGAGGCAGCAGCAGGATGAGGCCTACCTGGCCTCTCTCAGGGCTGACCAGGAGAAGGAGAGAAAGAAGCGGGAGGAGCGCGAGCAGAAGCGGCGTAAGGAGGAGGAGGTGAAACAGCAGAAGCTGGCAGAGGAGAGGAGGCGGCGGGTAATGGCCTGTCTCTACTTCTGACCCCTCCCTAACCAGTCTGTCTGTCTGTCTTGTCTTTTTTTTTTTTTTTTTTTTTTTAATCCTCACCCAAGGATATGTTTATTGACTGGGGGGCGGGGAGAGAAACAGTGATGTTAGAAACATCAATTGGTTGTCTTCCATAATGCACCCCTACTGGGGACTGAACCTGCAGCCCAGGCATGTGCCCCAACCCAGAACTGAACTGGTGACCTTTTGGTTTGTAGGATGATGCCCAAGCCATACCAGCCAGGGCTATATTTACTACACTTTCATTAAAATATTTTAAAGTTTTAATTAAAAAATTACAACAGTGCATAAAAGGCAAAACAGGTCTGTGCTGTGAAAAGTGAGTATAGGCAGTAAGCAGCTCACAGCGCTGTGCATTCCCAGCAGTGGTTTCTGAGTCTCCACTCTCAGTAGCGGTGTTGGCTCATTGGGCCCTGGCTCGTGGTCTCGGTCGTTATGCAGTGCCACTTGGTTACAGCCCGTGTCCTCGTCCTTCCCTTCATTTCGAACAGTTACTTACCTGAATATGTCAGCACATAGTGCACACGGTGCAGTGGTAGTACTTTGGATTCCCTTGTTCCTGACTCTTGCCAGCAAGGTTTTCCCAGGGTGATCGGTGCATTAGTTACTAGTGTTTTCTTGGCTGCGCAGTGACCTACAGGGTGATTGTACGTCACTTCCTTCTTGGAGCCACAGCCTCACCTTTGCTTTATGTTTCCGCAGAATTTGCAGGAGGAAAAGGAAAGGAAGTTGGAGTGCCTGCCCCCTGAGCCGTCCCCTGACGACCCCGAAAGTGTCAAGATCATTTTCAAATTGCCTAATGACTCTCGAGTAGAGAGGCGATTCCACTTCTCCCAGTCATTAACAGTAAGGACTGCCACAGTTGCGTGACCGTGGGTGTGAAGTCTGGCCTGTAGGCTTGGAGGCTGCTAGGGAGTTGCTGGCATGTGGCCGGTGTGCCTGCTGCTCTGAGGAGCCGGGGCGGGGGCAGGTAGAGGAAGAAGAGGGCAGGAGGGTGCAGTGAACTGCGGTAGGTGCCTTCTGTTCTAGCTGCCAACTCTGAGCAGCACTAAGGGCTCCTTTCATTGGTGGGAGCTCAGCTAAGGGAATAAGGTGCCTTACCAAGAAGTCCCGCAAAGACAGTGTGTTGGAGGAGAGAGGCTCCCAGCAGAACCCACAGCTGTGTGCAAAAGCTCCGTCTCCACTGATCCAGGCGCGCTGGGGCCGTGCCTCAGAGTGTGAACACACGTGCACTTGGCACACCGTTGTCGCCTCCTTTTCTACCCACGGAGGCCACGAGAAGGCCCACTTTGTTGGGCCCCCTTGTGAATCTGGCATCCAGAGGTAAAGAGTGTACTGTTCCATAGGGCGTATTTGAAAGCAGGCACTCCTGTTAATGATCATCTCACAGGACGGGGAGCAAGCTCTCACTCTTCCAGAGCCCCTAGCTGTGCTGCTTTGGCCATTCGTCCTAGTCCGTAGCCGCAGTTTCTCTGCCTGTAACACAGGCGTCGCGAGCTCTCTGAGTGGGGCTGACGGCAGGATTAGGCTTATATGTAAGGTGTTCAGCATGTGCCTGGCTTGTCACAACTCTCATGCTGCTTATTTTTGGTATTTATAACCGAAGAGAAGTTTCTGTTCATACTGCGAGTTGATTTTCCAGGTTTAGAACTGCAGTAGGTTCTGCCACTTCCCCGATCACTGGAAAAAGTCAGGAGTAAATCGCGTACTGGACAGGACCCACAGCAGGCAAGGGAGGCTGCCACACTCGTATGCCTCCTGGTGGGACTGGAGGGGCCTGGACCAGCTGCAGGGCCTTACAGGGCGGCAGACAGCCCAACTGTAGCACCGAAGTGCTCCTCTAGGGATTATTCTGGCGAGTGAGATGTGGTTCTGGAATTCGGGGGCTTACTGGCCAGGAAGGAATGCAAGACTCGAAGAGCCGACAGAGTAAATTAAAGTTACAAGCATTCTGGTAAGGAGCAGATAGCTTCCTCATTTTCTCTCTCATTTTCGTATGTGGGCGAAGGTGCATTAGGACAAGATGAGTGAGCTTCCCGCAGCGCCTACCATGTTGTAGGTGGTTCCCCGCCAGTTTGCCTGTGGGTTTCGGCGGGCAGCCACCTTCACTGACACTTCTGCTGTAGTATGTCAGACAAACTCTCGTTACATATGTGAAAAACTTAACCAAAAGTTGCTCTCTTGAGAGTTTTACAGGAAAATCTGTTAGAATTGTGGAATAGAACAGGCTTGTGGCCAAAGGGGAAGCAACTCATTTGTTAACTACTTAATCCTTAAAGGCTTTCAAATAGGTTCTCAGTAAAAGTTATTTAAAAAACAAAAAACAAACCCCAGACTGAGAAATGCTTGGTCTGAAACGGGGATGAGGCTGGGGCTGGGGAAGAAGCGGTGCGGGGCAGCTCTGGCCTTCCGGTTTGTGTGCATAGAGTTAATAACCTGCAGCGGATGCTTACTGTGTTTAATGCTCTTGGCAACTTTGTGTCTTCTTCCTGTGAGCTCCGTGTTTCCTAAATAATCTCAAGGAGGAGCGAATGTTCAGTGAGATAGTTTGCATGTGGTGCCCAGCTTTCGATAGTGGTAAGATGCTAAGATAACAAAGGAAAAACTGTAGAAAAATCTTAGCCCCATGAGCGGGCAGAAAAGCGGCAGCTGACTTTCTGAACGGCTGCACATGCAGGAGCTCCAAATTACACTCGGCCCGGGACTCGTTTTCCTTTGCACCACGGGCCAGAAGGGGCCCTTTGAGGTGATGTCACCTGTTACCTGTCATCTGCTGTCAGTGGTAACAAAAAATGCCGGTTTTGTCCCCAGGTTGAGACTAGTATTTCCCCCTTATCTGTGGTTTCAGTTACTCACAATCAACTGTGGGCCGAAACATTAAATAGAAAATTTCAGAAATAAAAACTCCTAAGATTTAAGTCACACGCTGTTCTGAGTGGCATGCTCAGGACGTGAATCCTCCCTCTGTCCAGCGGACCCGCGCCGTGTGCTCCCACCCCCTTCCCGGGTGTCAGACCACATTCGTGCAACTCTTATTGCAGTCTGTTCTATTTCATTGTTCTTAACCTCTTGCTGTGCTTAACTTACAAATTAAACTTCATCATAGGTATCCAGTGTCGAAAAAAATAGCATGTATAATATGTAGAGGGGTTCAACACTGCCCACAGTCTCGCATCCACAGGGGGTCCTGGAACGTACCCCCCACAGATAACGGGGGGCTGCTGTATTGTTAAGCAGTGATTGAAAAGAACATGACACACTGTATCATAAAACCCCGTTGGATTCATACCAACAGTACTTGGTGCACGTCTAACTGATACATCTCAAGAAAAGGAGAGTGAGTGTTAATAGAAATTGCAAAAAGTCAGAGAGGGGAACCGGAAATGGTAGGTGTGGATAGACTAAAATATACGGAGGTAAAATTATGAATGAATTGGTAAGAGGACCATGGGTTTGCTCCTTAACTCCTGGAATTGGAGCCCCTCAACTGCTCTGAGGAGGTGAGCTTAAGACAAGGAAGGACTGCTTCGCACAGAGGGGACTAATCTCATGACAGGTGGAGCAGAAAGGAAGTAGAGGTCAGTCCCCTCCGAAAGGAGGGATAACTTGAAAGGAGCGTTCCTGGCCTTTGGGACTGACCTAAAAGGTTCATGCTGCCTTCCCAGCACATCCCTGGGGTCCTTGTTAGATGCGGAATGCCAGGCGAAGGGCCGCAGCACAGGTCCGGGCCGCCTATTCTTCACTGGCCAGAAGAGACAGAGACAGGCTGTCCTGGTCCTAGGTTTCATCAGAGTGAGTTTTCCTGGTGTTGCTGTCTCCTGGTGAAGAATCGACCTGCGCCTTGTCAGAGCCAGAGTGGGGGAGGGGGGCATTCCTACTGGAGAGAGGTCCATGGGGAGGGCCTTGACCAGGTGAAGGAGGCATCCACGGTGGGGACAGCCCACTGCAGAGAAGTCAGAGCCCACAGGCCCAGGACAGGTTGGGATGTCAAAGCCAGAACCGGGCGAGGAGCAGGGATGCACTCTTGGCACTGGCTGGCTGTGTCCAGCACTCCAGCGTGGAGAATTGATGAGGGGGTGCGCAGAGAGTGTGCAGGAACGACAGCACCCCAATGGCGGTGAACATACCTAGCACCTAGATTGTGGCTTTCCGTGCCGTTGTTCGTTAGGGAAACCTGCGGTCCTCGGAGAAGTGGCTGGCTCCAGGGCTGGGGCAGGAAGACACGAGGTGGACCTGGAACGCCCTGGGCCCGAAAGCATGTGATTATTCAGAGAACAGTGGAGCTGTGTCAGGAAGCCCCAGAAGTCGGCTTGATGTGCATCTTCTGACCTCACCTGGAATGTGAACACTAAGATGAATAAGGAGTGCGACATTGTAACCTACCTAATAGAATGGGAAACCGTGCTCAGTAGTACTAGAAATAACTAGAAAGTTGGAGGAGCTGTCCCCATCGTTTCAAAGTGCCTCCCTACACAGTACTCGTTGACGACAAAGGGGACAGAATAACCTCCAGTGCACAAAGTGGTCAGCGTAGGTCACGGACCCAGGTGACCCCTGCGTAGGGTGCACTGAGGGGAGTGCATGGCGCTTCCATTATGCCCCTGCTGAAGACATGCCGCTGAGGTGCAATCTTGGCGAAATAGTGCCCGGAACCTTCCCAAGGGTCAAGGTCGGAAAGTTGGGGGAGACCACGGCTTTGCTGCAGCCTGAAGGAGAGAGATGTGGCAGCTCAGTGCGATGCACAGCTGGGAACTTCATTATTTTGCTGTGAAAGGCAGCTGGTGAGACTTGCACGGGGCCTGAGTGGCGATTGAGTCAGTTACAGAGCCGGCCTGGCAGGGCTGGGCGTGGTCACACGGGACAGTGCCCCCCGTGTGTGAGGCGCGCTGCATTCCGGGGGGGGGGGTGGGGGGTCTCAGTGTGCGCTTGGGTGGGTGGAAGAAAAGCCTCTGCATCCTGTGCTCCGTAACTGGTATTTCCAAATAACAGTTGTCAGCTTTGTATCAGACGAGTTCTCGGAGGGGGAACAGGTGAGCGAATTCAGACCAGGACTGGCGTGAGGCTGTGCAGCAAACCTCTGGAAGAGCGGCCCTGCGAGTCTGCTGCGAGGCCCTTGAGGCCGCGTTCCAGTGTCGGGGGGTGTGGTTTCATGGTGTTGCGTGTGTCTGTCTGGCTCTTCCTCACTGCCCTTCGTTTTCTGTGTGGCCTCTGCAGGTGATCCACGACTTCTTATTCTCCTTGAAAGAAAGCCCTGAAAAGTTTCAGATCGAAGCCAACTTTCCCAGGCGGGTGCTGCCCTGTACCCCTTCAGAGGAGTGGCCCAACCCCCCCACGCTGCAGGAGGCCGGACTCAGCCACACAGAAGTTCTCTTCGTTCAGGACCTCACAGACGAGTGACACTTGCTCTTCCTCTCCCTCCCGCCTCGACTCCTGAAAGAAATGGGGGGGAACAAGAGATGTTATTATTATTAAATACAATATTTTTTTTAATAACTGCTGCATTCTAAAGGAAGGATCAGAGACCACGCTACCCGCGAAAGTCACCACCTCAGTGCGCGCAAGGGCAGCGATGAGCTCCAGCCGGCGGCCCACCTCCCCTCCGGCCTCTGCCCCCCTCACCTGCCCACAGGAGGAGGCTCACCGCCAGCCCTGCCGCGTCCTGGCGAGGACGGGGACCTTCCACTGGTCCTCATTCATTCTTGCTTTTATGGAAATTAAAAGTGACAGACCTCCGTCAACCAGCTCCTGCAGCATCTCCTGGGGACTTGCTTCACCTGCCTCCGGAGAAGAGGGGAGAGAAGGCGTGGAGCAGAGGTGTCCTTGAACTTCCCACAATTTATGAATAACTTTTAAATTGTTTTCTGTTGCTTTGTAATGACCAAAGGAATGAGGCTGACACAGGTGTATTTACTTCCTTTACTTGATAAAGAGCCAATTCTTAAACCCACGACATGATTTCGTGCCCTTGGCTCCTTAGCCCGCAAGAGTGTGATGAAGGTGCCCCGGGCTGGTGTGTTTATTTCTGCCATTGCCCCTCTCGAGTTCTCAGAGAGGACGTTCTTTTTGGTCCAACTCTTGCTGTCCTTCCTTGTCCCCTGCGCACCCCACTTGGAGCATTGGGAGGAAGTCTGGGTTTGCAGCCCCGGCCTAGGCTTGTGTGCAGGTGCACCCACGTGTGCAGTTTGAGCTCCGTGCATACTCACCTGTACACACGACTGCAGCCGTTCCTCGGAATCTCTACCAGGTGGTGGTTACAGGGTCTGCGCCAAGGGCTAGCAGCTCTTCATTCCTTTTGTGAACTTGTGACGGGTGCGCCGTGCTGCCCAGCCCTGGGCTCCCCTGGATTGCCAAGCTCTGTGCCTTCCCAGAGGACTGGCAGGGCCAGGTGGAACCAGCGGACCCCTGTGCGAGCGCCTGCCTGTCTCGGCGGGCGAGAGGTGCCGGCGCGGGCAGTGTGTTCGGGGTAGAAAGACTAGCTGCCTTGAGGGGAGCCCCGGCAGAACTCTCAGGCTTGTGAACTGTTGGAAGGCAGATTTCAGTTTCTGGTGTGGCCCCTGCTGGAGGCAGTTTCTTCCCTCTTCCTCTTGCTGTGTCGAAGTGATGGGGATTTTTAAACCTGGATGTCCCGGCGGTGGTTGAGTTTATGGTGATGGGTGCGTGGGCCAGGCCATGTGTTAGCAGACGCCAGCATGAGCTGATGAGTGTTCCAAAGTGTCTGTGGCTAGACTGCTGCAGCCTCGTGGTGTCGCTGCAAGCCACCGAAGTTAGTCCTCGAGTGCCTCGAGGAAGCATACCTTCACGGATTCTCAGTGTCCAAAGGCTTTCTCTGTTGCTTAACTAAAACCTGAGGCCCGCTCTTAGGTAGCAGTGACTTGGCCACTGTTGTCAGCTGCCTCAGTGGGTGGGGGACACACCCAGGGGCAGGAGCTTGGTGGGTGTCACCTGAGGAGCCTCGATTTCCCAGTGGCTTTGGCACGGGTTTCTAGAACATGGGCTCTAGAAAATGGAGTTCTCCTGGGAGCCTGTTACTCCTCTTGCTCGCTTGCTGTCCCGAGGCCTCAGGAGCAGGATCTCGCTGTCTGTTCTGACGTGTATCTGGAGTGAGTACCGGGATAAACCGCGTTCTCCACTCGACCTTGTGTGAAGTCTGCTTCCCACTGAGAACTATGCAAAACGGAATATTTCCCCGGCACTCACCCTCCACCTGCCCCCGGCCCCACCCCCAGCCCCACCCCCTGCCGTGGCCTTGCGCTGTTCTCGGGCAGTCCCTGGAGGGAAGGCAGGACCTTCGCTCCGCTGGCTGTGCTGTCCTGCCCGTACCTCTTTGGGAAGTTGTGAATTGTTTTCCTCAATAGTTCAGCCTGCATCCTACTCTACAATGTGCACTTTACGCCTCTTGCCTTTTGCTAACTTGTTCGGTGAAGGAAGTCAGACACCAGAATATTAAAAATGTTCTGTTTTTGTCGGTACAGTTCTTGGGACAACTCTTGGGACATCCTTACATCTTTAGGTTTCCAGAGGCTTCCGAAGCACACGCTCCTTTCCTAGTCCGTGTGAAGCAGCCCAGACCCAGTCCTGTCTCCCTGCCGACCCTAGAGCTGCTGCCAGGTGCCGGCTCCTCCCCGCCCCGGAAGATGCCATGCCGTCAATGCCAGTACAATCCATGTGTTGCTCCCAGAGTCTCTGGGGCCTGGGTGGCACCCGCCAGGGAGGAGATGCTGAGAGGCAGGGATCTGCAAGCACTTGCGCTTGTTTCCAAGTCGCCTCCGGGTGACACCAGCTGCTGTTTCCAAATGGCAAGTCATCAGCTAAGGGGAAACGCTTGTTTCAAGTTTCCTCCCGCACTCCTGAGACTGAGGTTGTGGATCAGCTGCCAGACCGTGGGGAAGGACCGAGCGAGAGCCCCAGTTGGGGTTGGTTGGGTTTCTGCAGCCTTAGTGGGGGCCCTCGTGTTTGCTCCTGCCGCAGGGTTCCCTGCAGCAGGTACTTCTTTCTCCTCGCTTGCCTCCACTGTGGTGTTCGCATAAGAGGGGAGGGGCCGGGGGAGACTCTTTTTCTCTCTAAAGAGACAGCAGTTAGTATGAACATTGCTAAAGGTGCCAAGGCCAAGGAGAGAATTTCAGGGGGTGCAGAGTCAGGGGAGTGCGTCTGGTGCTTGAACAAGCAGCTCTGCTCCACGTCCGGTGTTTGCGACTCGTGAGGAGCACCGCAGCAGGAAGTCTGCCTACCGAGGACGCAGTGCCCCGGCTTGGACCGCACCGGGACAGTCCCGTGTAATTGACTGAAGAAATCCAGTGTACTTTAAATTTTTTTCATAAAAGTTTACATTGTATTGTAGGTTAACATTAAATGTTTTATAACAAAAGTTTCATAACCAGTTGTGGGTCCTTCTGTCTGGGAGAGAGGTGGTAGGGACTTTTCTCCATGGGAAGGGGCGGTTGCAGAGCACCGGGGAGGGCCCTGGTGGGTGCGGCTCAGGGGTATGGGTTGAGCGTCAGCCTGCAAACCAGAGAGTCACTGGTTTGACTCCCAGTCAGGGCATCAGGGCACAGGCCTGGGGGCGGACCAGGTCCCCGGTGGGGGCACATGAGAGGCAGCCACACACTGATGTTTCTTTCCCTCTCTCTAAAAATAAGAAAAAATATATATATTAAAAAAAAAAGATTGGGGGAGGGAGCAGAGCATGGCATGGCCAAGAAGCAAGGGGGAACTGGGGCGGCTTGGGCTTCGAGGGGGCCTGTGCGTTCCTGTGAAAGACCGCCACTTGGCAGTGTGGTACAGTAGGCCAGACAGGTCTGGGTTCAAGCTCAGGCCCTGTCATTTGTCAGCTCGTGACCTCAGACACGTTCTTGAGCTTCCCTGCAGGTCAGCGAAGGTTTGTAGAGTCAGACGAGCGTGAGCCCCTGTGCGAGGTGTCACTGGGGGAGAGCCCTTCTCCGTGCCAGTGCGTTCTGAAGGGGTGTTCTCCTCCCGGTACTGACTGTCAGTCACTGTCCCCGCGGAGGAGTGACTAGAGCGTCACTTCTGAGCTAACAAATCCGGGGCTAGTGGGAGGCCCCTCGTAAGGTGTTAGTGCATATATTGTCGTTTCCGAGAGGAAAGTGAAGCCTCAGTTCTCTGCCTTTTCTCTTCCCCATTGTCTGCCCCGTGAGTTAGATTCTTGTCACCGTCACTGTCTGCTGGTGCTGTCACTGCGGCTTATCCCAGGAGGCGAGGCCCTCATCTTTTTAATGTACATCTGAAGTGGAAACTGGAACGTCTCCTCAGTCTCCGAAGTCTGCAAGTTCATTCATTCCTCTTAGGTCGGAATCCACTAAGAGTCAACATTTCACAATTAATTTTGAAGCTTACATATAAAAATTTGGCTATGAGTTAACATTGAGTCAAGAAAGATTCAAACTGATGGCCAAGTACACCTGCTCCCAAATCCTGCCTGTGGCCCTGATTTTAGCCATGTGACCTCAGCTCTGGGCTTCAGTGCCACCTGTGAGACAGGGCTGATGGCAGCGCTGCTGGTGACCCGTGGCTGCCGTGGGGCCTGGCCGGCTGGAGGCCTTCGGGATGTAGTAGCTAAAGGTTCCCCTGAGTGTGGTTAACTGGAGGAGTGAGGAGGGTGAGGGGTGTCGGCTGAGGCTGTGCTCCGGGGCAGCTTGTGCCGACACCTCTTGACAGGCCTCCGGTGTAGCAGTGGGGGCCCAGTGGCGCCCGCCCTTCCTCAGCCTGTGAGCTCAGCTAACAGCCTCCGGCCTCTCCCACAGCTCTTTCCCCGCCTCCCCTGTCCGCCTCGCCTTGCTGACTCTCCGAGTGGGTCTTCCCCTGAAACAAACCTGGTTTCCCCCTGAAGACACCACTTCAAGAAACACTTGAGCAGGGGCCACTCATTTTCCCACGCGTCCTGGCACCAGGAGGCAGGATCTGCATTTCTCTTCTGCCACCTCCACGCACGCCACCCTGAAGCACATGCCATCCGACGGGCGAGCTTCATCCCATCCATGCCGTGGCGACACCCTTGCTGGTTCCTCTGGGTGCCCCTGAGCCAGCTGGCATCTGTGAAGCGCCTTAGGGTGGCAGTGGCGGTGGCAGTGGGAGGGTGCTTCCTTCCCTCCTGTGCCTCCCAGCAGCTCCATGCTTTGAGCGTGGCCTATGCTTGGAACCGCTTCACCCTCGGGACCTGAGAACAAACCCCTCACCCACTACAGCCTTGATTGTGCCAACTCCACTGTCCCTTCTCCGTCCTCCAAAACCTTCCTGTCCCTTCCCGCTGGTCTCAGTTCTCTCTACTAGAATTGTCTTGACTTCACACCCCTCTCTGCTGCAGCCAGTACTGAGTCTCGATTCCCTATGTCAACCCAGCCGTTACGGAGCAGACTCCTAGAATCTCAGCAGGGACGAGGGGCCCTGGGTGGCGCCCACCTGCGCCCTCAATCGAGCTGTAGGGAACTCCCAGGACGTTTCTGATGCACGGGCACTGCTCCCCTGTGTCCCCCTTTCTCAGGTCCGGGCCACCTGCATCCTTTCTGCCCCGAGCCCGTTACCAGAACAGCTTACTTCCTGAGAAACCTGAGGTCTTGTCACGGAACTTCTTCCTTTTTCTGTGATTCCCGAAATTGTTCTGTGATATCACCTGCTTCCTCTTTCCCTTGTGGGTGCATTTTCTTTTAAAAGAGATAACTTATACACAGTGAAATGCCCAAATCTTAAATCCATAGCTTGATAAAATGTGTGTACCCCAAAACCAAGATGCCGAATACTTCTCACCCCAGATGGTTCCCTCCCACGTCTGGCCGTTCTGTGGCCCCTCAGCCACTGTTCTGACTTTCACCATAGAAGTTCTGCCTGTTCTTGAACTTCACATAAACGGACTTGTGTGCATGTGATTTTATAAACTGTTTTCCTGCTTAAAGTATTTTCCTATTCATGACAGGAAAATTAAATTGCATAACACCAGGCCCTGGCTGGGTAGCTCGGTTGGCTAGAGCATCGTCCTAACACTCCAAGGCTGCGGGTTCCACCCCGGTCGGCCGGGGCACATGTAATAAATACAAGGTAAGTGGAACGATGTTTCCACTTATCCGATGTTTCCACTTGTCCAAATATCCGATCGATGTTTCCTTCCCTCTCTGCCCCTCTCTAAAATCGATAAATGTATGGAATTCATAGAAATGAAAAAGATTTTTAAAAATTCATAATACCACACTGTCCAGAGATGTCCATTGTTAATATTCTTCCCAGACTCTTCATTGCTTAAACACTTTACAGAAATGGGGTAATGTTGTAAATAACTGTATTATGGATGTACCATAATTTATAATTTAGGTTATCAATTATGTTGTGATACTCAGGTTGTTAAACTTTTTTTGGTCATTTTTCTGTACAGCAAGGTGATAACCTTGTAGTTAAATGCACACGCCCACGCTGATTTTTTCAGGGGGAAAAAATCCTGGATGCGAAGTTACTGAGTCAGAATAGAAATGGAAATTTGTACTTTTTTAGAGACTCATTTTTTTAAAGATTTTATTTATTCGTTCTTAGAAAGGGAAAGAGAGGAACACCAACGTGTGCGAGAAGCAATCAGTTGCCTCTCACACGCCTGCAACTGGGGACCTCGCCTGCAACCCAGGCATGTGCCCCGACTGGGAATTGAACCAGTGACCTTTTGGCTGGTAGGCCAGAGCTCAGTCCGCTGAGCCACACCAGCCAGGGCAGAAACTTACTTTTGTAAATCTTTCATCTCCGAGTTACATAGAAAATCACACTCCTATCAACAGGGCTCAGTCTCCCATCGTGTCCCATCACCAGAACCTTCACCGGCAACCATCCGCCCCCTTTCAGTTGCTTGGACCTCTTATCTTCCACCCGGAAAGCTTTGGAGCCTTCTCCCTTACAAACCTCACTGTGCCCACAGGTCGCCCAGCACCCTGTCTCCTCCCCGGACACGGTAGTTTGCACAACCAGCTCCCACTTCCTTCTTGTTCATTTTATCTCCACTGACCATCTCTCAGGGTCCCCTGTGACCTAATTTCCATTTTCCTTGGCCTCTTTCAAGACCTTTCCGAAAGCAGTTCCCCAACTGGTTCCTGATACAGGGTGGGTGTCTCCCTGTTTCTGTTCCCACAGGTCGGGGGTCAGACTACGTGAACTAGGTTAAGAAATTTACACTTTATCCTGCAGGCCATTGGAGGATCCAAGCCAGGGAGACACATCAGATTTGGGCTCCCAAAAGCTGATTCTGTCACCGTGGAGAGGAAACGGGAGAGGGAAAGGCAGTACGCAAGGACTGAGGTGACACGATGGGGTCCTGGACTAGGGGTCTCAGGGAAGGAGAGAAGCTAGTGGCAGACATGACCCAGACGTGGAGGCGGGCCAGGTGCGGACCAGGGAGGAGGACAAGACTGGATGATGCCCAGGTTTCCAGCAGCTGGATTTAGGAACAGGGACAGTGACGGGTGACCTGGACAGGTGTATTTCAGTGGAGTGCGGTGTCAGAAGGCAGAGGGAGTAAGAGGGAGGGGACGTGGAAAGATTGAATACACGCAGCTCTCATGAAGCCTGTCGGGGAAAGGTGTGGGGGCATGTAGGACAAGCCAGCGAGGACCCTGGCCCGAGCAAGTGTCCTTATTCACTCATTTAAGGTGGGAGAAACTTCGTTCTGGTTAAAGGTGAAAAGCAATGGCGTTTTGAGGAAGAGGTTGAAGATGCACATCACGTGGGCGGGGAGCAAGGCAGGACGGGAGCAGAAGCCCGTGCTTTTGCAGGCTTAAAGGCAGAAGTAGCGAGCGTCCCCACGCAATGGCCTCTGTCTCTCAGGTTCCGGGGAGAGGATGGGGTCAGAGGTCGAAGAAGACTGAGGAAGATTTGAAGCAGATTTGAAGCTGTTTAATCTGAAGAGAGTGTAGGAAATCTTAGAAGGTTTTCCGAGCAAATGGAGGGCCCAGGTGATTGACCAGACACAGGGTGGGAGTTGTCACCTACTTGTTACCCACTTGTCAGCCACTTGTCACCAGTCCTCATGACCAACGCCAATTTCCTTCTGAAAACAGGCCACCCATGGCGGGCGCTCAAGTTCTCCGTGGCCCCTTTGTCCAGTCCTGGGGCCCTCGGGGATGTCACAGCTCCGTTTCTCTCTTGCTCCTCAGCATGGCCGCAGTCACGACCCACGCAGATCTCGTGGCCGCACCCTAGACACCCGCGCATTCTCCCACCTCACACGAGGCTGAGACAACTGATAAAGAAATGGTTTGGAGGGTGTGCTCTCAGTTTTTCAAACTCTGATTGCCAGAGAGAGGAGCGTCTAGGCAGCACCATCCTAGTCTCCAGAATCACAAGTGAGAAAGACTCTGGCCCTGGCTGGTGTGGCCCAGCGGGTTGAGTGCCGGCCTGCGAAGTGAAGGGTCCGGGGTCGAGGCACCTGCCTGGGTTGCAGGCCTGGTCCCCCGTTGTGGGCGTGTAAGAGTCGATGTTTTTGTCACACACTGGCGTTTCTCTCCCTCTCCTTCTCTGTCCCTTCCCCTCCCTCTAAAAGTAAGTACATAAAATCTTTAAAAGAAAAATGCCGAAGAACAAAAAACTGTGGCCGTTCACTAAAATCCACAACTCTGGTTCAGCTCTGGCTCCAGGACAACCCAGGTTCCAGGGGGAGAGCGGTACCCTTGCTGTTGGAGGCACACCTAGGTCTGCACACCCCGGTGTTCTCCTGCAGCTCCTACCTCTGGGTGCCTTTATCAGAGGGCTTTAGTTGGCAAGCAACACCCAGAAACCCACTCTAGCTGATGCGAGTGGAAAAGCTGATGTGTTGGAAGAGGGGACAGGTCCCAGAACTGGAAGCTGGACCTGGGAAAGGGTGGGGTGAAGGCAGGTGTGGGCAGGGGTGGAGGACAGCATGGGGTCATCGGGGTCCCCACCTTCGGGGTGGGGGTGCACAACTGGCAAGCAAGCCAGAGCTTCTGTGTTGGGTTGCACCCCATTCCACGAGGCAGAGCCTTTTCTATTAAAAAATTGCAGAAAAATATAAAGAAGAAACCCATTATTCACATTCCCACCACTCAAAATGATTACTATTTTACATATTTGCTTCCAGCTTTTTTTTCTCTGGACTCACTTTGGTTAAAATCATGTAAAATGACTATACATTTGCTAAAATAACGCCATTCATGCTCAGCACGCGTGGCTGACTCCTGGTTGAGTTGGGGACTCAGTGCCCACCCTCAGGGGACCTGCCTATGGGGCGCTACCCTCTCTGCTGCCGCAGGGAGGGTTTTCCCAGCGCGCTTTCCCCCGGTTCGTCGCAGCTCGTCGGACCTGCGGAGGCTAGGGACGGGGACGTCAGCATCCCACGAGTGAATGGCTGGAAACGAGCCCCGCAGCCTGGATTGCACCCTGCTGGACCCTGAAAGAGCGGGCAGGCGCCCGGCCCGGGCCCGGGGCCAGCCTCCCACGCGCTCTGCCTCCCTGCAGCTCCCCCACCGGTCCACCAGCTCGTCTGCTCGGAACGTGCTCCCGATGTCTCGCTGACCTCGCTCTGGGGAAGTGGAGACCCGGGCGGCCCGCGGCCCCGATCCTAACCGGGAGACGTGGGGAGAAGGACAGCGCGGGGCGCGCGGGGCGGTGCGGGAGGGGCTGGGGAAGTTCTCTGCGCGGGGGCAGACGCACCTGGGGCGGGGGGGGTGGGGAGAGAACCCGGGCAAACCGGCTCGCCTCTCCGCGCCCCAAGCCGCCGCCCTCGGCCGGAGAACAGGCGGCTGCGAGGGGGAGGGCTCTTCGCGCAACACGCGTGGGAACCGCGAGGACCCGGCCGGCCGGGGGTGGGGTGGGCAGCCGGGAGGGCGGGGCGACCGGAGCGACGCCAGCTCAGGATCCTGCCCGTCGCCCGCGCTCCGCTCGCGAAGCCCGAGAGAACGGGCGGAGGACGGAGAGGCAGGCGCGGAGACCCGTTTCTCTGCCATCACTGCATTCTTCGGGAACGGCCCGCGGGGGCCCCCAGGCGGGGCCGAGCTCGGCCTGGCTTCAGGCTCCCGGTTCTTAAGAAAGGAGGAGAAAAAGTGGCCCAGGCTGCCAGCCCCCGAGAACCCTGCAAGCGCGAGAGGACTCCACTGCCTCTCGTGCGCAGGAAGCTGGTGGTGTGGGGGGGGGGCGGGTGGTGCTGGAAGAGGGGGAAGAAGACCTAAAGGGGTCTCCTTAGGATTTTGTTTGTTTGTTTGTTTAAAGCACAATTTCCATTTTACTTTTCCGGAGAACTTTTCTTCCATCCTTACGGGCTCCTTACATGGGCGTCGGTGGAGGCCTGGATCGGGGCGAAGGCCTCGGTCCTTCCGCGCTTCCCGCGAGCGGCTGCTGCCCACCTCGCTGGACTCACACCGCGAGGCAGCGTCCCACGCAGCTCGGGAAGCGCACAGGCGTGGAACACACTCGCTTCCGAAATGCCCTTGGCGGCTGCGGCCTCTGCTGTGTTCCGAAGGACGAACTTCTTAACGGCCTGGTCCTTGGGCGCGCATCGGGCGCAGTCGGTGCCCGTGGACCTGCCCGTGGACGCGGCCTTTTCTGGCACGACCGTTGTTCCTTCTCTCCTTCGTCGTCTTGTAAGCGAGTACCCGAGAACGCAGGACTTTTCAAAAGTACCTTCACCCCTGACCCGTGCGGGCTCAGTGGGCTGGGCGTCACTGATTCCCCCGCAGGGCACAGGCCTGGATTACCGGTTCAAGTCCCTGCCCGGGCGCAGATGAGAGGCAACCGATGGATGTTTCTCTCCCTCTCTTTCTCCCTCCCTTCCCCTATCTCTAAAAATAAATAAGTATATGTACTCTAAACAGTGGCTTCTCTGACTTGGAGAATGCAGGAGTGCAGAGACCAGGGGGCTATCCTGAGTCTCCCATTTTCCACCTAGACCTAGACCGGGGTCTCTTCGAGCCCCCGTCCCTCCAACTGGAAACTGAAGAAAGACACTGCACCTCAACTCAGGGTGCTGAGGAGCAAGGGAAGCACTGGTTTATACGGCCCCCTGGGACCTGGGCTCTACCCTCCCGCTTCACCCTGTGCTCTTGCTCAAAAGCATCCTTTATTATTATCAATTATTATTATTGATTTGAGAGATAAATATTGTTGTTTCATTTACTGATGCATTCACTGGGTGATTCTTGTATATGCCCTGATGGGAGATCAAACCCACAACCTTTGTGTATTGGGACGACTCTCTAACCAACTGAGCACCCTCTCAGGGCCTGAAACTCATCCTTGCCTCTGGGCCTTTGCACATTCTGTTCCCTCCATGGGGAATGCTTTTCTCCTGACTAGCTCCTTCTCATCGTCATGTCTCCTAACGTCGCCTCCCCTGAGAGGCCACAGCCCTTGCTATAATTTGAAAGCACTGTTCCTCTGTATCTCTCTTTCCCTCCGGGATGGCAGCTTCCTGCACTCTGTCTCACTCACTGGAGTTGCCCCAGGACCCAGAGCAGTGTCTGGCTTTGGGCAGAGGCCCTTGGCCAGCGTTGCTGAATGAATGAGTAAACACAAAGACGTGGCGAGCCCCTGGCCAGGCTCTGAGGGCCAGTGGCACCTACACAAAGGGCTATTACACCTTCTGTGCCTGGAGAACAGCTTAGGGTCCTCCCTGGCAGTACCCAGGCTGAGCTTGAAGGACGCTGAGACCGGACGGGGTGAGAAAGCACCCAGCCCTGGAGCTCTGCCCTCCATCCTCCCAAGAAAACTTGTGGTGGACACCTCTGGGAGAGACGTGGATCAGACCACCCGACGGTTAGTAAAGGCTCGCCACTTTACTGCCAATTCATTCGTTCTGCAAAGAATGGCCACTGTGAGCCAGGCACCTGGAGACGCTGGCGGGCGGAGCTTCTGACAGGTAAGGTGAATGACCCCCCTGCACCCCCTCCACACCTGAGAGTAACAGAATGTCAGCCCGCACAGGGTAGGGTTTTAATGTGATTCATAAAGCTCGGATTTGATCCAATTTCCCATGGGCTTTTTTATTTTAAATAAACACAGATTTATAGGAAGTTGCAAAAATATTACAAAAAAGTATTATGAACGCTTCATTTCCCTCAATAAGATCTTTTCTCAAACCAGAACCTTGACATTGGCACGGGTTTCATTAGTTTTACTTGCGCCCACCTGTGCGTGTGTACGTGTAAAACTCTGTCCCTTTCATCACACGTGCGAATCCGTGCAGCCACCCCATAATCAAGATGCAGAACGGCGCCATCACCACCAAGACCTTCCCCCTGCTACCTCCCTGCCCTTTGTTCCCCCATCTCTAACCCTGGCACCCACAAAAGTTGTGTAAATGGGATTGTTTGTTGCCTTGGTGCTGGCTTTTCTCGCTCAGCCTAATTCCCTTGAGCCCCCCGCAAGCCGTGGCACATGTCAGTGGCTGCTTCCTTTCCACTACTGAGCAGTGTTCCGGGGTGTGGGCACACTGTGCTTGTTGGCTGTTTCCCCCCTGAGACGTCTGGGCTGCTCCCCGTTGGGGTCCATTGTGAGAGACGCAGCTGGCGCACATCAGGGTTCCTGCTTCTGTGTGGGCACGTTGATTGCCTGGGGTCAATACCAGTAGTGAAGTGGCTGTGTTGTGGGTGGCCGCCTGGCCATCAGCTGGGGACTTACTTGGCATTTGAGGGGGGTGCGGATCTGAATGCCTGCACCAACCGTTTGGAACCTACTTTGGGCACAAAGGACGATCTGGCCGTCTGGACTTGGAAGCAATCAAAGGACAGGAACAACCTGGAAGCGGAGCACACCTGCCGAGGTGCATGGAGGTGGGGCGTGGCTCCCACGGTCAGCAGGTGAATGGCACGGGGCTCCGACCTCACAGGTGCGTGTGTGGCTGCGTAGAATAACCACCGACTTCATCGCTTCTCGGTCTTTTGGCGGAGATCGAGTGTAGTATCTGTTCTGATCACAATAGCCACTGACTTATTTCTCATAGACTGTATCAAAATACATGTTTTTTAACATTAAAAAGAAAAACCTTCCACTGTGATGGTATTATTTAACATTCTCACCAGCAATGTGTGAGAAATCCAATTTCTCTGCAACCTTGCCAGAACTTAATAATGTCACTACTTATGATTTTAGTTGTTTTAATAGATATATAATACTCTTAATGTGGTTTAATCTGCATGTCCTTTATGGTTAACTATATTGAACACAAGAAATATCCTTTTTCCTACAATGTATGTTGATGTCTTTTGCTCATATTCTAAGAGATTAAAAAATTTTTTAAGATATTTTATTGATTATGCTATTACAGTTGTCCCATTTTCCCCCCTTTATTCCCCTCCGCCCCGCACACCCACTCCCACCCACATTCCCCCCTTTAGTTCATGTCCATGGGTCATACATATAAGTTCTTTGGCTTCTACATTTCCCATACTATTCTTACCCTCCCCCTGTCTATTTTCTACCTACCATTTATGCTACTTATTCCCTGTACCTTTCCCCCCTCTCTTCCCCTCCCACTCCCCACTGATAGCCCTCCATGTGATCTTCATTTCTGTGATTCTGTTCCTATTCTAGTTGTTTGCTTAGTTTGCTTTTGTTTTTGTTTTTGTTTAGGTTCGGTTGTTAATTACTGAGTTTGTTGTCATTTTATTGTTCCTATTTTTTAATCTTCTTTTTCTTAGTTAAATCCCTTTAACATTTCATATAATAAGGACTTGGTGATGATGAACTCCTTTAACTTGACCTTATCTGAGAAGCACTTTATCTGCCCTTCCATTCTAAATGGTAGCTTTGCTGGACAGAGTAATCTTGGATGTAGGTCCTTGCTTTTCATGACTTGGAATACTTCTTTCCAGCCCCTTCTTGCCTGCAAGGTTTGTTTTGAGAAATCAACTGATAGTCTAATGGGAACTCCTTTGTAGGTAACTGTCTCCTTTTCTCTTGCTGTTTTTAAGATTCTCTCCGTCTGTTTAATCTTGGCTAATGTAATAATGATGTGCCTTGGTGTGTTCCTCCTTGGGTCCAACTTCTTTGGGCCTCTGAGCTTCCTGGACTTCATGGGAATTTATTTCCTTTGCCAGATTAGGGAAGTTCTCCTTCATTATTTGTTCAAATAAGTTTTCAATTTCTTGCTCTTCCTCTTCTCCCTCTGGTACCCCTATGATTAGGATGTTGGATGTTTAAAGTTGTCCCGGAGGTTCCTAAGCCTCTCCTCATTTTCCTGAATTCTTGTTTCTTCATTCTGTTCTGGGTGAATGTTTCTTTCTTCCTTCTGCTCCAAACCATTGACTTGAGTCCTGGTTTCCTTCCCATCACTGTTGGTTCCCTGTACATTTTTCTTTATTTCACTTAGCATAGCCTTCACTTTTTCCTCTATTTTGTGACCATATTCAACCAATTCTGTGAGCATCCTGATTACCAGTGTTTTGAACTCTGCATCTGATAGGTTGGCTATCTCTTCATCGCTTAGTTATATTTTTTTCTGGAGCTCTGATCTTTCATTTGGGCCATTTTTTTTTTTTTTTTTTTTGGTCTCAGCACACCTGTTAGGTAGTAAGGGGTGGAGCCTTAGGTGTTCACCAGGGCGGGGCAACTGTGACACTGTACATGGGGGAGGGTCCGAGAGGGAATAATGCTGCTTGCTGGGCTCTCACTGGCTTTCAGTCACTTCCCCCATTACCCACAAGCAAACTGGGGCCTTATGGTGCTGATTCCAGGGTGGGTGGGTGTGTGTAAGTTCTAGGCCCCTGTGGGTCTCTCCAATGGACTCCCCTGTGAGGCTGGGAGTTTCTCCCGCTGCCTCAACCCCCACAGGTGTTTTCAGTCAGAGGTTTGGGGCTTTATTTCCCCTCTGGAGCCCTGGGTTGTGGGTCTGTCTCACTCCCCCTTTGTTCTTCCCAGTTTATCTGCACAGGAATGTGGGACCCCCAGTCCTCCAGCTGCCGCCTTGCCACAGGTCCTCTCTACCTGGCTGTCCATCTCCGCCCCTCCTGCCATCTGGGTGAGTGTTTCTTCTGTATCTCCTTGGTTGTTGGGCTTCCATACATTTCGATTTTCTGTCAGTTCTGGTTGTTTTTTATTTTTAAATTTGTTGTTGTCCTTTTGGTTGTGCGAGGAGGCACAGTGTGTCTACCTATGCCTCCATCTTGGCTGGAAGTCTATCTAAGAGATTTTCAACTGATGTGCTGCAAGAATTTTTAAAACATGTGATGCCTGCCTATTTAGTCGGAGGCACTGACCTCTTTTCCTTTACATTGTCAAACAAAAAAAGCAACAACAGCAAAAACAACAGTAGCTGTCTGGTGTGAATGATTTGAAATTGTATCTATTTTTTTGTCAGATTGGCAAAAAGTATGTTTTTGGTGTGCCACAGAATTTTAGTAATTAGTTTATGTGTGCCATGAAATTAAAAAGGTAGAAAATTGCTGTTTTAACTAATTGTTTTTTTGTTGAATTTGAGACTTCTTTATATATCTGACTTATGAGTCCTTTGTCAGATATGTGACTTGCAAATTGTTTAAAAAAATTTTTTTAAAGACTTTTTTATTTTCAGAGAGAGGAGAAGGCAGGGAGGAAGAGAGGGAGCAAAACGTTGATGTGGGTGAGAAACATCAATCAGTTGCCACTCGCCTGCCCCCAACTGGCACACACCCCCAACTGGGGACCTGGCTCACGACCCAGGCATGTGCCCTGACAGGGAATCGAACCTATGATTTTTCAGTTGGCAGGCCAGCGCTCAACCCACTGAGCCACACCAGCCAGGCAATAGTGTTTTTTTTTTAAGTTCTAAAATTTTTATTGAATTTATTGGGGATGACATTAATAAAATTATATAGGTTTCAGGTGTACAGTCTTGTATCATCTGTATATTGTATTGTGTGTTCACCCCCCAGGTTGAGTCTTCGTCAGACACCATTTATTCCCCATTACCCTCTTCTACCTCCTCCCAACCTCTTTCCCCTCTGTACGATCCATTTTGCATTCGTTTATGTACAAAGTGTGAGGTTTAGGTCAATTTCCCCCCGCCCCTTTTTTTTCTTACTGGAGTCCAGTTACTCTGGTATTGTTTGTTGAGAAGAAAGACGTCACAACTGTTCAAAAGCTGGTGGCCGTTCTGTCATGGGTCTATATCTGCGCTCTTTACCCGGTTCCACTGATCTCCTTGTCTACTCCTCCTCCAACATGTGGGTTAAGGCAGCGCTACAGCAAGTCCAAAATCAAGTAGAGTGATTTTTGGACTTTTTTGTGGCTTTTCAAAATTGTCTTAGCTACTCTGGGTTCTTTGCCTTTTTATATACATTTTAAAATAGAAATGTCTGTATCTCAGAAAGAAATGCCACGTTGCTAGAATTTTGATAGGAATTGCATTAAACCTACAGGTCAGTGTGGGAAGAAATGACATCTTTGCTAGCTGAGTCACACCTTACTATCAAAGAGTATGGCATGTTTCTTCGTTTATGTAGGTGTTGGATGTCTCTCAACGGTGTTTTGGAGTTTTCAACAAGTAACAGTCCCATTTGTCTATGGTTTCTAATGATCAACTGCAGCCCCAAGACCATAAATGGCAAGTTCAGAAATATACAATTTCTAAGTTTTAAATGGCTATCTGTAGCCCTGGCTGGTGTGGCTCAGTGGATTGAGTGCCGGCCTGCGAACCAAAGGGTCGCTGGTTCGATTCCCAGTCAGGGCACATGCCTGGGTTTCGAACCAGGTCCCCAGCAGGGGGTGCAGGAGAGGCAACCACACACTGATGTGTCTCTCCCTCTCTCTCCCTCCCTTCCCCTCTCTCTAAAAACAAATAAATAAAATCTTAAAAAGTAACTAAATAAATTGGTAGCCGCTCGGAGTGGCATGATAGAATCTCTCGCTGTCCTGCTCTGTCCACCCTCTGCCCCAGCTGTGCTGTGACTCGTCCCGTTGTCTGTCACAGCTGCGCTGTGTGCACCCTCCCCCCTCCCCCCCCCCCCGTTCGTCCCTCTGGGTTATTGTTGGCTCATTGTGGTGTCTCAGTGCTTCAGTTCCCGTCACCCTGTTCTGCTTAAGAACGGCCCCAAAGCACAAGAGCAGTGATGTTGGCAGTTCGGACGTGCCCAGGGAAGCCGGAAGGGGTATGTGTGCATGAAACCCACAGCATATATGCGGCTCAGGGCTGTCATTTCAGGCATCTACTGCGGGGCCCGGGGGGGTATCCCCGTAGGCAAGGGGAGCTACTGTGCAAGTCTCGTAGCATCGTGTTAGGGTTATACACGCTTCACTTCTCTTTCACGTGATGCCAAACGGTGGCATTGTTTTCAGTTTCAATTTCCTTGTGTTCATTGTTAGTATACAGGAATACAATTGATTTTGGCATGTTGACCTTGTATCCTGTGACCTGATGAACTCAATGTAGTTCTAAAAAATTAGCATTTTTTCTGTAGATTCCTTGGGATTTTCTACATAATTTTCATCAGATCATCTACAAATAGGGAGTTTTATGTCTTTCTTTTCTGTCGATGGGCCTGACTTTATTTCCCTTTTCTTGCTTTATTGTGCTGGCTAGGACTTGCAGCGGGAGGCTGGTGAGGACTGGGGAGAGCAGGCATCCTTGGTTGTCCTGATCTCAGGGGGGACCATTGTCTTTCACCCCATGAAGTACAATGTTAGCTCCTGGGTTTTTTGGAGATGTTCTTTATCAAGTTGAGGAAGTCACCTTCTACAGCTGGCTCGCTGCGTTTTTATCACGAATGCATTTGGACAATCTTATTTTGCATCCATTGATATGATCCTGTGATTTCCCTTTCCTGGGATTCTTTTCAGTATTTCTTTTTTTAAAAAAAGACTTAATGTATTTATTTTTAGAGAGAAGCGGAGAGAGGGAGGAGAGGGAGAGAAACAGCAATGTGGGTTTCCTCTCACGTGGCCCCCACTGGGGACCTGGCCAGCGACCCTTGAGTTTGCAGCCCGCGCTCAGTTCACTGAGCCACACACACCAGCCAGGGCCGTATTTCTTGAAATACTGTAAAAAGCTTATTAGAGTTCCTCGCCTGGCGATTCTCTCATGTCCCAGTGTGCTCTGCAGAATGTGACTGGAGCCCTACACGCGGGGAACACTGCCCGCAGGACGGACCTGCTCCCAGAGACTCACATCGTGCGCCTGCAGGGCCAAGGCTCAGAAAAGCCTGCCACTCGGCCTGTCACCTTCCACACAGGGTCCCTGCACTTGGTTGATGAGAACCCTTTTGTTAGGACAGACCCCGTAACACTCCCACAGAACTGCCTTGGAAACACACTTAGGGAGTCCACACATCAGATTCTGTCCCCAAAGCCTGGAAGAGAAAGGCCCTGACCAGAGTCACAGACACCAGCCCCAGACGTTCGGCCCCCAGCCCACGCGGCCTCCTGTGGCACCCCAGACAGCCTGGGTAAGGGGAACACAGCCCGGCCATCGGGGCCCCTGGGTGGCTCTCAGGCCCTTGGTCCCTGCTGAGCCTGGGGACGAGGGCCCCAGGCCACGTATGCTCAGGCAGGCCAGGTTAGGGTGGGTGGGTGTCTCACACAGGCTGGGCCGGTCACGCTGGCGTTGCAGCTCCCTGAGGAGAGCAAAGGGTCCACGGACAGGCACACAACTCAAGTGGTGACCAGACTGCACCCCAGAAATTGTTAGAATTCCCAGGATAAATGGGTCTCCCATAGAGATCCCACAAAACGACAGAAAACTGAGCTCGAGCTACCGAGAAGTGTGAGGCAGAAAGAACGCCTTTGAAACAAAGTTGTAAGGCGGAAGGACTCTGCCCCCGTCAAGTCCGAAGAACCTAGGACACCAGTAAGTGATGCTTTCCTGAAACCAGTTAAAAGGAACCCTGTCACCTGGTAACAGACTCCTGCCTCCTTTGTGAGAGAGGCAGTTACGGGTAAACCGGCTGGGCAGACCCTCTCCACCAGGGCCTCCCCTCCCCAGCCTGGTTCCGCGGCAGAGGACCTCTGCCGCCTTCTCAGCTCAGCTCACCCCCGCCCCACCCCCACTCCCCACCAAAAGAACACAGGCAGCCAAAGGCAGCTTGGGCAATACTCGATATACATCATACGTTTATTAGTGAATATCCCTCTGAAATCAGCAACAATATTAAAAAAAATAATGATTGCACTACTTGGTCAAGCAGAACTAGCAACTTTCATTTTAAAAAAAGTACAAATCTGTTAAAAATTTCAATCAGTATACACATATATATATAATACAACATACTAGTCATGTTAAACGCTACGAACCAATGTGAATCCAATGGAATGGAAAAAACCACACATTTAAGCTTTAAGAACCATTTTTTCTCTATATATTAGCATTTTTCTCAAATACATACATGGGAAGAATGAGGTAACTGTAAAATGTGCAAGGAACAGGGCCCCCAAAATACATATATTTCTGCATATATGTGCAGGTACATATATATATAGAACGCCTCTCTAACACAGAACACACGTGCTGGGCCCAGCCAGGCCGGGGACGCTGCCCGCTGCCATGCCCAGGCCAGAGGCTGGGAAGGAAGGGTAAACGCCAACAAGCCCCCACCATGGGAAATCATTGGTAACGTGGCATCTATAGCAAGGTCGGCAAATCACAAACATCCTAAGTAATTGTTTTATAAATCTTATTTTTAAATGATTTTTTAAAATGTTGTGTCCCCCCCCACCCCCGCCACAGCTGCTAGTTGGAACCCTGTTGCAGCTAGCACGACCCGAGAGCCCGCCCTGCCTGCCCCCGGGATTGGAGGGGTTGCGAAACCTGTCAGGGTGAGGAAGGGTGGGTTGGAGAGGGTGGTTCTCTGTGTAAAACACGCAGGGTTTCAACACTGCTGTAAGTATAGAAACATCGCCTGGAGTTATATACAGTAAGACTTTGGGTTCTCCACGGGGGTGGGGCCAGGCTGATGGGGTCCCGTGGTAGGCTGGGGAGGCGGGAGCCGGGCCGCTGCAGGGAACGAGGGTGATTGGAGCATCCCTGAGGCAGCAGGCGCCAGGGGCTGCCTGCTAGGATGTGCCGGCCCCACACGCGGTTCGTTCGGGGCAGCAACCCCAGCGGGGAGGAGGGCGGGAAAGAGACCAGGAGGCAGGGAGGGGAGCTCAGCCAGACCCTGACGGGGCCTCCTCCAGACCCTGGGGGGGCAGGGCTCAGGCTGGGAGGGGGCCCTGTCCCCCTGGGACTTCCCTGGAGGAGACTAGTCCAGGTAGGAGGCGGGCCCTGGCTGGAGGGAGAAATGCCCTGAAAAGCATACGGTCCCGGGAGGCTCGGGGGACGTGTGCAGTACAGTGCATGGCAGTTATCAGCTGAGCACAGACCCCCCAACTCCGACTGCGACCGCCAGCCGCTGGCCCAGCCCGAGCCCCAGCCGTGCGCGTGCATGTGGACCGGGCAGCACCAGAAGGCCATGCCCTGTCCCCTGGGCACACTCAGTCCTGGGTGGTCCCTAAACCGCCCATTTAACAAAAAGGAAACATTGTTTAAAAATCCACACCCCCAAATCCTACACGTGATTCTGGGCCAAATGAATAAAGGAAAGCTGCTACTCCTCACATTCATGCAAAATGACAGAAAGGGGACACTGGGCAGGAGTCTGGCCCCTGTCACTGCCAGGGAGGAGTGGCCACCAGGACACAGGTCACTCTCCCCGGTCTGGCCCAGGCCTGAGGCCCAGGCTCAGGGCCCTCCAGCCTGGGGGTGGGGCTGGAATGTTGTGCCTGGGGCAAGGGGCCTCTAGGGAGCCTGGCCCACCCCTCCCAGCAGGCTGGGTGGGACTGTCTGGCAGGGTCAAGGCTGGAGGACCAAGGCCTGCAGGCCAGGAACAGCCTCATGCCACCTTGTCTTTGCCTGCCAGTGCCTCCTGGGAAGAGGGCACGCTATTTCAGTGCAAGAGACCATGTAACCCAGGATGGTGCCTCTCTGCCCGTCCTGGGGCCAGGGGTCTCCAACCAGCTGGCCTGGGGGAACAGACCCCTGGCTCCCAGAGCTGTCAGGAGGAGGAGCTGGACCCGAGGGCAAACAGGAGACTGAGTTAGGGACCCTCAGGCAGCTCCGTGGTGGGCGGACTGGCAGGCAGACTGGGGACGGAGTCTTTGGAGCTTGGCAAATGCAGAGGCTTATTGCAGAGCTGACCCCGGCAGCAGCTCTGGAGACACAGGCGGGAACAATGAGACAGGCCTGGGCCACTCCCTCCCCACCCTCCCTGGGTTCCCCGCGTTTCCAGAGCTTCAGGCAGGGTTCTCACGGGCAGCTGAGGGCCTCACTCGGCCTCCCTGGGCACCTCAGAGGCGTCGGCCCGGCAAATGGGACACGTCCGGTTGGCCTGGGGGGGACAAGCACCTGCACATCAGACCCCACTCACACCTGCCCCCTGTCCCATCTGGCTCTGCTCCGCAGCCTGGTGGGGATGCGGCCCGGAGTCCAGCCCTCTTCCCTCAGGACACGAGGACACCCGGAGTGGCTAGGGCCGCGCTACCTTCAACCACTTGTCAACACACTTGGCGTGGAACTCATGGCCGCAGGGGAGGACTCGGAGCAGCTGCCGCACTTCAAAGTCGCTGAAGCAGACAACGCACCTGAGGGGAGCACAAAGCATCACCTGCACGCTGGCTGGTGGTGAGGGAAGGTCCACCCTTGGGGGGGGTCCCTGCACCCTGCTGTGCTCAGGGGCGGGAGGTGGGCCCAGCACTTACAGCGTCTGCTCGGACTGCCGGCTGTCCGGGTTAAAGCGGTAGGCTGGGAGCTGCTCTATGTCCGCTTTGCTGAGGCCTCGAGGCTTGGCGTCCCCCAGCCGCTCCGCCAGGCTCAAGAGGGCCTGCGTATGGGCAGGAGGGGAGGGTCAGCAGAGGCCGGGGCTAGAGGTCCCCAAGCTACCACCTCCTGGGACGGGGTTCTGTGGCACCTCATAGTTCTCCATCTCCACGTCATCCACGTCGAGGTCAAGGCTGATGGCGGGCCCCACTGCTGTTGGTGACATTGGCAGCATCGAGCTAGGAGAGAAAGGCACAGGGGGCCTGGGTCAAGTTCAGTAGGCACTGGGGCACGGTGTTTGCCCCAGGACATGCAGGAGGGGACAGCCCAGCTGGGGGCAGGTGTGCACGAGTGTGTGCACGGCGTCTGCTGGAGTGCCAGGTGGCCTGAGGGGCCCAGATGCCACCAGCCACGTGGGGGTCTCACCACTGGAAGCCCCAGGAGAACAGAGCACCATGGTCTGGGACAGGTGTGCTGGTACTTACAGGAAGTAGGGCAGGAAGCTGGGGTAATACGGTGGTGGGGGCGGCGGCGGGGGTGGTGGCGGCAGCGGCTGTTGCAGGCGGTATCTCTGGGTGCTCAGTCTCCGTGGCACCATGTGGGAATAGGGCTGTGACAGGGGAGCGGTGAGCCGGTGGGCCCGGCTCCCATCACCCCAGAGCCCGGGAGGGCGGCACTCACCACTCCGAAGGACAGCTCTTGGTGCAGTGGGTCGTGGGGCAGGTAGTGCAGGGGCACAGACGGGGACAGGGCTGGGCCCGGGGCGGAGGTGGAATAGGTGAAGCTCCCCAGGGGGTACTGATCCCCCCGGAGGTCCATATCATTGTCCAGCCGCTGCAGGGGCTGGGAGAGGCAGGGGTGGGTCAGCGGGAGTCAGTAACAGGGAAGGCCCTGCCCACCACCCTACCGGCCGCCACCTCTGCTGTCGGCCCCATCACCCAGACTCACCATCCGTGGGTGCTGGGTCTGCAGCGATATGAATTGCCCCAGAGGCGCCATGTGGGTGGTCTGGGGGTGTGGGGCTGGCGGTGGGGGGTGCAGGATGTAGTGGTCACTGGAGATGAGGTGGGGGTAGGCCTGGTAGGGCATGGGGAGCTGCTGCATGGTACACGCCTGGATCAGCTGCTGAGAGAGGAGGCAGGGGCTGGAGAAGGTTCTTCTGGGCTGGACCTATGCTTGTGACCAGGGCCGGGGCCCAGCCCATTCAGCAATAGGCCCCACTGAGGCCCTCTGGACCAACTGCCCCATCCCTAGCCTAGGCCACCCAGGCAGGACGCTATACTCTTCAAGGCCCCCAGGTACCACCCCAAATGGGCTGTTGGGAGGCTGGGTACAGCATATTGGTGCTCTGACAGCCTGGATGGACATGGTAAACTTGGTGGTTCGGCCATGGCCCACATTGGGTCTTTTCATGGGGGCAGAGGCCCTCACTCACCGGGGGCGGGAGGCAGCAGAGCGGGTAGTGCTGCCCGCTGAACATCACGGAGCATGCTGGGAGCTGTTGGGCGCTGCAGCCAGGGATGTGCTGGCCTGAAGGCAAGGGGAAGCCTTGAGTCGTCACTGTGGTGACTGTGTAGGACAGGGGGACGGCTCCCTGGTGCACCTGTGGGCAGAGAAGGGCCGGGAATTGCGGGGAGGAAGCCTGGCCATGAGGCTGCCCCCTGGTGAGAAAGTCCTGCCTGGCCACCTCCCTCCCTGCTCTAGCTGGGGCCTACCTGCATGCAGACCTGGCTGTCCCTCTGCCCCACTCCCCAAAGGGCAGAGGACCCTCGGGGAACCTGAGCAGGGCTGCCAGCTCTACCATTCATCCACTGTGTGGCCCCAGCGCGGCCCTTCCCTTCTCTGGGCCTCAGTTTACCAGCCTGTGAGGCAGGGCTGATCATGGCTCCCTAAGCAAGGAGCTAAGCAAGGAGAAGCCAGGGCCTTGCCAGCTCTGCTCCACAGGCTCACCAGACCCCGGGGGGTGGGGGTGGGGGCATGTGCTGCCTACCTGCTCGTGGACGTCGACCACGAACGGGCTCTGCTGGGAGGCTGGGTGCAGCATTCGGGGGCTCCCGCCGGCAGGAGCCGAGGCTCGGCGCTCTTCTACGGGGAGGAGTGGCAGTCGGGGCGGTGGCTGCTGGGAGGGTGAGCGCTCATCCTGGGCAGGCGGGCGGCCCTCACGGCCAGGGCTGCACCACAGAGAGGAGGCCCGGGTAGGACTAAGGGGGGGCCACTCATTCATAGGCATGGAGGGAAGCCAAGGTCACTACCCCCTGGGGAGGGAAGAAGGCTCAGGGCCCTGTGCCCCACTGTCCCTGGCCCCTGAGCCCCAGCAGACAGCCCTGGCACCAAGAGCTCTAGAAGGTTCCTTCCTACCTTCCCCAGAGCCGGGCCGGGGTGCTCCCAGGTCCTGCAGACAATCGCCGCTGACCCACAGGGGTGGAGGGTGGCCACCTAGTCACTGCCAGAGCCCATGGTCGCATCAGGGGTGGCAGAGAGGTGGAGGGGCTGGGCCGGGGCTCACAACCCTGTAAGTCAAAATGACAGAGAAACTGAAGCACAGGGAAGTCCAGTCACTTGCCCCACGAGGGGTCTGAGAGACAGAATCAAACCTCTGTAGTCTGATTCTTGGGCCACTGACGCGCACCCCCACCCCTGTGCTCCCCATGCCCCACGCACAGGCTGGCTGGGTCTGGCCCTCTTCCTGGCACTGGGGCTCAGGACTGAGCCCAGAGATAGGCTTGGCCTATAGGGGGCCCAGGCCTCAGTCTTCCGCTCTGCAAAACAGGATCAAGTTCCTTAGGGCTGTGGTAGTTTCAGAGGGCTGGCCAGCACGCTTCCGGGCCAGGTGGCCCTGGTAAGGTTCCCCCAGCGTGGGCTCCCAGGGCATGCTCAGGTGTGGGGTTTCAGTGCTGGTCTCCAGGCAGGTAGGGGACTCTAGCTTCCTCCCTTCCACGTGGTTGGCTCAGGGGATTCCAATCAGGCTTGGCGCTTAGTTTTCCTTCCTCTGTTGCCAGGTAAGAGGTTCTGACCCCGTTCCTGCCCTTGGGGACCCCCAGTCCAAGGCAAGGCTGCCCCTAGTGAGAAAGTCCTGCTGGGCCACCTCCCTCCCTTCTCTAGCTAGAGGCCTACCTACGTACGGACCTGGCTGTCCCTTGGTTTCTTTCCATAACTCACTCCCACAGCGCCTGTCCACATGTGACCTCACATAGTCTTGAAAGAAGGTACTGCTGGCTCCATTTTACAGATGAGAAACTGAGGCTCAGACAGAGGAAGGGACTTGCCCAAGTGTCAAAACTGGGAGGAGGGCTAACCACAAGCCTCTGGCTGCACCCTGTCACCGATGGGAGGGGTCCAATCCAAGGCTTCCCAGGAGGTGACAAAGGAAGCCAGCCACCGTGGTTGGTCAGGTAGGTCTGGAATGAGGCCAGGCCCTTGCTCTGGGGGCCCCACACAGCCACCAAGTGGGAGGTGGAGCTTGCTGAGAAAAAAGGGGAAGCCAGGACATAAGGGAGGAAGCTGAGAGGGAATGGGGTGTGGCAGCTGGGAGTTCAGGGGGAGCAAGTTGGAGGTAGCACTCATTACCTTAAGTTGGGAGGAGGCCCCAGCAAGGAAAGCTCTGGAACCTGTCGGGCCCTGAATGGCTGCTGCTGTTCCTTTGAGAGGGAGGCCCCCGCTGCCCCTTCCCATCTGACAGGACGCCTGTGCGTCCTTGCCCTCCAGCTGCAGGTGTTGCCTCCCTGGTGACACGGCCCGGAGGCAGCTGTACTGTCCCCTCAGCACCTTGTTCCTTCCTGCCAATCGAGGCAAAGACACTTCCTTTGCGCTTGGCGTTGAAGCCTGGGCCCTGACTCTCGAAACGAGCCTGCAAGGAAGGCTCTTCTCCAGCTGCCAGGGTCCTAACCAGGAAGTGGGGGCTGGGAGTACACCTCTCCTGCCCAGCTCGCTTGTCAGAGGGGTGGGGGACCCAGGGACCAGCTTGTGTCTAGCGCAGGGCAGGCCTGGTATGGGGACGCACCCTGGGGAGCCCATCACACAGGGCCAAGGCCAGTCTGGTGTAGTGGAGTTAGTGCCCATGATTCAAACCTGGGAGACCACATACAGACCTGGCCTTTGGAAGGGTGGGGGGCAGGGAATCTGGTTCCATGGGCTCTCATTTCTGCTTGCCCCCCCTCGCTTGGATTATGGGCCACCCCAGGACCATTCCCCACCTGCCCACCACAGGTAACTGGGTGTGTGATCCCTGGCGTGGGCCAAGTGCACGTCCTTACACACATGTGTATGCACACAGCCTCCCTGATGCCTGCTGACAATTCATCCTGGCAAACAAAGACCCAGAGAGACTCAGAGGGTACCTGAGGCCCCCGGCCAACCCCAGACCTCCTGGATCAGAATCTTTACAGGGTTGGGGAACAAGGGCACCTAGACTTTTACCAAATTCTCCAGCAGTTTCTACAGTCTGGCGAGGCTTGGGAACCTCCGTTCTAACTGACCTCAGAGGTCCTGGAAACCCACAGTCCCACTGATGAGGAATATTAATCACTACGATACTTCCCACGAGCCATCTCGATGAGTCCTCATAACCATGCTCGGAAGCAGGGACAGGGGGCTCAGAGCCAGGCAGCTGGAGGTGTGAGTGCCCCAGGATGTGACCCAGGCTGCCTTGCTGCAGTCTGCCATGAGGCCAGCCCCTCAAAGGCACTCACCCTCAGGGAAGGGAAGGAGGAAGGGGCCGAGCACCCAAACTGGCAGACAGAAGGGCTCCTGCTGTGGGCAGCGGTGCCGGAGCAGGCAGTGTTGGTCCTTGCATTCTCACAAGGGACACCCTGATTTCTGGCCAGAGTCTTGGGCACATCACCTCCCCTCTCTGAGCCTCCGCTTCTTCACTGTAAAGTGGGAACGGCACAATGGCCACTCCTAGTGGGCTGGCGAGGGCTGCTCACAGGCCCTGGGAGGGGTGGTCTGTAAGACTTACGTGAGAGTAGTCACTGTGAGACGCCCACCTTCACGCCACCCTCCAAGCAGAAATCAGGGGTCACTTCAAGCTCTGCAGGCAGTGGCTGGGATACATGCCTCCCTAGGGGAGCACCCCAGCTGGCAAGGAAGGGGCCCCTGGTTCCCGAAGTCCTACTAGGGACAGAGATGGCAGAAAGGGGACACACCCACTTCACAGTTGAGGAAACTGAGACCAAAGGAGGAAAGTAACTTTCTCTAGGCCACAAACCCAGAGAGGGACAAAACTGGTCTTGGCTGGCCCCCGGGGCCCAGATTCCCCCAGCCCCTGCCTCACTCACTAGCATCAGGAACCCTAAGAACCGCCTAATCCAAACTCTATTCCAGGCCCTAAAGGAGATCAGGGGAGCTCTCCTGAAGGTGCCTGCAACTTGCCCTACTGTGGAGAGAAAGCAGCAAGGGAGGCTCAGAGTTAGAGCTAGTAACTGGCTCAAGGTCAAACAGCAAGGGTGGCCACCCCCTAACTGCTCTGCCTTTCCATACTTCTGTGTGCTGTGCTCTCACTGATGTCCCAGCCCTAAATCCCATCTTGCCTGGAAGCATGCACCACCCCTTGCACCCATGCCCTCCCCTAGGAGGCAGCCAACTCCCTACTTCCCCTGCCCCAGCAGCCACCCCGTCTCGGTCTAGGGAGCCCCTTCCATGCCATGTCGGGTGGGCCCAGGGGCTGCTGTGCAGATGCACAAAGCCAGTCTGAAAGCATGAGCAGACTAAACAGGATGAGAAGCCCCTTCCTTCTCTCCCCTCACTGCCCAAAAGAGGGAGGCCAGCACTGCCAGACTTGGGACTAGGAGTCCTTGTTTGGCCAGTCCAGACTTCCTGGGTGACCTTGCTCAAGGAAATCTCTTCAGTTCTGTGAGTCTCAGTCGCCACAACTGTAAAATGGGGATGGAAATCTCTCCTTCCCAGGGCACCCAAATGAAACCAGAGGGCCCAAGATGCAAGAATCCAGGTGCACATTAGTGGGGCAGCGAACCAATGTCGCTGAGGGGCAGGCCCCTCCTCAATGCGGGCCAGGTACAGGTTGCAGGGCTCTGGGAAGCTTCCGCAGCTACCCCTCCCAGGGAATGGAATGCCAGGGTGTGGACACCCGCATGGAGAGGGGCCTCTCTTTTCCCCATCTCACTCCTTTGTGCCGCGTTTGGACAGACAGGGGGGCGGGAGGCCAGACTGCGGCGTCTGAGCATGAGCGCTGTGACTTTAAGAGTCGAGGATCCCGGACCATGTGCTCGGCGTGAGACAAAAGCAACAACAAAGGAAGTGGCGGCGGCAGGGGGAGGGGGCGGCTCCTTCCTCTCCAACCGCAGTTCCCCGACTCGGGAGCAGGGGGACTCATCCAGGCCTCGAGGGTCGCTGGGAGGGGGGGTGTCTCTGATCCTACAGGTCTCGCCGCCCCCGCCGGACCTCCCGTGATTAACCCCTGCGGAGCCAGCTCTATCACAGCCCCCAGTCCCAAGGGAGGGGGGGCAACAGTTTCCAGGGATGCGGAAACCAGCAGTTGGGGGCTCTGGCCCCGACTCACCTTCAGCCGCCTGGACGCACGTTGACTCCTTTGTTCCCGATCTAGGGCGGCCAAGCTGGGCAACGGGGCGGTGGTGATGGGGGGCTGCCCGGACCCTTTAAGAGCCCCCGCCCTGCGGAACAATGTGCTCCCTTCCCCACCCCCGGGTCCGGGGGCAGTCCAGCTCCTTCCGGGGCCCTCTCTCTTTGTTGTCCGTCCGCTGGCGTCCGCCTCCCGAGGCCCACGCGCGCTAAGCCTCACTTGGCCCAGGTTCTCAGGGAGCCGGAGGCGGCGCAGGACGCGGACGGGTTTGCGCAGCTGCCCGCGGCTGGCCCTTTAAGAACTGTCCGCCGCGCCAGCGGAATGTAACAAACCCGACATTTGATTCACAACATTGGGAGCGACGGGGTCGCGCGCCGGGTGGGAGGGGGCCTCGCGGGAGCGCGCAGGGAGGTTCCGACAAACAGTAGCGGACAGCTGCCCGCGGCAGCCCCTCCCCGCTGGGGCCCCAAGAGCCAATCATAAGCTGCGACTAGGCACGTGATTAGTGAGCCGCCATTTTGGAAGGCAAATTGAAAAAACCCTCCTCGCCCCCACTTTCGCACTTAAAGTGACCACAGCCATCACAGGCAAGGGGCGGGGCCACACGGCCTGACCTAAAGATGGGAGACTCGGAGGTAGGAAAAACCGATCAGCTGCAATTCGAACTTATTAAGCAAACTCGCGAGCCAATCGCCCCTCTGAGGCTCAGTTTCCCTGCCGGAGAAATGGGTGCCGCCGAGAGAACCGCAGCCCGGACTTGACTTACTGTATCATGGTTCCCTTCCGGAGGCAGGGCGCCACCTGGGACACTTAACTGCAATGGGGCCGATCTTCGCACAGGATAGGGGAGGGGGGGGGTCCTCTTAGGCCAGCCCGAGTGGTTAGGAAAGCTCTAACAGCTCTGTGCCGGCAACCTCCCCAAAGATGACATCAGCCCCAAAAGCTACTGCGCCCAATGACATCATGTTCTGGCTGCTCCGCATCTCCTTGTTTATACTGCGCGGCAGCTTTAAAAAGCTGGGACGGCCCGCACTACCTAACGAACCAATAGCGGGCAACCCATGTAAATAAGTTAACGCCTAATCGGCAGGGGGATTGGCCCTGCGCACGCTGACGTCACAGAGATATTTTTAACTGCCCCGCCCCCAACGTGTCCAGGAGAACGGGCGGGTAACAATTTGAAGCTAGAAGCTAGAGCAGGCGTCAGGCACTTCAGTTGCTTCTTGACTAAGGGGGATTGGGGAGGTAAGCCAGCCAACTTTTTAGTTTTCTACTGTACTCCCAGCACCTATCTATGAGACGGAAGGATTAGTACAACCTACCCATTTGACGGACGGGTAAAGAGGATTCAAGAGGGGTATCACTGCCCAGGTCACACAGCCACGGAAGTGTGGCTGATCATGTATTTGCACCTAAGCCAAAGCTGAGGTTCCCCCTTTGTCTCGATGCCTCCCTGGGCAGATATACAAAGTGGAAAATTAACTCCATATTGATTATTTAAGCAAAGAGATCATCAATACCCAAAATATCCAAGAGCTGGGAACCGGCCCAATTAAGAATGGTGAATGAGCCCTGCCTGGCTGGTGTGGCTCAGTGGACTGAGTGGCCTGTGAACCAAAGGATGGCCGGTTAGATTCCCAATCAGGGCACATGCGTGGGCTGCAAGCCAGGCTCCCACTTGGGGGCGTGCGAGAGAGGCAACCTATCGCTGTATCTTTCACACATGGATGATTCCCTTTCTTTCTCCCTCCCTTCCTCTCCAAAGTTAAATAAAATATTTTTAAAAATATTGAAAGCAAGATGCTCAACAGGATATAACAGTATGTATCTATTTAAAAAGTTATATGCAAAAAAACATCTGCAGAATATTTTTGGAAGGATATAGGGGAAATTGACAACTGTCCTCAGGGAGAACTGGAAGAGACCACTGGCTCAGGAGAGCAGACCTTTTACTGTACATTTGCTCTTAAAAAAAACCACCACCCTGTACAGTATAACCTACTGAAAAGTCTAAAGGAAATTACTGTCAAAGAGTATGGTTTTATTTTTTTAAGCCATAAAAACTTCTGAACCTTTAGTCAGAAATCCCCCTTCAGGAAAGGTATCCAATGGAACAACTTAGAAGTTTGGGGAATCGACATGCTTACTGAAGTGTTGTTTAGCACCGTGAATGTGCAGCCAGCAACACAAAGACTGATCTCTAGGCACAGATCAAGTTCATGATGCATCGCTAGGGATGGCACCTGGAAAGCCAGCCAAGCTGGCTCTCTCCACCACAGTTAACACTGTGTGAGGATGAGAATAGATGGGGATGATACAGGGTGATTGACAGCTTTTTCTAATCTTCTTATCAACTCTCTTCTCCTACAACCCTGCAACCCACCATGTGAAAGTCCTTCCCATACTCCAAGATGCCTACACGTTAAGACAACCCCCTGCTTGCCCGTGTAGGCACAGAATGTACTGCCTGGCCTTCAGCTTCATGCTCCTCCCAAGCTTCCCCCTACAAAACTTTTCAGACTCCCCTCTCCCCAGCCCTCCCCCACAGCTGTGCTGGTGCTCCATCTGGCCTTCCTTGCCTGCCACCTTCCCATCCAGGACGCCCTCTCTTCCTGTCTACCAATCCATCCCTCTTCTCTGCCCTTTGAGGCTCGGCTCCCATCTCACCTCTGAAAGGAAGCCGCAAAGTCTCCAGCTTGAACTGAACTGCCCCATCTCAGAACTCAGCTCAGTGCACCATGACCTTCACTTCATGCCGTTTAACTTGCACACAGCTCTGTCACAATCCGTCACTGCGTGCTCCACTGGCCCGAGGGGATTCAGAATTTTTAAGGGCACAACATCCAGCCTTCACTGGGAGGCAGATACCACCAGCCTCATTTTATGGGTGATGATTTGAGGCCCAAGGAGGTGAACTGACTTGCCCCAGGCCACACAGTAAGACGCCTTCCCATTCCCCAAGTCAGAAAGTGACTCTTCTGCCACAATCCAGTTCTGTACTTTAAATCCTTTAAGCCTCTGACTGTACCATTCTCTCTGGCTAGAACACCCTCAACAACCTCTACTCACCTCAGGCAAAACCCTGCCTTTGGGACTCGGCTTAAAGACCGCCTCCCCGGGCCTCCTGACCAGTGTTCTGGCGGTCTGCTGCTGACTTCCTCACACACGGCGTAACTGTGGGCACACTGTCAGGTAGGGGCTCCCCGACCCTGGCTCACATGGGATGGTGGATGCCCACGGAAGGGGCTCTGGCTTTGACTCGCACCCCTGGGCTGCAGGGCCAGGAAACCCCTGCCCTGCCTCCTCTCATGCACAACCCTCTGGGGCCCTCAGGAAATCCCCACAGCACCTCCGGCTTCTCCCCAGGGCCAGAGGCCAGTAACACACCACCCTTTAACCTGAAAAACCTTCCCCAGTGCATGTAGAATCACTCTGGAGCAAGTGGAAAGGAGGCTCAATCTTAGCAGATTTTCCCGAGGAGCCAGAAATCTGGGCTTTCCCATGAAATCCCCTTTCAGGTTCCCCGCCAACTCTTGTGTTTTGGAACTGCACTGTGGGGATGTGGCCTGCACGCCTCCTGCGAGCCTCATTCTCATCGGCCCGGCCCACCCCACCCCACCCCCTTGAAGGCCCTTTTTGCTACTCTCATCATACAATGAGGAAGGTGGCTCAGGAAGTAACATCCCTTGCCACAGATCCTGGAAGTGTGGTCCAGTGGGTTCCAGAAACCACAGGTAATGGGGGCTCACCCTTGCCCAGACATCTCCCATGAGGTTCTGTGGAGAAGGTGGGGTCCCAGAGCCTCCTGCATGGTCTGGACAAGTCCCACCCTGATCATTGGCTCACGGGTTCTTCCAATGACCTATGAGCTAGGCGCCGGCATGCGCCCCATTTTGTAGATGAGGTAACTCAGGGGAGAAGGGGTGTGACTCACCCACCATCAAATGGCCATCAGGGGGTAAACCTGGGGGGTGGGGAATCGCATTCTAACCTCACATTAAGTCTGGTTTGTGCCCTGCAAATGCCAACACAGTGCCCCCAGGGCTGTTTAATGAAAGCACAGACGTCCAGGGCCAGGACAAGAGAGACCATGGAGGCTCAGACTAGTGGTGGCTCCAGGTGACAGAGTAAGTAAGTGGCAGAGGGATCCGAATCCTGAGAGCTCCAGGTGCAAAACAATGGGTGCTCTGCTCCTGCCCCCACCCCGGGGTCTTGTGTGCAGGAAGAAGGCAGGGACGTCTGTTCCTGCTGGGGCCCTGCCCTGCTCCACTGGCCCACCCAAGGGCCTGGACAGCTGGCTGCCACCCTCCCTTCTCAGGGTCAGAAACTACTACACCCCCTTCTCCTCCTAAGACTCCTCAGGACCTCCAAAGAAGCAGGGCCCTGCAGTCTTGTAGGCAGGACCTCCCAGGGACACACGGCCTGGCCGGGCAGCGCAGCGGCACTCAGGACAGACCTGAGCCCCAAGCTCCGACTCCCCTAAAAAGAGCAGATGGGGGGACAGTGTGGTGCCTATAAAGCTGTTCCCAGATTTGGGGCTCAGGTCTGCAGCACTCTGGCCCCAGCTCTGAAACTCTGGGCCAGTTGTTTGGCCTCTCCCTGCCTCATAGTCTCTCCTTTGTAAAATCAGGACACTGCTAACAACACTAGTGACAGATGACATTTACTGAGCACTTAGTATGTGCCAACAGGGCAGGAATACACTGATGATTAAATACAGAACCGCTGAAGCCAGCCTGTGTGACCTTCAGAAGTCACCCTCTCTGAGGCCCAGTTTGGCCGGGTGTAAAATGGGGTGATAGCACCTCAGAGAGTCAACAGTGGCTCTCTCTCACTATGTGTGCATCTTTGGGGGTACCTGCCTGACTTTCCAGGTCTGGGTCTGTGCTCGGATGTGGGAGCTTTGTGGGTATGGCGCCGGGAGGGGCTGTCCTTTCTGACTCCCTGCAGCTCTCACCACCGGCACCCCCAGGGTCTGCAAAGCAGGTAGCAGGTATCGTTACCACATCAACCACAGATGAAAACCGAGGACTACAGGACTGCGGAGTCTAGCAGATTCAGGGAGATAATACCCCATTTCCCCTCCATCTTAACTGCCTCTTCTACTCGAAAGCCAGCTTCCTACCACCCCCTTCCTGCCCACACCGCCTTCCCAACCTCCAGCACCGGCTCGACTCGGGCTTAGTGGCCCCTCAGGCAACGGAAGTTGTGTGACCTTGGACAAGACCAGACCCTCTCTGGCTGCCCCGCCCCGCTCTACCCACCCCCGGCGATCCGACATCCTGAAAGCAGTTAACGACGGCACTGGGGTGCAGCGATCTGTTCCCGGACCCGCCACCACTGCAGAGCAGGGGCCAGGACGTCCTGGCTCTCCAGGGGTTGGCACAAGGAGCGCCGGTAAAATGGAACCGACGCGGCGAGGCCAAATGACCGCAGCTCCCTATCCCTGACGCCAAGGCCCCAGCTGAAGCCGGGACCCGCCAGGGGTTACAATCGGGGCATGCGCAGTACGCAGGGCAGGCTGAGACTTGTAGTTCCCAGGGGCTCCCCGAATGGGGCACTTGAATCTAGTGGGCGGACAGCTAAGCGGAGCGGCTCTGGCTCCAGGTCCCGGGACAGCCAGCTTCGGCACTATGGACGCAGGGAGAGGTCTCGCTGAAAGTCCTGCGCTACTTTGCCAGCCCGTGGCCGCCCCCAATCGCTCCATCTTTGCTGTCCCTGCGGCGGGGGCGCACGGCGCTGGAGCCAGGCTGGGCGTTACCTGGGGCCGCGGCGGGGCTCGACCCCCACCGGGCGGCCGCCGCGTCGCTCCCGCTGCAGCCCCGGGTCCCGGTCCTGCTGCGGCCCGAGCGTCACCGGCCGCGGCACCCCCTCTGGCCCCACGCAGTGGAACCGTCCGCGGGCCTCACCGCTGGGCGCAAGCGCGGGGCCCACGCCGGCTGCGCAGCTTTCGCCCCTGCTCCAGTGCGCATGGAACTACCTGGACTACACCAAGCGCGCAGGAGCCGGAGGGGGAAGAGGGCGTGGCACGGCCCGACCACGCCCACTCAGCGTCCCGCGGGAGAAGGCAGGCGAGGGCGAAGCCCCTAGAGCTGGGCGTTCCAGCTGCTTGGCTACGGTCCGCGTAACCATGCACTGGTGACTGTCATAGTCTCTCATCTGTAAAATTAATACGAGCCTGTGACCGTTCAAAAAGCCTTTGCTTCACGAGAGTTTGTCCTTCTCTCCCAGCCTCGGATGGAGAAGCAAGGATCCGTATACAAACAGCACTCCGGAGCCAGCCGATCTTTGTTCTCCCACTTGGGCCCTTTTCTGAGCCTCGGTTTCCTCGTCTGGGGAATGGCAGCACTAATACCTGCTTGGGGAGGTTGGGACACTGCAATGACAAAGAGAGGGCATCTGCCCATCGTTACAGCCAGCCTGGACGGAGAATGGTGGAAACCTGCTCAGGCCGGCCATCCCAAACCCCCACTGGCCTCCCGGATGCCTCGCGTCCTTGGGTGTATTAAGCCGGCGAGGACTACAACTCCCAGTGTGCTCTGCTCCGGCCGGGTCGTGCCCGGTGTTGTAGTCCCTGAAGACCTTGCCTCCCAGAGGCTGCCCCATGAGTCCCTCCTTTCTCAGCCCAGGACCCGGCCCCTCTCTGCTGGGGTTAGGCCCGCTGCTTTGAGGCCAACTTAAAAATAAAATGTTATGTATATACTTATTTATTTATGTATATTAGCAAGGCCAACTTGTTTTCTTTAAGTTTTTGTTGAGCTTTTACCATGAGCCAAACAATATTCTAGGTGTTTAACGTGAATCACCTTCGTTGTTCCTAAAATTGAAACTGTGGGAATACTATTATTAGCTCTGTTTTACAGATGTCAAAACGGACACATCCTGAGGTTTTCCAAGAGATTTTGCTGGACAGTGACGGGGCCCAGGGTTTCTTCCCAGGGCTGCGTAGGAAGCCGGGCTGCATGGAACCGCCACCTCCTGCGCCGGTCTCTGCCCTTGCCCTGCGCTGAGGGCTTGCTGGACGCTATCTCGCGGTTAGTCTTTTTAACCAGCCTCTGGGCTGGGTTCTGCTGTGATGCCCATTTTGCAGATGGAGAAGCGCCTGCTTTCTACCTCACTCTGGTTCATTTTTCAACAAACATGGATCGCTCTTTTTTTTCTTCTTAAATTAGAACGACATAAAGGCCTAAGTTAGGGTGGTCTTTACGGACCTACAGCAATGTGCACAAACTGTATGTGGATAGCCTCTGGCACTTTTCGTAAATGTACACCTGTCTACCTAAAACCCTGATCAGGATCTGGACCGTTTCTCATCACTCCGGAAAGTTCCCTCTCACCCACTCCAAGTCAGTCCCCTCTAGAGGTAACAGTTGGTCTGGTTCCTGTCACTGCAGTTAGTGTTATGTACTTAGAACTTCGAGTCAGGGGGGTGGCTGGCTGCGTAAGTGCTGTCTCCTTTTGTCCAGCATCGCGGTTTTGAGATCCAGCCTGCTGTGTTAGCAGTGGGTCTTTCTCCCCCCAGATTTATTGATGTCTGATTGACACATAACATTGTGTAAGTTCAATATGTACACTGTGATGACTTGATACATGTATATATTGCAAAATGTTACAGTTAACACACCCTTCACCGACAGAAGTGCCATTTGTTGTTGTGGTGAGAACATTGAAGCTCCACCCCCTTAGCAACTTTCAAGTACAGGATAGGAACAATGTTGTTAACTAAGCCATCGAGCTGTACGTTAGACTCCTGAACTTATTCATCTTTTTAAAAGAAATCTTAAAGACTTTATTTATTTTTAGATAGAGGGGAAGGGAGGGAGGAAGGGAGGGAGAGAAACATGGATATCAGAGAGAAACATGGATATCAGAGAGAAACATGGATCAGTTGCCTCTCACACGCGCCCCACCCGGGATTGAACCCACAACCCAGGCATGTGTCCAGACCAGGAATCGCACCAGTGACCGTTTGCTTTGTGGGATGATGCCACACCTTCTGAGCCATTCTGGTCAGGGCTGAACTTACTCATCTTACAACTGGAAATTCGTACTCTTTGACCAACATTCTCTCCACTTCCCCCCCAACTCCAGCCGCTGGGGTTGGAAAAACTAACGGAGTTCATCATCGTCAGACCATTATATGAAATGTCAAAGGGGCTTATTTAAGAAAAAGAAGATCCAAACTATGAAAAATAAAATGGCAATAATACATATCTATCAACAATTTATTTTTGCTTAAGGTTTTTAAATTTATTTTCGCTTAAAGTTTTTAAATTTATTTTCAGAGAGAGGAGAAGAGAGGGAGGAATAGTGGAAGAGAAACATCGATGTGTAAGAGAAATGTTGATTGGTTGCCTCTTGTTCACTCCCAAATTGGGACCTGTCCTGCAACCCAGGCAGGTGCCCTGACAAGGAATTGAACTGGCAACACTTTGGTTCGCAGCCTGCGCTCAATCCACTGAGCTACACCAGCCAGGGCTGTATCTATCAACAATTGAATCTAAAAACCAAACTAAGCAAACAAGTACAGAGACAGACTCATGGATACAGAGAGCATTTTGATGGTTGCCAGATGGGGGGAGGGGTGTGGGGGACGGGGTGAAGAGGTGAGGGGATTAAGAAGCACAAATAGGTAGTTACAGAATAGCCCTGGGATGTAAAGTACAGCACAGGAAATGAAGTAGCCAAAGAACTTATAGAGTGACCCACGGACATGGACAATGGTGGGGATGGCCTGAGGCATTGGGGGGTGCTGGGTGGAGGGGCACAAAGGGGGACAAATTGGGACAACTGTAATAGCATAATCAATAAAATATAATTAAAAAAATAAGAACCACACGCCTAAGACGGTGGCCACCAGTCAAGGCTGATGTGCACCTGAATGGCTTCCTCCTGTGCACGGCTCCCTGTCAGGCACCCTGTACCAAATGCCCGACTGCGTTACCTGATTAATCTTTATGAATTGAGTTGGGCTCTACTGTTATGCCGATTCTACAGATGAGAACACCGAGGCTCAGGGAGGTGAGCTGCCTTGCCCAAGGCTACTAGCCGGCAAGTGGTGGGGAGGGAATTGGGACCCAGGTCACCTGCATCTACATCCTGGCCTCTCAGCCCCGCTTTTGCCCGGCCACCCTCTACTCCCTGAAGCTGACCCTGGACCTGGGGCCTGAGCTTCTCAGATGCCTTGTGGCAAGCAGACATGTACCCTTGAGATGGGCAAGGCATCATCTGACCACACCTGGCTCATCCAGATGCTGTCCAAAGGTCTGGACAGGCCAGGACACACCCCTCTGGGGGTGAGAGCAGTGACTCAGAGCTATTGGCCCCAGCAGCCAGCCCTGGGGGAGGGAGGGAGAGCAGGGGGTGGCCAGTGAGACAGGCTAATTCTCTTGATCTCAGATCATCCCGGAGCCTGGAGTGGAGTCACCTGCCCGTCCTTGCTACCAGTTAGGCCTCTGGCCATCCCACCACCCACTCCAAACACGAACATTTGCTGAGATTTTACCCTGGGTTGGGCACTGTGCTGGGGACTTTAAATGCATGACTTCATTTCTTCCTCACCACCCCCTGCAGAGGTAGGCTTCATATATCACCCATGACTTACAGGTTCTGGAAACGGAAGCTTAGAGAGGTTCTGTAACTTGCCCCACCACAGCTGAATGCAGGCCCAGACCCCCGAGCCAAACTCTGAACAAACTGCCTTGGAATAGTCATATCCAGTGCCATCAACCTCCAGCAGCTCCATCGCCTTGGAGACACACAGGAGAAGACACTTAGGTATCAGAACTCAGAATTGCACCATAGCTCCCAGATGCTGGCCCGTTCTCTGTCTCACACTCTCTCTCCTCTGTTTTTAAATGGTTGAATGCTAGACTTAATGGGCCCTGTTTCCCTTTTTACCTTGCCTGCTAGGAAGCTTGTAATTCAATTCATGGCCCACCTCTGACAATTATCCAAAACTCAAAGGCAAATATTTAAATATTTTGTGGACTCTATTCAGGCCTAGATTCTCCTCACTTTTCTCACTCGTTTTCCTTTCATCCAGGTTTCTTCATCTTTTTCAGCTTGTAGCATTTAAACATTTTTTGTTTTTATTGTGGTAAAGTCCACATAACATAAAATTTACTGTCTTAACCATTTCACAGATACAGCTCAGTGGCATTAAATACTTTCACACTCTGGTGCAACCATCACCTCCATCCTCTTCACAACTGATTTCATCTTGCAAAACTGGAACTCTGCCCGTGAAACAGTAACTCCCCAGGCCCCTCCCCGCAGCCCCTGGCAACCGCCATTCCACTCCGTGTCTCCGTGGATTTGACCGCTGTCCATGCCTCGTGTAAGCGGACTCACACGGTATTTTTTGCTTAGTTCACTTAGCGCCATGTCCTCAGAGTTTGTCCACATTGTAGCACGTGTTGATTCTAGAGACAGAGAGAGAGACATCAACGTGAGAGAGAAACATTGTTCAGTTGCCTCCCGTCCACGCCCTGACCAGGGGTCGAACCCACAACCTTTTGGTGTACGGGATGATGCTCCAACCAACCAAGTTACCTGGCCAGGAAAGAATCTTCTGCCTTTTTAGGGTTGAATGACATTCCATCGTGTGGATGGACCACGTTTTGTTGACCCGTTACCTGTCGATGGACACTTGGCGTGCTTCCCCTTTTTAGCTGCTGTGAATAGTGCTGCTGTGAGTGTGGCTGTACAGGCCTGTTTGATCATCTCGTTTACATTTGGGAGGTTGGGGAACAAACATCCCTGTTAAAACTGGTGCCTGGTGTGTAGTAACTACCTGATCCAGATCTACTGAGGGTGTTCAGGCGTGGCCCCTGCCCCAGAGGAGGGGGTCACCCAGGGTTGAGGCGGGACAGTGGGCCTGTGCCCCGAGAAGCCGCAGGCTCAGTGTCCTGGGAGCCCCGGCCGACAGTGGGGGTGGGTTCCCTGCTACGTGCCAGGGCTGCAACTGGAACGGTATCTCCGTTATTATCCTCACAAGAATCCCGTGATGCAAGTAATAGTTTCTCCGAGTTACGGGTGCTGATGTCCCGGATCCTGCTGCAGAGACAGGTGGGCGAGGCCTTCCAGGGAGGGTCTTACCCTCAGGGGCCTCAGCAGCAACAGTACCCGCCCGAGCTAAGGCCGGCCTCACTCCTCTGTGGAAAGGTCGCTATTTTACTAGCTCCCACTCCTGACCTCACCCTCTCCCACCTTTTCCATAGGTCCCCTTGTTCTGAGGAGGGGACCAAGGGCCGGGATGTCACCCTGGACATCCACTGTCACCCTCCCCTCCTCCTGCCTGCCCCAGGGCTGGGCCTGGCTTGCCGCTGCCCCAGGCTTGGGCCCTGCAGGCCCTCTCTGCTGGGGTCTGGGCCTCCATCCCAGGAGCACCGCAGACCGTGGCCCAGGTTCCACCCTCCTGCCTGCTCCCAAGCTGTGGCCTCACCCTGGAGGAGCCTTCCTGGTCCTGGGAGGAGCGGCCTCCGTCAGGGTTAATGATTGCTCCGGGAGGAGCAGACGTAAGTCTCTGAGCCTCACTGAAGGCCCCAGAGGTGGCCACCTGTGCCTGCTGGTGAACATCCGTCACTTCCACGGCCCCTTGGGGGCACAGGTAGGGACCACTCAGCTTCACTGCAGCAGGGCATGGGGTCTTCTGGCAGATGTGGGGACCCAGGGGGATCACTGGGACCAAGGCGAGCTTTGGGGGTCCCACTGCAGCTGGGTGAGGGCATTGGGCGCAAGGAGAGAGCACAGGTCCAGGGACAAGTGGCCCGGAGTGAGTCCCAGCCTGGCCACCGGACCTCAGTGTCCCCAGCAGTGTGGGGCCTCTCCCCAGGGTTTGTGGAGGCTCCTTTTCTCCCCTTCCAAGGCCTTGGGTCATTTGGACCTGCTGAGAATTCCTCAGCAGGAAGATGGAGGAAGTCAGAGCCCCCAGGAGAGTGAGTGAATCCTCCTGGGCCCCTTTCACGTCGAGGGGATGACGTCATGGTAGCTGAGCCTGGGCACCGACCCGTCTGTCTGGGTTCAGATCCTAGCTCCATCCTGACCCCGGGTTGGCTTGGTGACTCTCCTGGGCCTCGGTTTCCTCATCTGTGGCATGGGGCTGGCGACAGTGCGGGCAGGAAGGTAGAGAGCCGCCAGCACACAGCTGCGCCTGTGGTCAGCGACCGGCTGCAGGGCCAGCTCAGCCAGCACTGGGAGTGTCTGTCTGGACTGCAGCAGACTAACCCCCACTGTGGGCTTATTCCCAGGCTGACAGGTGTCTTCGCCCCGGTGTGCCAGGGGGCCACGCAGCTGTGAGCTGGGCCAGGCCTGCAACTGTTCCCTGAGGCAGGGTCTGCTGGGCTGGGCACCAGGCACAAAGGTCAGGGCACAGTGGGAGCTGACTGATAGGGACAGGCCCTGACCAATGCGTGCACTCTGTGGCCCTTATCCTTGCCCCATTCCTCAGCAGGGACACAGGGTCAGGGCTTGCCCAGGGTGGCACAGCAAGTAAGTGAAATGCTGGGATCTGAACCCAGGACCACTTGGCTCCAGACCACTGTCTGCTGGTGAAGCAGCCTGGGGGATGGGCACTGGAGGGGCCCGTGGCAGGGAGCCCGGTGCCCTGGGGTCCACATCCTGGTGCCACGCTGGCTGTGCTGGTGTCTGCCCTGTGGGCACGGGTACGGCCCCTGTGAAGTCAAGTGGAGCCCAGACCGAGGCTAGCCCAGGGACTCCTGGTTGTGGAGCCAGGCTGGGTCTAGCCCTCCGCCCTGACTCTGGGCGTTGCTCTCTGAGCTCCTCTGAGCCTCAGTTTCCTCACTGGGACCTTGGAACGACCACTCCTACAACTGGGGAACGACTGTGGGAGGGACAGGAGGAAGCGGAAGTGAAAGTGGGCCGTGAGCTGCAGGTGTTGGTGGCAATGGCGGTGGAACCTGCCTGCTGGGGACCTGTGTGTAGGGAGGATTACTTCCCTCTCCAGCCCTTCTGAGAGCCCTGGGGAAGGCCAGGGGGCCCCACTTCCTGTGCCTCCAAATTCTAGAGAGTCTTAGAGCCATGAGCTGTTGAGAGCTGTGGGGATGCCTCCTCCCGTGGAGGCGGAGTCACTTCTGTGTCCTTTCTGATCTTTCTCCAAGCACTTTAATAAAAAAAAAAAATTATTGGGACTGCCCGCCAAGCTGGAGGCATAGGTAGACACACTGTGTCACCTCGCACAACCAAAAGAAGGACAACAACAAATTTAAAAACAAAAACCAACCAGAACTAACAGAAAATCGAACTGTATGGAAATCTGACAACCAAGGAGATAAAGAAAAAACATCCACCCAGATGGCAGGAGGGGCAGAGATGGGCAGCTGGGGTGGAGGGGACTTGTGGCAAGGTGGTGGCTGCTGGCCTGGGTGGTTCCACATTTGTGTGCGGATAAACTGGGAGGAACAACTGGGGAGAGACACAGACCATGCAACCAGGGCTCCAGAGCAGGGAAATAAAGCTTCAAAACTTCTGGTTATAAAAGTCCGTGGCTGTTGTGGCAGTGGGAGAAACTCCCAGTCTCACAGGAGAGTTGGTTGGAGAGACATACAGAGTCCTAGAATGTACACACACCCACCCACCCAGGAGTCAGCACCAGAAGGGCCCAGTTTGCTTGTGGGTAGTGGGGGAAGTGACTGAAAGCCGTCAGAGAGTGGAGCAAGTGGCACTATTCCCTCTCTGACCCTTCCCCCCCATACAGCGTCACAACCCAGCAACGTGGGTTACCCTGCCTGGCTTATACCTAAGGTTCTGCCCCTTACTACGTAATGGGTGTGCTGAGACAAAAAAAAAAAAAAAAAAGAGGCCCAATTGAAAGAACAGATCAAAGCTCCAGAAAAAATACAACTAAGTGATGAAGAGATAGCCAACCTATCAGATGCACAGTTCAAAACACTGGTAATCAGGAAGCTCACAGAAATGGTTGAGTATGGTCACAAAATAGAGGAAAAAGTGAAGGCTATGCTAAGTGAAATAAAGGAAAATGTACAGGGAACCAATAGTGACGGGAAGGAAACCAGGACTCAAATTAATGATTTGGACCAGAAGGAAGAAAGAAACACTCAACCAGAACAGCATGAAGAGACAGAATTCAAAAAAATGAGGAGAGGCTTAGGAACCTCCAGGACAACTTTAAACATTCCAACATTTGAATCGTAGGGGTGCCAGAAGGAGAAGAGGAAGAGCGAGAAATTGAAAACTTATTTGAAAACATAATGAAGAAGAACTTCCCCAATCTGGCAAAGGAAATAGACTTCCAGGAAGTCCAGGAAGCTCAGAGAGTCCCAAAGAAGTTGGACCCAAAGAAGCACAGATCAAGGCACATCATAATTACATTAGCCAAGATTAAAAATAAGGAGAGAACCTTAGAAGCAGCCAGAGAAAAGGAGACAGTTACTTACTTACAAAAGAGTGCCCATAAGACTGTCAGCTCATTTCTCAAAAGAAACCTTACAGGCAAGAAGGGGCTGGAAAGAAGTATTTCAAGTCATGAAAAGCAAGGACCTACATCCAAGATTGCTCTACCCAACAAAGCTATCATTTATAATGGAAGGGCAGATAAAGTGCTTCCCAGATAAGGTCAAGTTCAAGGAGTTCATCACCAAGCCCTTATTATGTGAAATATTAAAGGGAGTCAGCTAAGAAAAAGAAGATCAAAAACTATGAACAGTAAAATGACAACAAACTCACAACTATCAATAAGTGAACCTAAAAAACACAAAAACAAACTAAGCAAAGAACTAGAACAGGAACAGAATCACAGAAATGGAGATCACATGGAGGGTTATCAGCAGGGGAGTGGGAAGGGGAGGAGGGTGAATGAGAGGAAAAGGTAGAGAGAATAAGTAGCAAAAATGGTAGGTACAAAATAGACAGGGGGAGGATAAGAATAGTATGGGAAATAGAGAAGCCAAAGAACTTATGTGTACGACCCATGGACATGAACTAAGTGGGGGAGGATGCTGGAGAGAGTGGGGCGTAGGGCAGAGGGGAATAAAGGGGAGAAAAAAATGGGAGAATTGTAATAGCATAATCAATAAAATATACTTTAAAAATTACTTACCTATTTTTTCAAGGGGTAAATGCAGACAATTGTACTTGAACAACAATAAAATAATTTAAAAAATTATTTGCCTATTGTTAGAGAGAGGGAAAGGAGGGAGAAAGAGAAGGAGTAAAATATTGATTGGTTACACACCCCCAGCTGGGGACCTGGCCTGCAACCCAGGCATGTGCCCTACTTGGGACTCAGATATCTAACTGCTGGGGGGGGGGTGCCCCACCCACTGAGGCCCTTGGCACTGTTTGAGAGTAGGGACCAAGGGAGAGGGGAGGGAGCCGCAACTTCTACAATGTAGACAGTCCGTGTTGTTAGAAGGGAAACTGAGAGGCAGGCAGAGAGGAAGACACAGGAGCCCCAGGGGCTGGAGGGCCACGGGCATCCTTCACTACCAGGCCTGGGGGACGCACTGGCCTGGGCCCTGCCAAGGGCCACTCTGTTGTCAACGAAGAAATGTCCGGAGCTGGAGGCAATTGTCGTGAGTTGATTTGAGCCAAACCAACCACAATGGCCAGGAAGAAAGATCTCAATGGATTGAGAAAAGGCTCTGGAAAATGGCAGTGTTATCACGCACATTATACATCAGCACCCAAGGGGAAGACGTGAGGGGGTTACTCACGGATGAAACCCACCGGTGGTGGGGTAGGGGGGCGGGAGTAAGCAAAGGGGGGCTGGGACTGGAGAGTGAGACGGAGAGACACGTATCTGTCTTGCACTGGGGGGCACAGTGCAGGTAACGCTCACAGCACCTAGAGTCAGTGTGTGGGGAACAAGTTAACACCGAGGGCTTGGTGGTCTTGTGCTCTGGGGGGTGTCTGTGCCCCGAGGGGGTCTGGGAAATGGGGGTCACTCTGACATTCCAAAGGTCTGTTGTCACAGATGCAAAAAGACAACAGAGAGGCTCAGTTGAGGTAAACTGCAGACTGACCTTTGTCAGGGAAGATACCGGCCGAGGACGTGACTACCTGCTGCTGTGACCCCTCTTCAGTTAGGAGGTTTCAATCTCAGACCATCCTCCGCGGTGGCTACTTTGAGCTCTGAGACTGTGAGGCCACCACGCAGGCCCCATCCCCCCGCCCCCCACCTCGAGCTGGTCAGGTTCAGTGTGTGGCCCCTCTTTGTCCCCAGCGTTCACTTCTTGTTCATCGCGCCTGCTCTGTCCACTGCCTCTGCTGGGAGCTTAGGGGCCAGAGAAGGGGTCACTGCGGCCAACCTGCCCTGAGAGGACAGAGAGCCTTGGTGCACCAGAAGGCGAGGGGACAGCAGGGGGGACACACACTCAGATGCCGGGAGGAAGGACAGCAGAGGGTGTGGACGGGGCTGGGAGCATTCCATGCTGTCCACCGGAATGGCTTGTGTGGGAAGAGAGATGTGGAACCTGTGAGGACCTAGCCTGCCAGGCCAAGGGGCAGGAATCGTGTCTGGCCGCTGGTGGCCGCCGTGGCAGAGGCCTGAGCCTGGGGGTGGCTGTGCCCAGTGAGGTGGGAATGCTCGCCGGTGGCCAGGGCCCGCCTGTGCCTCCCCTGGCTCCCAGGCTCTGCTGTTTCTCAGGTGGCCACATTCAGAAGGTGACGTACTGAACCGCAGAACTTTGGCCTCATTAGGATCAGATGAGCAGACGGGTTTGCAGGCAGAGCAGGAAGGAGGAGCGGAAAGGAGCGTGGGCTGGGGGTCAGAGGGCTGGGGTCCTAGCTCAGCCCCCCCTCCAGCTTGGGGGCTTTAGGCAGGAGTGTTAGCTTCTCTGGGACTCAGGCATATGGGGGGGGTTGACACCCATCTCTTCCTTCCAGGGGGATGGTATGGACCAGACGCAGGGAAAGACTGTACCCATGCAAATGTACAGGATCACCATGCTGCTCTCAGTTAGGCTTCTTGAGGCCCTGTGGGAAGGGTAGGAGGGTAGTCGGAAGAAACCATGGTGAGCTGCATGAAGGAAGGGGGCCTGGAGGCCGAGGCCTCTGGGATCCTGCAGAATGAAGCTCCTGGCTGAGGCTATTCCCTGAGAGCCCTCCCCAGCGGCCCTGCTGGCCTGGGGGCATGTCTGCACTGAGGGAGGGAGACCAGAAGCCTAGGAGTGAGCACAGGCTTCCTGCTTTGGGTTGTGACAAGACTGAGTCCTGTCCCTTCCCCACCTGGACCTTGGTCTGCTGAGGACTAAACGGTGTGGGACAAAGTCCCAGCCACAGCAAGTAAGGCGCCAGCTCCCTGCTCCTCAGGGCTGGCCTGGGGGCAGGGTCTCCTGTCTCGCTGGCCGCACTGAGGTGAACTTTGTCACAGCAGGGGCACACCTTGCACACCTGCATACTCTGTAGCTAACTGTCCTGTGGCTGCTGACACACCTCTAAAGGAGGGGCCAAAGGAGAACAAAAGAGGTGGGGGGTCAGGCCCAAGGTCACACCACGAGAGGATGCCAGTGCTCACTGCAGCCAGCCATCGGTCACGTGCCCTGGATTTACTCACTCGGTGGACGCCAGCACCAAGCATCTCCACTGCCAGCCCTCCCCCCCCATCGCCACCGTCAGCTCCGTTGGCCTCCCCACCCTTGTCATCACAAACATCACCCACGTGTCTCTCCTTCCCTCGTCACCGCCACCATCACCGCTGCCATCCCCAACACCACCCCTACCCCAAGCCTGGACTGTTGCCCGCATCCCAGCTCCACCTCCATGACCAGCTCGAGGACCACCTCAGTCACCACACCTCATAGTTGTGGGACTAACAAGATGATGCTTCCAATGTGCGTGGATCAGTGCCTGCTACCCAGTGGGTTCTGAACTCTGGGGTCAAGTGCAAGGCCAGTCTCAGGCTGGGGCTCTGGACCAGGCTCAGCTACCCTGCTCATGGCCCAGTTCCCTCCGACTCCCTCTTACCCGGAGTACCTGGCAAACGGGTAGAGGATGACAGTGACCGGGGAGGACTGCTGAGTAGGGGTGATGGGTGGGCCTGGGCCCGACCCACGCCGATGGAGGTCTGCTGTGGGGGAGTCCTGGGCACTGGTGCCCCTTCCCTGATGCCTCTCTCTCCCCAGGTCCCTCTGGACGTGATGGCGCGGCTGTGGCTGTCCTGCCTATTGCTTCCTGCCCTACTCGTGTCTGGTGCGTGCCTCCCCTCCCCCACCAGAGCAACACTAATCTGGGGACCCTAGGCAGAACCTTCCAGAAGGGAGGGGCTCCCTCATCAGCAAACTCCCGGCTCCCATGACCAGCCCCCTGGTTGGCGGCCCTGGGGCGGGATCCAGAGCCAGCCGGGTGAGCTGCATGGAAGGTTGGCTGGTGGGGCTGGTGTGGGCTCCCGTGGGCCAGGCGAGGGCCAGGCTTCACATCCCAGGGCTCTGTGTCCCCACAGCGGCAGCCAATGTGGCCCCTAAGTTCCTGCCCAACATGACGAAAGTGACCCTGCCCGAGGACCTACCCCTGGGTGAGTAACTGTCCCTGTGCCCAGACTGTGCCAAGCCCTTCCCCCCAGCTCTGGGGCATGTTGTGGAACAGAGGTGGTCTGAACGAAGGTTGTTCCCGAGTTTGATTTTAGCCTGGCGGGCATTTGGGTCCAGGCCTTCCCTACTCACCTGAGAGCACGCCTCGCTTTCCCAGCCCCTCCCATCTTTCTGGCTTCCCCAAGGAAAAAGAATCCACTGGTCCCACCGTTTCTCTCACACACCTCTCTACTGGCTGATGTCCCTCCACCCCACTCTTCGTTTAAGCAAGGAGGGAGCAGGCTGTAGGCGCAGAGCGCCTCACCACACCTTCGGAAGCTGATACCTTCGCTCTGCTCTTACCGCCTTTGTCCAGTTCCCTGGGGTCTGTGGCCAGTGAGAGGGTTTTCCCTTGGCCAGCGACCTCATGCTTGTTTTTGGAATGAAAGCACGTACAGGAAGTAGTACGTTGTTTAAGGGGGGCCATGAATGATGAGATGTGGGTGTGGTCTAGGTCACACGAGCGCATCAGCGTGGGCGACCTTCGGGAAACGGCCTTTCAGGTGAAGCCACAGGGCTGGACACCACCTCCCCAATCGGTAGGCGTGGGCAGGGCCCACAGAGACGTGGGTGACTGTATTCAGGGGATGGAGGGTCAGCTGTGCCTGGTGGACCCCTGAAAGCAGAGGTGGAGGCGAGGTCAGGGTTTAGCATGCTCTGACATTGTGGTGCACAGGGGCAGGACGGAAGCTGTGGGGTCTCCGCTCCATCAGGGCGTTCCCTGCTCCGCCTTCCCCCGGGTGTGGCCTCCTGCACTTGGGGAGCTGGCTGCACCAACTGCAGCCAGCGGGAGAGAAAGGGCCCGGGGGCTCCTCCCTTGCTCCTGCGACCGACCGGCTGCAGGCTTTACACCCTTACGTCTGCTCCCACATCGAAGGCCGCACCTTAGTCATATGCCACACCTAGTGGCAAAGGGACTTGAGGAACGTGAACTTTATTCTGGTTGGCCGTGTGCTCTGCTCGAAATCCAGGGCTCTTATTAGTCTGAGGGAAAGGGGGTGTGGCTACTGAGGGAACGTTTTCAGTCCGCAGAGTCAGAATTGCGATCTCAGGCGCCCGAAGCTGCCGGATGAAAGCAGAGGCTGCATCGGAAAAGCCTCCTGCGCCCTGGGATTCCAGGATTCAAAAGCCTGGGTGTGGATCCAGGAGGAAAGGATGGGGCTGGGCATTGCAGCCACAAAGGCCACATCCATTTGGCTGTGGTTCCCAGGACTGCAAAGTCTACTAAGGGTTATATTAGTGAAGGATGAGAGCCAGGCCGAGGGAGGTGAGAGTCTCACTCATCACCCACTAGGAGGGCACAGGCCTCCCTGGATGCAGGGCTGAGGTCCACTATTTGATGTTTGTGAATGTTCTTTGTGGAGCAGAGAGGTAACCTGTACATGTTAATGGTATTTACATATATTTTCATAGCTGTTTGGTCGTGTGTAAACACACACACACACACACACACACACACATACCCCTCCTTCGAACAAATGTCACAAACACAGAAAACCCACATGCCCTCACGCTGTCTGTTCTCCGGCGTAACCCTTTCCTGTCTAAATCAAATGGCTCGAGTCCCCATCCCGGCTTCAGAGGCTGCCCTTGAGGGTGTTCTTTTTGGAAGTTGTGGTTTTACTACTGATTCTTCCCCCCCTCCGCGGCCAGCCCGGGCTTCCGTGAAGGCTTGGGGAGAAGGGAGAGGATTGTAGCTCGCACTGTCATCCAGGGAGTGTGCCCTGCAGGTCAGGTTCCCTGCCCACCCGCCTGCCTCCTCCCCTCCCCTCCCTGCCTGGCCCGGGGCTCCTACCCAGTACTCTGCCTTCAGCAGCCTCCCGGGAGCTAACCACCGCTTTATTGTTCAGAGCAAGGCATCTCCCTCCCTCTGGGCCAGACCCGATTGAGGGTCTTCGACTCTTAAGACACTACGGCCCCTCTAAACCAAGAGCAGTTTCTCCTTCCTGAGACAAGTCTGCAGCTCTCTTGCAATGTGAAAGCATTTCCAATCAGATTCCCCACTATCGAAATGGAGAGTGTTCCTACGAAACCTTTCCTAAAACCGAAATGGCATTTAAACAAAGAGGCCATTATCATTAGTTTACATGGAATATTTTTTGAGCATTCCCAGACCCAAAATTTAATGCACACAGTGTTTTTTTATTTCATTATCACGATCAGCATGTTTAATTACGTCCAGTTTTACACAAGCTCAGCACCTTTGGGAGCTCTCTCAGGCTTTTCTGATACCTCAGGACACCACTTGCTGATAGATGCACAGAGTAAACCGAGACAGAGCCCAGAGGCTCACAGACACGGTGCCAAGCTGGGGCCTGATGCTGATGTGGTTCCCAGGGAAGAGCTCGGGGGTGGGGCCGCACTGGCTGCAGGGGGCGCTGCCACTGTAAAGAGGGTGCAGAACAGATGCTGAATCCTATTTTTGCTTTTTACCTATTTTCTTTTTTTTTTAAAGATTTTTATTTATTTGTTTTTATTTATTTAAAGACAGGGGAAGGGAGGGAGAAAGAGAGGGACAGAAACATTATTGTGTGGTTGCCTCTCACGTGGCCCCCACTGGGGACCTGGCCTTGCAACCCAGGCATGTGCCCTGACTGGGAATTGAACCGGTGACCCTTTGGTTCACAGCCTGTGTTCAATCCACTGAGCTACACCAGCCAGGGCTAATTTTCTTTTTTAAGTATATTTCATTGATTATGGTATTACAGTTGTCCCATTTTTTTTTCATCTCTATCCCACCTCTATCCTGCAACTTCCTCCCACCATTATTTCCCCACTTAGTTCATGTCCATGGGTCGCACATGTAAGTTCTTTGGCTTCTCCATTTCCTATACTATTCTTAACCTCCCCCTGTCTATTTTCTACCTACCATTTATGCTTCTTATTCCCTGTACCTTTTCCCCCACTCTCAGCCCACCCCCCAACCACTGATAACCCTCCATGTGATCTCCATTTTGGTGTTTTTCTTCCTGTTCTAGTTCTTTGCTAGGCTTTTTTTTTTTTTTTAGGTTCAGTTGTTAATAGCTGTGAGTTTGTTGTCATTTTAGTGTTCATATTTTTTATCTTCTTTTTCTTAGATAAGTCCCTTTAACATTTCATATCATAAGGGCTTGGTGATGATGAACTCCTTTAACTTGACCTTATCTGGGAAGCACTTTATCTGCCCTTCCATTCTTAATGAAAGCTTTGCTGGATAGAGTCATCTTGGATGTAGGTCCTTGCCTTTCATGACTTGGAATACTTCTTGCCAGCCCCTTCTTGCCTGCAAGGTTTGTTTTGAGAAATCAGCTGACAGTCTTATGGGAACTCCTTTGTAGGTAACTGTCTCCTTTTCTCTGGCCGCTTTTAAGATTCTCTCCTCATATTTAATGTTCGCTAATGTAATTATGATGTGCCTTGGTGTGTTCCTCCTTGGGTCCAACTTCTTTGGGACTCTCTGAGCTTCCTGGACTTCCTGGAAGTCTATTTCCTTCTCCAGATTGGGGAAGTTCTTCATTATGTTTTCAAATAAGTTTTTTATTTCTTGCTCTTCCTCTTCTCCTTCTGGCACCCCTATGATTCGGATGTTGGAATGTTTAAAGTTGTCCTGGGGTTCCTAAGCCTCTCCTCATTTTTTTGAATTCTTGTTTCTTCATTCTGTTCTGGTTGAATGTTTATTTCTTCCTTCTGCTCCAAACCTTTGATTTGAGTCCTGGTTTCTTTCCCTTCACTGTTGGTTCCCTGCATATATTTTTTTTATTTGACTTTGCATAGCCTTCACTTCTTCCTTTATTTTGCATCTGTACTCAACCATTTCTGTGAGCATCCTGATCACCAATGTTTTGAACTGTGCATCTGACAGGTTGGCTATCTCTTCATCACTTAGTTGTTTTACTGGAGTTTTGATCTGTTCTTTCATTTGGGCCATATTTTTTATCTCGGTGCACCTGAAAAGGGGCAGGGCCTTAGGTATTCATCAGGGTTGGGCAATCCACTTCACTGCTTTGTTGTGGAGCTGTATGTGGGAGTGGAGTTAAAGAGGGAACAGTGCTGCTTGCTCCACTCTCTGCTGGCTTTCAGTCACTTCCCCCACTACCCGCAAGCAAATTGGGCCCTTCTGGTGCTGATTCGCAGGTGGGGGGTTTGTGCACATTGTAAAAACCCTGTGGGTCTCTCCAACAAACTCTCCTGTGAGGTTGGGAGTTTCTTCCACTGCTGCAACCCCCACAGATTTTTACAGCCAGAGGTTTTTGAGGCTTTATTTCCCTGTGCTGGAAACCTGGGTTGTGTGGCCTGTCTTGCTCCCCAGTTGATCCTCCCAGTTTATCTGCATTTGAATGTGGGATGGCTTGGTTGGCTAACCACTGCCTAGCTGCCTGGTCTGCTGCCTTGTTGCATGTCCTTTCCTCCCCGGCTGCCCGTCTCCGCCCCTCCTACAGGTCTGAATGAATGTTTCTTCTTTAATTCCTTGGTTTTTGGACTTCTCACACAGTTCAATTTTCTGTCAGTTCTGGTTGATTTTTGTTTTTAAATTTGTTGTTGTCCTTCTTTTGGTTGTGCGAGGAAGCAAAGTTTATTTACCGATGCCTCAATTTTGGCCGAGTTGCTTTTCACCTATTTTCATAGAAATGAAAACCCTTTTTGGATTTCTTTCAGTTGGCCAAAACTGGTACTAGTGTAGGTCTTTCATAAAAGCGAAGCAGCATAGGGCAAACTTTGGGCCCTGGAAGGTGTGGCTCAGTGGGTTGAGTGCTGGCCTGTGAACTGAAGGGTCACCTGTTCGATTCCCAGTCAGGGCACATGCTTGGGTTGTGGGCCAGATCCCCAGTAGGGGGCGCATGAGAAACAACTACACATTGATGGTTCTCTCCCTTTCTTTCTCCCTCCCTTCCCCAGTCTCTACTGAGTGGCGATCCCTGTGTAATACACGCACAGAAAAGCACACTGGACTCACACATAGCCACACTGGGAGCAGGACACGGGACGCTGCCAGCACCCCCAGTCCTCTCTCCTGCCCTGTCCTACACAAGCCCTGTGTTCCTGACAGTGACACTGTGCGATACTTAGTGCCATCAGACAGACTTTAAAAAAATTGATTCTAGAGAGAGAGGAAGGGAGGGAGAGAGAGGAAGGGAGGGAGAGAGAGGGGGAGGAACACCGATTGATTGTCTTTTGCACAAGCGGTCAGGTCTGGGGGCTGAACCTGCAACCCAGGCATGTACCCTGACCAGGAATCGAACTTGTGACATTTTGCTTTGTGATGCTCCAGCTGGGCCACACCGGCCAGGGCATCAGGCAGACTTTTTTAAAAGTCTAGAGTTATGGTGTTTTAAATGTCAAGTTGAGTTGAGTGACAAACATGTATCGTTCTTAATATACAAAGACCTCTACTCTATGTATTTTATTTGTGTAGCTCTTACTGATTTATTTGTTACACTTCATTTTTTCAGGCTGATTTTTTACAGTGCATTTCCTCTCTGATACATCATTCTGTGCCCATGAACAGATGTATACAGATGAGGATTCGCACACACCCACCACCACTCTTATGTCCTTAGGTGTGAGAGCCAGATCTGCGTGCATTTAGACATTTCTGAGTCAGGACATGCCTTATAATTGAGATGGTCACTTAACACAGAGCCACTTTTCCCACCAAAAGCATGATTACATCGACAGCGTGTCTTACCCCCAAGAAATCATAGTGCAGACATCAACATCTTTTTAGCAGAACACTGGCTCGGAGGTCTTCCTGGAGGAGGGGGGCTTGATGGGGAGATACTGTGACCAAGCTTTCCAAGGAGTTAATGAAAGAGCTAGGACTGTTTGATCAAAGGAAAGCAGGCTTGGGGCACGCTGCCAAGCCTGTCCCGGAAGGCTGTCGTGGGCCAGAGGAGGAGGTGGGCTGGCTCCCTGAGACCCTCAGGCTGGGGCCCACCGCCGCATGTGACCGCTGTGGCATTTTTGCCTTTGTGGGCCCCTTTTTGCAGAAAGTATATTAAAATTATATTTTGTGATTGCATTGGTGTGAAGATAAATATCATGCAGGCTGGATTACCATCATTTCTGCGTTCTGATTTTCAAAAAATATTAAACTCTCTTGTGTGCCCCTAAAAGTATCATGGGCCCTGGGCACCACACCCTGGAAGCCCGCGCTGGGGAGCTCTAGGGAAATACACGTGAGGCCACGGAGAAGGCCCTTGCTAATGGACAGCTGTCCAGCGGTGGAGGGGGGTGGCGGAGCACAGGTCGGATGCGTTCCAGGAGGTGAGGCTCCGGGAGCAGGTGTGGGTTTGAGGAGTCTGTAAAACGTTCCTTTCTGGCTAGAGAGAAGGTGACCTCAGGACTTTCTAGCCCCCCGCACTGGCACCCCTGCTCTGCCCCTGGCAGGGCAGGGGAGTGTGCTCTCTCGAGGCCTAGTGGAGAGCAGAGAGCGGGGCCCTGGAAGGCCAGCAGCAGGTGCTCTCGTGAGTGGAGTGTCCTGGCAACTTCTGGGCACGCTCCCAGGGTGGAGGGAAGACTTAGAGGGGCCCAGGCCCCTCCAGAGGGCCTTCAGCAACCCCCCCCCCCCCCGACACCCAGGGAGGCACTCGGTTGCTGCAGCTAGACACCTTAACTTCAACCCTCTTTGGTCTTCTCTCTAGAATTCCAGGAGGGCAGGTTCTGGGGCCGGGCCAGGGCAGGGGGAGGACCTTGGGTCACCACCCTCCCCAGCGCGCCCAGTGCGGATGGGGTCATTCTCCCAAAGGAGAGCAGGGTGCCATGACCAAAAGGCCCCTGAGTGGGTGCTAGGTAACAAAACCCAAACCCGACACCCATGACCACAGGGGCGAGAGCCCTGGGGGCTGGGAGGGCTCCAATTTCTGGGCGCAGAGAAGTCAGGCCCCTGAGGCCAGTCGTGAAGGAAGTACCTGTGGACCCTGGGCATTCTCTGCCCTGTCCCCAGGTGCTGAGGCCTTCTGGTTGGTAGCTGAGGACCCGGACCAGGACCCTCTGACCTATGGGATTAGTGGCCCCAATGCCTACTTCTTCAAGGTCACCTCAGCCACTGGGGAAGTGAAGTTGGCTAGCCTGCTGGACTATGAGGTAAAGGGCAGTGGCCCAGGAAGGCCCGGGAGGGGGATGGGGAGACGAGGGGGCCCTGGGAACCAGTGCTCCGGGGGGTGGGCGCTCGGGTTGCGCCCTGCCCTGGTTAGAGCTCACTGGGCCCCTTCTCTCTTCTCACTGCAGACGCTCTACCTTTTCTCAGTCGTCATCTCTGTGAGCGATGGTCACAACAGCCCAGTGAGTCGGCATGGGGCCGGGGCGGGGGGGGGGGCATCCAGGGACGGGGCTGGGGGACTGGGCCTGCTCCCAAAGGTGCTCCTGCCTGGGACCTGCCAGGAGGCTCCAGTCAACAACAACAACAGAATTAAAGTTCAGTGTGATCAGAATCCACTTGTCCACTCTCTGTTGCACGGTATCACCAAGATCTGAGTATGTATTGCTAAATCATTCTACTTATATAGGTATATTGTTTATATTATATTATATTATAATATATTATATTATAACTGGAGCTAATTATACTATCGATTAATGTGCATTTCAACAGAAAACAAATGGGCGACACTTCCCGACCCAACCCCCCTGAGAGGGCCACTTGCCACGCCTGTGGCTGAGTGTATCAGTGCCAGCACTCGTGTCTGTGAGGGCCACTGTGTCTTGTGCCCGTGAGAGCTGGGGGCTTTGTCTTCGTAACGTCCGTCTTCCCCAAACCCTGCCCATTTAAAAAAGTCACGTCAGCCACTTGGGTATTTGCAAACGCATCCTCCTCGTAAACATCTCGGCAGCTGCAGATAAAGGTCGAGCCCCCGCGGGCCACCCTGCCCGTCCCCCCACCCCCGCCTGGAGTGGCCACTGCCACCGTGCTCTTCCCTCTCCCTCCCGAGTGTGTGTGCACACACGCACACCCACAGCAGGCGGGTCGTAGTGTTCTGTGCATTTTCTGAAATCCCCATGGGATCCTACTGCATATAGTGTGTTTTTTTAAAAAGTTACATTTATTGATTTTAGAGAAAGGAAGGGAGAGAGAGAGAGATTTTTTGTTACACTTATTTATGCATTCATGGGTTGACTCTTCTATGTGTCCTGCCCGGGGATCGAACCGGCAACCTTCGCATATTGGGATGACGCTCTAATCACCTGAGCTACCCGGTCAAGGTGCACATATTGTCTGGAACTGCCATGTCCACTCAGCTCTCAGCTCTGGAGCCCATTCCATGTCTCTGCTGGAGTGCCCGTCTCTTTACTGTCTCGGTTCTAGCGTGCTGACCAGACACGGTGCTGGTCTGCTCTAACAGACATTGAGATGGTCCACGGCTGTACATGATGGCAAGCAAAGCTAAAATGCATATTCTTGTAACAGGACAGGCATATTTTAGATTTTTAAAAGTAACCTAGGGATAGCCCTGGCTGGGGTGGCTCAGTGGATTGAATGATGGCCTGCGAACCCAAAGGTCGCTGGTTCGATTCCCAGTCAGGCCACATGCCTGGGTTGCGGGCTGGGTCTCCAGTTCAGGGCACATGAGAGGCAACCGATCGATGTATCTTGCACATCATCGATGTTTCTCTCCCTCTCTTTCTCCATCCCTTCCCCTCTCTCTACAAATAAATACAATCTTTTAAAAAAGTGACCTAATGATGTCTGCAATTTACACTCAAATGGTTCAGAAAGAATCTACACTCAGATGTGAAAAGAGAGGGCGAGAAACCCGGATGAAGGGTATGCAGTTTTTCTGGCACCTGAACTTGTATCTAATAAAAGGTGGCCGCAAACATCGCCGACCTGTTTACCTGAGAAGCCGTGTCCGCTTGCTGTCCTGCCCTGATGCTCCTCACCTTGATTTCTCAGGAGCCCACCTTCTCTGGGCTCAGGGGGCTTTCTCCCCACAGGTGCAGAAGGACTTGCAGGTGATTGTGGAGGACAGAAACGACAACGCACCTGTTTTCCAGAACACCGATTTCTCCACCGCCATCAGTGAGGTAACACCTGCCTTCACAGGTGTATGGGGGAGGGACAGGTGTCCTAGAGGCTCTTCTCAGAGTGGGAGGGGCCAGACCTAGGCAGCAGGGGGTTGGGGTCGGAGAAAGCACCTGCTACAAGGAGCAGCTGCAGGTGCCCAGCCCCGGGGATGTAACCCCATGAACCAAAGGTAGAGCAACATTTGGAACCAAGCAGATGGCTTTGGAATTCTTTCAGTTAGAAAAGGAAAAAAAGAATTGATTTTCTTATGTATCAGAAAAATTTAGAGGTGTATCTAGATTCAGGCATGGCTGGGTCCAGGTTATTCAAACCACACCATCAAGAGGAGATTTCTCTCCACCTCTCGGCTCTGCTTCTCCTCTTGCCTCCATCCTGGGGTAGGTGGGCAGTTCTCGCTTGTGGTGACGAAAGTGTTCCCAGCAGCTCCAGGCCTGCTTCCTGCCAGCTTTGCAACTTCAGTGCAGACTGTCTCTTTCTCAGTGGTCCCAGCCAAAACCCCAGGGCTGACTCTCATTGGCCCATTTGGAGTCACGTGGATATGGAATGCTCTGATTGGCTAGGTCTGCATCAAGGGCCTCCCCCTGTAGTGAAGGAAGGCAGTCTCACTTGAACTTCGTGGGTGGGGAGAGGTTCCCCAGCAGGCCCTGAGCAGCAAACAATGCCACTCCCGAGCCTTCATCACCAAATAGCTTTGAAGATCCATGAGGTTAGGTCTCCACACAATGTCAGACATGAGGCTCTGATGGAGCCCTACTACGCGCCAGGCGCTGTCCACCATGCTGCGGACATCTGGTGAACAAGACAGCCCCCGTAGCCCACCCTCAGCACCTCACATTCTAGTCCAGAGCAGACACTAGTCAAGGACACATTAAATAAACAGCATTATTGCCAACGGTGTGAAGCTCCACGGAGCTCATAAAACAGGGCAAAGTTAGAGGAGGTGACGGGGGACGTGCTTCTCTGAGTAAGTGACATCTGAGCAGAGACCTACATGGCACAAAGAAGCTGGCTTCAGGATGCTCCAGAAAAGGATGTTCCAGGCAGGGGAACAGCAGGTGCAAAGGCTCTGAGATGGGGAAGCCAGGAAGCCAGTGTGGATGGAGGGTGGAGAGGGAGGGGCGGCGAGGTCAGAAAGGTGGGCAGTCGGGGTCCACAGGGCAAAGTGGGTCGTACTCTGAGAGGTGTGGGGAACCCCTGTGTTTGTAGCAGAAGGGCGCTGTAGTCTGGTTCGTGATGTCTGAGGATCTCTTTGCTGCCGTGTGGACGGAGGGACCGCTGGGAACACAGAAGCCCAGGGTGGGGGTGTGACGCACTCAGGCATGGAGGAGATGGATTGGCACTCATAGGTGACAAGTCCCTTGTTGCAGACTCTGCCGATCGGCTCGCCGGTGTTCTCGGTGCTGGCCACGGACAAAGACACGGGGTCTGCGGGTATGGTGCAGTACTCCATAGAGGAGGTGAGTGCGGTGTGGGCCCCGCCTCCCCTCCTGGCCACCAGGGGGCAGCGTCTCCCCGCACAACCGGCAGGGACCTGGAGGGCTGGGCCTCCCCCAACCCCCGCCTCCTTCATGGGCCCAGAGGCATAAGGAGGTACCTGTGGTGGAACAGGACCCTTCTCCCCACCCTCTTGTGCTGGGCACTGTCTGGGCCTTTTCCGAGTCCGTGCCACACCGCCTGGTGGAGGAAATCAAGGCCCAGAGAGGTCCAGGCTCTTGTCCAAGGTCTCTCAGACCATAAAGGTGTGACCCCAGTTCTCATGAAGACAGATCTGCTAGCTGTAGCTCCCTCTGTGAGCACCCACTACCTTCTTGTCACAGAACTTAGCGCGTTTGACCCTCCTTTCAACCCACTGAGCCCACTTCCCCGGGGAAACTGAGGCTTGGGGAGGTTAAGCGCCCTGGTGAGGTTCGACCACAGGTCTCTCAGAGCAGGTGCCAGGGCAGGGCCGTCGGGAGTCTGGCCTGCCTGTGCCCTGCCCCAGGTCATCCCAAGCACGGGGGACAGCAAGTACCTCTTCAGGATCCTGTCCAGTGGCTCTATCATTCTCAACGGCAGCCTCAGCTACAACAACAAGAGTGCCTTCTACCAGCTGAAACTGAAAGCCTGTGTGAGTGGGGGTGGGGGCGCAGGCACAGCTGGGGGCTGGGCAGGGACCGCAGCCCTCCCTCACGGTGGCTGCCTCCCCGCAGGACCTGGGCGGCATGTACAACAACAGCTTCGTCATCCAGTGCTCCTCCCCTGTCTTCCTGTCCATCTCTGTGGTCGACCAGCCGGACCTGGACCCCCAGTTTGTCAGGGAGTTCTACTCAGCCTCTGTGGCTGAGGACGCACCCCAGGTGTGCAGGGAACCAGGGTGGGAGGTCAAGGTGGAGAGGAGGTGGGGGAGAGGCCTGGGCCGCTGACCATGCCTCCTCCCAGGGAACCCCTGTGCTGAAGGTGGAGGCTGTGGACAGGGACAGAGGCATCAATGACGACGTGACCTACATCATCTCCAGTGAGAACAAGGGTGGCCGGATGGGGTGCGGAAGGGGCAGGGGCTCTGTCAGAGCTGCTGCAAGCAGCTGCTCCTGCCGCCTCTTGCCAGACTCCACTAGGCCGGGCTGGTTTGACATCGGGCCAGACGGGGTGATCAGTGTCAGCGGCGCCCTGGACCGGGAGCAGCTGCTGGAGGAGGACGAGGAGGTGCAGGTGCAGGTCACGGTGAGTGAGGCTCTTGCCGCCCCCATCCCGCCCCCACCTCTAAGCTCTGACCTTGGATCTCAGCTCTCTCTGAGCACTGGATCTCTGACCTCTGCCCTCTGGTCTCTGCCCCGCTGTCAGGCCACGGAGGTGCACCCCAACATCTATGGGCAGGAAGCCAAGGTGAGCATATGGGTCACGCTGAGGGTCACGGACGTCAATGACCACAAACCGGAGTTTTTCAACTGCAGTCTCCCGACCTGCACCTTCACCCCCCAAGAGGCCCAAGTCAGCTTCACCGGCTCTGTGGACGAGCACTCCTCCACCCGCATCCCCATCGACGGCCTCACCATGGCGGCCTACGACCCAGACAAGGCAGGCGCACCCCCTGGAGAGGGCACGGCAGGGGGGTGCTGGGAGACGGCTGGGGGAGGGAGGGTCCTCTGTGCGAGGCATGGGTGAGCGGAGTGTGGCAGTGGTGCCAATCATGAGTGGGGTGCTCTTTGGGAATGTTGAGGGGTGTTCACTGGTGGGTGGTCTTGTGTGAGGGGGAGCTGGTGGTGAACAGAAAGGGGGATGAATGGAGGTTGGTACTGGCAGCTGGTAATATTGGGTGGAATGCAGCCTTTGGTGGTGTTGAGGGGAGGGAGATGGTGGGAGCTGGTGAAGTTGAGGGGTGTTGGGAGAGGACTGGATATTGGGGGATGGGGGATGTGGCAGTGTGGAGCCCAGAGTGGCCTGAGTGAGTGTTAAGGTGCGGGGAGGGGGATGCTGGGTGGTGGGTGACTTGGATGGTGCTGAAAGATGACCAGCTATTGGCTGTATTTGGGGGTATTGAGTTGGTACAAGATGTGGAGGGGAGAGTGATGGTGGTGGTGGTAACTGGGTGTGTTGAGTTGGTTGTTGTCGCTCAGTGGAGTGGAGGGGGTGTGGGTAATGGGGTGACGCCGGGTGCTGGAGGTGCTGGTGCTGGGGTGGGTGGTGGACCAGCGTGAGTGGTGCCTGCAAAGGAAGGCTCATCGCAATGCTTCATGGGAGTGGGATGTGTGTGTCGGGCCTCTGCAGCCCGGACCTGGGGCCCATGGAACCCTAGAGAAGGTCTTCTTCTTCTTCTTCTTCCTCTTCCTCCTCTTCCTCCTCCTCCTCCTCCTCCCCTTTTTCTTCTTCTTCTTCTTCTTCTTCTTCTTCTTCTTCTTCTTCTTCTTCTTCTTCTTCTTCTTCTTCTTAAGATTGTATGTATTTATTTTTAGAGAGAGGGGAAGGGAGGTGGAAAGAGAAGGAGAGAAACACTGATGTGCAAGAGATACATAGTAGATCGGTTGCCTCTCACAAGCCCCAAGCTGGAGACCCGGCCTGCAACCCAGGCGTGTGCCCTGACCGGGAATTGAACTGGTGTCCTTTTGATTCACAGGCCAGTGCTCAGTCCACTGAGCCATACCAGCCAGGGAGAGAAGTCTGATGAGCCCCCATTTGCAGGGACTCGTGACCAGCCCAGTCTCTGAGAGCCCCCGTGCCTCAGTTTTCTGAGAGTCCCCCTTTCTTGGACCTCAGTGGGCAGGGTTTCCTAAGGCAGGAACCTGAGGCTGGGAACTTGGGCAAAGGTGTGTGTAGGAGCGGGTATATTGCAGTGGGTGGGGTCTCTAGACTACACAGCCCACCTCCACAGGGCAGCAACGGCACCTTCCTGCTGTCCCTGACGGGCCCCGACGAGGCAGCCTTCAGCGTCTCCCCCGGGAAGGCGTCGGGCTCCACAGACGTGCAGGTGCTGGTGAGGTCTCCGGCGCTGGTGGACTACGAGGAGAAGACAGTGATGGTGGTGCAGGTGCGGGGTGCCCAGGGGCCCAGGGAGTGTGGGCTATGGGGCACTCTGGTCCCAAGGCCACTGCCCCCTTCCTTGTCCTCAGGTTGTGGCCACCGACTCCATCAGTGGGGACTTGTCTGTGGCCTCGGTGACCATCCACCTCAGGGACATCAATGACCACAGGCCCACGTTCGCTCACAGCCAGTACAACCTCAGTGTCTTCGAGCACAGTGCTGTCGGCACAGTGGTGGCCAGCGACATCCACGTGAGTTATGGACGGGGTTGGGCCCGGCTGGGTTCCGCTGGGAGGGGCTGACTGGGGACTGTGGCCCTGCCCGGGCCTCCGTATCGTCTGCTGGCCTTGGGTCTCAGCAGGTGTGAGCGTGTGAGTGTGTATGGGCATGTTTGTGTGGGGGGGTATCTAGCGTGAATCTGTGTCGGGGCTTCTCCCTCTGTGCCAAGAAGCAGACCAGCCCGGCCCCAGCGACTGTGCAGCGGGCAGTTGCGAAGGGTGTGCCACGGTCTGTCTCTGCCTCACAGGCTTCTGACCCTGACACGGGCGAGGGGGGCCGTATCACCTACAGCCTGCTCCCAGGGACCGGGTGAGTAAGGCCCGGGGTGGGCGCACAGAGCAATCTCAGATAAAGGACGAGCAATGTTCTCTGCAGTGTGAGCAGGCTGCAGCTCTTTGACGGGAGGTGGCACGATACTTTTTGTTGCTTCGCTGAACTTCAAACTTCAGTTTGAAGCATCCTGTCTTCCTCTCTGCCCCATCTGGGCTCCCTGCACAGGGTGGGCATCTTTGCGGTGGACCCAGACTCAGGGGCGGTGACGGTGAGAAACAGCGAGCTGCTGGACCGGGAGAAGCAGGCCGTGTACTTCCTCACCATGCAGGCCACCGATGGCGGGGGCCTGTCGTCCTCTACCACGCTGAGGATCGAACTGCTGGACATCAATGACAACAAGCCGGTGGTCATCGGCTCCTACAACATCTTCGTCCAGGAGGAGAGCGGCAATGTCTCCGTGACCATCCAGGTACACGCCAGCCTGGACCTGGTGGGTGGGACGGGGGAAGGGAGCCAAGCCTGGCTCTGTAGTCAGGTTGGCTCCGGGCCAGCATTGGGGCTTTGCTGTGTGGCCCTGAGAAAGTCACTCAGCCTCTCTGGGCCTCCATTTCCTCTCCAGAAAATGAAGGCAATCAAATTGCTTACTCCCAACGTCATTGGGGAATAATGAGATAATGTATGTAAAGTGCTTGGCACAAAGCCTAGCACAGAGCAAGCCCAAAAAGGATATGGGTGGCTTAGATAAAGAGGAAGATAGCCCTGACTGGTGTGGCTCAGTGGGTTGGGCATCGTCTCCCAAAGCGAAAGGTCGCCGGTTCGATTCCTGGTCAGGGCACAGGTCTGGGTTGCAGGCCTGGTCCCCAACTGGGGAGTGGCAAGGGGCAGCCGATCAATGTTTCTCTCACACATCGATGTTTCTCTCCCTTTCTTTCTCCCTCTCTTCCCTTCTCTCTTAAAATAAATACATGCAATATTAAAAAGTAAGATAAAAGTATGGAAGAAAGAGAAAAAATAACGATGGTATTATTAAAGGGCACAAAGGTAGGTCTAGAACCCAAAGCCACACAATTGGCAGGAATGGGCTGAAAAACTCAGTTTTGAGCTTCCTAATGGCCAAGGCAAGAAAGGGCATGAGCGCAATGGCTGGGTTCACCAAGTCTGTGAGTAAAGCCCACTATTGGTTCCAAAGAAACAATGGAGGGAAGCGTCCCCCAGGTCACCTTTCAGGGTCTCCTGAGAAGCGGGTGAACAGGTCATCCCGTGGCCATGGAGCCCCCCCATCTCTCTGGGACTGTGGGCTCCCATCCCCGACCTCCTGACCGGCGTGTGAAGCCGATGCAGGCATGGTCCCCAGTCTCAGAAGAAAACTGAGGCTCGGGGAGGTTGAGAGGCTTTTCTGTCGTTGCACGGCCAGTAAAGGGAGCATGGGGCCAGAGGCCAGACCTCCTTTCCCTGGGACCTGGGCCTTGCCCCGCCCCCGCTCCTTGAAGCTCCTCAGCCTGGTCTGTGAGCTCCTAGGACCCAAAAACCCTTGGTGAAGTAGCCGTCCTGAGTTCAGAGTGCTGGGGGGCGAACAGAGGGGTCAGGCTTTGGGAGAAACCAGCTCTGGCTGCCTACGCAGGAGGCATTTGATAAACAAGATTCCAACAGAAGTGAAAGGAAAGAGCTGAAGGGGGGGCTGGGAAGGGGGCAAGGGGACAGACTTGGTTCCCAGTCAGAGTAGCCAGGCTTGGGATTCAAAACCACATTTGTTGAGCACCTACTACACACCAGGTGTCCTGAGACCCCAGGTGTCCTGACATGAATCCACCATAGTTCTGTCCCTGGACAGTCACCCAAGGGTGTCACCTGTGCTATGTGGAAGGTAATGCAGGGAACACGGAGGCCCAGGGGAGGCGCCAACCTGGCCTGGAGTCAGGCAGAAGAGGTGGGAAGGGCATTCAGGGTGCAGGGACAGCATGTGCCAAGGCCCCGTGGCAGGCAAGAACCTGGCTGGGGTGTTTCTTGTGCTGGACCGCCCAAGGGCAAACCAAGCAGGCGCTCAGGACCCCAGCACACACACAGGGACACACGCAGTCACCATGGGAAAAATCACAGTCTTGTTGGGCTCCACTCGTACACCCGTCAGACTTTGAATGTCTACAATACACCACCCTCTGACCCCTCCCCACTAGAATATCGGCTCCACAAGGGGACTGTCTGGACCCCGGCTCTATCCCTAAAACAGGGCTGGCACATTGTGGGCACACAGTAAACGCTTGTGGGCTCAATGAATGGCCCTCGCAGAAGCTCTTGCAAGCTGTTGCTCTGACCACCCCCATAGGTGGGAAACAGGCTGAGAGATTGGCCCACCTCCCACCGGCTTCAGGCCCAGTTGCTGCCCTCGGGGGCCAGCGTAGGAGGGGAGACAGAACTGCAGGGGTGTTCTTGGGGGCCGGGAGCACCCGCTGGCTGATGCCCAGCCCCGATGGTCTGTGCAGGCTCAGGACGATGACGAGCCGGGCAGTGATAACAGCCGCCTGCACTTCAGCCTGCTGCCCAGCACCTATAGCCGCAACTTCTCGGTGGGCCCGGACACGGGGCTACTCCGAAACCTGGGGCCTCTGGACAGAGAGGCCATCAGCCCCGCCCTGGAGGGCCGAATCGTGCTGACGGTGCGTGTGGCTGACCACGGCGTGCCCGTCCTCAGCACCGAGGTCAACGTCACCATCACGGTGGAGGTAAGGGCCAGCTTGGCCGGGGTGGGCCGTCAGGATGGGCTCTGTACTGGGGGGCTCCCAAGCCAGTGGCCAGCAAGCACCCCCCCCCCGCCCCCCCAGCCTGAGTTCCATTTCTGCCCTTTGCAGTATGGTGGGTAAGAGAGTTCCAGAGACAGGCCGATGGGTGCGAATCACCTCCCTGACTGCATGGCTCTGGTCCCTTGCTCGACCTCTCTGTGCCCTGGGGTTCCTCGTCTGGAAAACGGGGTGGAAATAACGTGAAGAGAGTTAGAGGATGGAAAGTGTTTTGCAGAGTGCCTGACCTGTGGAAGGCATCAGTGAACGTTAGGTCTACGCACCATCCATACATCTACCCGAACCCCTCCTCCCCTCCCCATTCAAGGTGAAAGCCAGCATTCCTAGTGTCTGCTGCGCACCTGGCCCTGCGGGCAAGCCGCGGTCATTACTGTTTCACTGATCAAGAAACCAAGGCACAGAGAGGTGGAGCAGCTTGCCTGGGGCCTCTGAATGGGGTTTCGAACCCCATCTGTCTGGTACCAAGGCTGCTCTCAGCCCACAAGTCACCTTCCTCTACAAAAGTATTGTGACAAAGTGCGTCTCTGCTGTGTCCACGATGCGGATGGGGCCCACTAGGGCTGTGCAGTGCGCCGGGGAGCCCGTGGCCCATTGGGTCGGGAAGGGCCGCTTCCCTGCACGGTGCAGGGTGACCCGCAGGGGAGACGGAGACGCAGAGGCTGAATCAGGGTGTGCCCCCTGCTGATCCTTGGGAGTGAGCCGCAGACAAGGAGGAAGGAAAGCAGCATCGCATTTCGTGAGCACACAGGTCCTTGCCGGCCTTGAGCTAGGCCTCCCCGCGGCCCTGTGAGTGAGCAGGGACCAGCAACTACAGCCCCATTCCACCCCGAGTCAGGAAGGCCGCGAGAGGGCAGCGGCCACATGCGCTGGGCCAGCCACGCTGTTTCTGAGAAATGACCGGGAGAAAAGGCGTCCGGTGGCGGGGGAGGGTGCTCTGTTTCTAAAGATGTGCAGTGTCCCGTTCCGTAGAAAATGCTGAAAGCTAAAGCAGGTGCCTGTGGGCCGCCTGGGGGGGCGGGCTGGAAAGGCCCAGGGCATCGCCAGCTCACCCCAGGGGCAGGGGCAGAGCGGCAGGCAGCACTGGCTGGGTGCTCTGACAACAGCGGCACCGCTCTGGGGGGGTGGGCAGGGCAGAGGGGAAAACAGAAAAGAGTGGGGACCGTGCCAGGTCTCCGTCCTGGCGTGCGCCGGAGCACAGAGGACAAGTGCCTGGCGTCACGGGGTCCCGGAGGGCAGGAGCGGACGAGGGGAAGCTTGGCTGCAGGGTCTCTGTGGAAACACAGTGGCATTGGTGCCCGCACGGGAAGTCCGAGAGATGGGACTCAAGCTGGGCCAGGCAGGGACATAGACGGGGGCTCGGAACCACCCTTCCGGAACACAGGGTCTAAGACAGCTCAGAGCTGCGGGCAGAGAGGTGGGGAGGAGGTGAGATGCCCTGAACGTGTATAGCGAACTTCGGGGGTCCCGCCGCAGGCGTCGGAGCCCCAGGTGTGAGACTGGGGCCCGTTCCATCCTCTCGAAGGCCACTTCCTCACCTGCCAAGTGGGCGGCACTGTCTGAGACCGCGGTCTGGCCTCGGTCTGGAGGAAGGGTTGGTTTCTCAGACTGGTTCTGAGGATGCTGAGCCCTGGGGGCTCCTGAGGTCCCTGGACTCAGAACTGCCCCTGTCTTCAGGACATCAATGACAATCTGCCCATCTTCAACCAGTCCGACTACACCTTCTTGGTGAGGGAGAGGGACCCAGGTAAGTCCTTTCTGGGCCAGGCTGCGCAGGGGCCTGGGGTCCAGTGTGGCGTACAACTCCTCCCAGGGTGGGCTGAAGCACCTGCGGGAGGTGAGAGCAAAGGACGCTTGGGGGGGCCAGGCCAGGAGTCCCCCCACACCCGAGCTCTGCCCCTCACCCACAGGCGTGCTGGTGGGCGTGGTAAAGGCCAGGGACGCAGACCAGACAGAAGCCAACAACCGCATCAGCTTTAGCCTGTCCGGGAGTGGCGCCAACAACTTCCTGCTCCGGGGCTCGGTGCTGGGGCCTGGGCAGGCCGAGGGCCGCCTCAGCCTGCCCTCTGACGTCAGCCTGGACTACGAGACCCAGGCCTCCTTCAACCTGATCGTGACTGCTGAGAACCCGGATCCCCAGGGGGCCAAGGCCACGGCAGCAGTCTTCGTGCGTGTGGAAGATGTGAACGACGAGCCACCCACCCTGGACCCAGCCTCGCTCCGGGGCATCCGCGTGGCTGAGAACTGCTCGCGGCACGGCCTGGTGGCCGAGGTGGTGGCCCATGATGTGGACACCAGTGCCCAGCTGGAGGTGCAGCTAGTGACCGTCGTCTGCACCAAGGCTGGGGCCGACGTGGGCAGCCTGTGCCACGGCTGGTTCTCTGTGCTGGCCAATGGCTCGGTGCTCGTCAACCAGAGCGAGGCCATCGACTACGAGACCTGCGACCTGGTCACGCTGGTTGTGCGGGCCTACGACCTCATGACGGACCCCCGCTTCCAGGCCTACAGCGACAACGGTGAGGTGGCCCGGCATGGAGGGCTTGGCAGGCTGACCACAGGGGCTACGGGAAGGAACCCTGGGCCGGAACCTGTGAGGCCTGGGTTCAAATCCTGGCTCCAGCTCTCACCAGCTGTGCCACTGGGAAAGTGGTGACTCCTTCCCAAGCCTCGCTGTCCCCATCCGTCAGGTGGATCTGGGGAGCAGGTTGGCTTGCAGATCAAGCATTTAGCACAGTGCTCAGCACACAGCAAGCGCCTCATTAATGCTATCACTTTGTGAGGTGTGTCTCACCTTTGACCCGAGGAGCAAAATAACCATATAAACACTTAGCAGACAGTGAGTCCTTACTGCAGCCGAGAGCCGTGCCAGTCTCCGGGCAAGCGTACCTTCCTTCCACTTCCATGCAACCCAGGAGGCAGGCGACCCCTATACCAGCTTACAGATGAGGAAACTGAGGCACAGAGTAGGCGGTGTGATAACCTGCTCATGCAGCTAGTAAGTGTCAGTATGCTCCTGTGGCTGGGTGAGACACCTCTGGGTCAGGCTCGGTCCTGGCCCACGGCTCTGGCTGTGTGACCTCAGATAAGTTGCTTACCCTCTCTGAAGTCTGGGAAGGAGACTCCCTCCCACAAGGGCCGGAGGAGACTGAGTGGGCATCCCAGGTCAGGAGCAGGGGAGGGGACTAAGCGCGGGAGGCATGGGAGGGAGGCTGCTGGTGGAGGCCCAGGCTTTCTGGGCGAGGCCTTTGCCCAGAGACCAGAGCCAGCCAACCTTGTTTCCTAGGAAGCCTCCCCATCACCATCAAGGACATAAATGACAACATGCCCTATTTTCTGCCTGAGAATAAGACTTTTGGTAAGCAACAACCCTCCCCCTGCCCCCAACCGGACTTCCTCTGGGCGACCCCATGGGACCCTCCTCAGGCGCCAGGCGGGCCCTTGGAAAGGGAGGAAGGCCTGCAGTCCTGCCTCTCCCGAGGTTCCAACAGGAGGGGAGACTTGCGTGTTCACCCGGGCTCTGCCCCTGCTCATATCTGAGCCCGGACCAGGCCCTCCCTCGCTAGGTCTCGGTCTCCCCATCTACACAGCGGGGGATGGCTGACCTGCTAACTAATGACTCAGGGGTGGTGGTTATGGGGGTCTCTGGTGGCAGAGAGCCTAAGGGCAGTTTTGGGGGGTGAGCTAAGCTTGTGACCAGCACTACGCCAGGGGGGCACTGGGGGGCACTGACCCCACTGATCCCAACCCCACTGACCCCTTCCTATCCACGCTTGCAGTGATCATCCCAGAACTTGTGTCGCCCAACCAGCAAGTGGCATCGGTCCGGGTGAGTCCCTGGCTCTAGCCTTTGTCAGTCACAGCAGCCCAGGAGACACAGGGTCAAGGCTCTCAGGCTTTTGAGCGGCATCCCCTCCAAATGTGTTATAACTGGAAAGGAAATTTATTGGCTTTACCGTATTAAAAAAAAAACCAGAATGGAAATGAACACCTGCCAGTTGACACAATCAAACCTCATTCATTGTGAAATTTAGTGTTGATAAAAATTTCATGGCCATGGAAACCGCCGGCAGGCGAGGTTTTTTCACCACGCCAGGATTCTTGAGTATGACAGAGAAATCGGCTGCATGTTAAACAAGTTCCTTGCGGTTAGATAATTTCCGGAGCAGCATCAGAAAAAGACTTCCACTTCTACACGGTGTCGGATGCGGGCAGTGGCTTCGCCATGGGGTGAGGCCTCCCGCACAGCCCGGGGTCTGGGCCAGCGGCTCTCACTGACCTGCGGAGCTGCCCCGCCTCTCTGGAACTCTGTTTCCCTCCCAGACAAGAAGCTGGCCGTCCCCGGCAGTGACCTCTGACCCAGGGGCGGCAGTGTTGGTGGGGGGAGGGGCTCTCGCTGTGCTGTGGAAAGGGTGCGGGTGTAGGAGACGGTGGGCCTGGCCTGCCCCGTGGAGAGCTGGCTCTGTGGTAGGAGGGGGTCCCTCTCGGAGCCTCCCAGGAAATGCAGATAGTAAGTCTCCCTCTCTAGGTTCTTACAAGCCTTCAAAGTCCGTTCTCCAGTCTTCAGCCAATTGCCTTCCAGTATCATGAGCCTGTCCATGGCTTTGAATGATTTGCTTTACATCGAATTTTTTTTTTGAAATGGAAACACCAGCTTTGGCCTCATCCTGAATAGTGACATTAGTGGACTCGAGGTTCTGTGTGCTGGTTATATTCTATTTTTCTCTAAAAAGCACTAGAATGAATAAAAATGTTGGTGCCCTTTTCCTTAATTACTTCATGGTCCATTAAGGGAATGAATGAGTACTCATGTCAGGAAGCACTGAAGTGAAGGCTCCAAGGGGAGGAGCCTGGCACACAGTAGGTGTTCAGGAGAGCTGAGTGTCCCCGTGCTTGTGTATGAGTGTGGCGATGGGGGCGGGGCAGGGCAGGGTTGACACACAAGAGGTGCTTTGGGTGCTCACTTGCTGGGTTGGCGGGCCAGAGGCAGGGGCTTGCTGAGACCCGGATTTGTCCGCAGCATTTGCTCCGTCGGGGTGGCCTGTGGAAGGCTGACAGAGATCATGCGGACTGACGGCATCCCAGGCCTCCCCAGCCTCTGATCCCTGCTGGGGGTGGAGGGGTCCCCGGCCTGGCCCACAGATGTGTCTGCTTTTGCTCGCAGGCCAGAGATGATGACTCAGGGAGCAACGGGGCCATCCTGTTCTCTATCCTGCAAGTGGATTTCGTCACCAAGGATGGGGCCACGACCCCTTTCCAGGGCTTCTTCCGGATCTCCACCTCTTCAGAGGCTGACGTGTTCATTGGCAACATTGAGTAACTGCAGGCAGCCCCTGGCAGGGAGGGGGTGGAGGGAGCCCAAAGGAGACCTCAAGGCAGGGAGTTCCCCATCCTTGGAAGTGTACAAGTGGGTTCCAGAGGACTCCGGCTTGGGATCCAAGGCGGAGCTGTGCCTTCTTGCTTCCCACAGACTGGTGACCAGCCTTGATTCCACTCTCCAAGGCACCTACCAAGTGACGGTCCGGGCCCAGGACAGACCGTCAGTGGGTCCTGCCCTGGAAGCCAAGACCACCCTGAATGTGAGCACGGGGCCCTGCCTCCAGCCCCGGTGCCCCCTGCCAGCCCCTGGGGCCCCGGCCTCACCTCTGCCCACGCCCTCTGCCCACAGCTCTTCACTGTGGATCAGAGCTACCGCGTGAGGTTGCAGTTCTCCACGAGCAAGGAGGGTGTGGGTGCCAACATGGATGAGATTAAGGAGTAGGTCTGGGGAGCCTGGAGGGGCCGTGGGAAAGAACAGTGCCTGGGAGCCTGGTCCCCCCATAACACCTGGAAGGGACGTCCCTCAGCCCTGTCGCAGACCCGCCTTGCTTCTGTGCCTGTCTGGGACCCTGGACCTGCACTTCCTCCCTGCACGTCCCCAGAAACCTGTGGTTAGCTGGGCAGGGAGAAACCTAAACAGGGCTGCCACGTGCGGTTGCTAAGGGCACTCTGCTTGCTAAGCTGGGAACCCACCCACAGGGGAAGGAGCTTCCTGGTCCCCACGCCCACGGGTGCTGCCTGCTCGGCCGATGGAGCTGAGAGTGGAAGTGCCCATCTGAGTCACACAATTCTCAGTTCTGCTGGCAGAGCCCTGGCCACAGGCCTGGTCTAGGCCCCTCCCCCAGGCCTCTGTGACACCTGCCCCCTCTGTAGGGCTCTCGCCCAGGCGACCAGGACCACTGTCTACATCGTGGACATTCAGGACATACAGCCCACGGCGCGGTGAGGCCCTGGTGGCTGGGGTGAGGAGGGGAAGCAGCAGGGGGGCGTGCTGGGTGGTCCCGGGCTGCTGTTAACTCTCCACCACGGCCCGCTGCCTCCTGCCAGGGCCCGAGGCCGTTCCTACCTCGATGCCTACTTCGTCTTCACGAATGGGTCAGCCCTGACCCTTGACCAGCTGAATGTGTGAGTGGGCTGTCCTTGGGGTGGGCGGGAGGTGTGACCCGATGGCCTGGGGGTTGCCCACGTGCCTCGGGCCTGAGCCCCGCTCTGTGGGCAGGGCGATCCGGGAGGACCAGGACTCGCTGACGCAGCTGCTGCAGCTGGGGCTGGTGGTGCTGGTGAGTGACAGCGGGGCGGGAGTAGTGGGGTGGGGTGGGGCACGTGCTCCCAGAGCCTCCCTCACACCCTTTCCGCAGGGCTCGCAGGACAGGCAGGACACAGACGAGCCGACGCTGCTCCGTAGTGTCATCGTAGGACTGGCCGTGGCTTTGGTGCTGGTCATCGTGATCATGACCACGGCCTTCGTGTGTGCCCGAAAGAGGTGCTGTCCCCACCCTCCCGTGCCTCCAGCCTCCCCTCTCCCTCCCGACCCCACCCAGACAGCAGGGAGGGGGAGAAAGAGCTTGGGTTTCAGCTGTGGCAGATGTGTCTGTATTCAATCCCCAGCGACCTGTTGTGCCATCTTGGGTAGGTCAGCTCCCCTCCCCGAGCCTCAGTTTCCCCATCTGCCCAGTGGGCATGATACTAGATTCCTCCAAGCCCTCGAGGAAGCAGCGTGCATCTCACACCTGGCAAGCTGTCTTGGCACGTCCCATGCGTTGAATAAGTGCTGTTTTTTTCCCCTGTTCCGATACATTTGTAGTTAGTAGCCGTATCTGGGTTTGATTCTAGGCCTTGCCACCGGGTAACTGCGCGGTCTTTGGCAAATCCTTTCCCTTCTCTGCCTGTTACTTGTACTCCCTGCAAAATGGAGCTGACAATTCTCATGTGCCAGGGTCGTTGTGAAGTCACATGCCCAGAGCCCGCCCTGGGCACACAGTGGGTGCACAGGTAAAGCAGCGACCCTACTTCCTGGCTCCCCACAGCTACCACCGGAAGCTTCGGGCTATCAAGGCTGCCAAGGAGGCCCGGAAAACAGCAGCAGGGGTGATGCCCCCGGCCTCTGCCATCCCTGGGACCAACATGTACACCACCGAGCGGTGAGTGGGGCTCCAGGGGTGCCCTCCGAGAGGCCCTCCTGGGCGCCTGAGGCCCACAGCCGCTTGACTGGGCCTCCTCTCCAGGGCCAATCCCGTGCTGAACCTTTCCACCAAGGACCTGGGCTTCGAGTCCCAGTCTTCCTGCAGCGACATGGACCATCTCAGGTGAGCATTGCCCCCCACAGCCATGCTAGGTGGTAGTGATAGTGATGGTGGTGGCTGTAGAGAGGGTAGTAGAGGCAATGGTGGTCCTTGACCACAGACAGGGAGGACTGGGCCTGCCAACTCTCTGAACCCCATCATCTCCCCCACAGCCTCAACTCCCTGGATGACAACTCTGTGGACCTGGAAAAGAGCAAACAGGAAATCAAGGCAAGAGGGGGGACGAGTCATTGCTCAGAGGTTCTGACTGGGGGTCCTTCTCGGAAGGGGTGGGCTCACTCGGGCATGTCTGTGCTCCAGGTGCTGGGATACCCTGTGGCTTGGGAACGGGATTCGGTCCTTGCTCCTCTATTATTCATTCCCTGTGAGCCTGGGCGGGCAGCTTCTCCCTCTTGTTCTGCTCTATCACCTGTGAATGGGGATTGGCGCACCAGCCATGCGGGGCTGTTGCGAGGGTGCAGTGGGGTGGGTACAAAACCACCCAGCACAAAGCAGGGGCTGAAATATCTGGTCCCTCTCTGCCTTTATGTCCCTTACAGAAAAGCAGTGGGGTGGGGGTGGGGGGGGCCAAGATCTGGAGGTGACTATAACCTAGCAAAGGAGAGCAGGTAGGCTCAAATAAACAACAGCACCATCATTTGCTCAATAGCTTAGTTGGTTCTGTTAGCTCAAGAATTCACGCAGCCGGGGCTGCTGATTGACACCTGTGGGGAGCTCTTTAGACGTACTGGGTCACAGCCCAGGGACTCGGATCCGATGGCTGAGGGGCCCCAGCGTGAGTGAGCTGTTAAAGCTCCCAGGGTGCTCAGGTGCAGGCAGGATCGAGAAGCCCGGAGAGGAGAGCCATGGGTGGGGTGGGTGGTGGGTCCTCTCCCTGAAGGGGTGGGGCACCAGAACCAGAAGGAGCTACCATCTCAATCCTTCCCATTTTGAAAACCATCATTGGAGTGGAAGCTCTAAGGCCCCCTGAAGCTTACGGGTCTGCAGTTCTGTGTGCACGAGGAGGTTCCGTGTGCACGAGGAGGTTCCGTGTGCACGAGGAGAGGAGTTAAGCACCCACCCCTGTCTGGATCCTGCCCTCAGCTGTGCTCTGCTCTCCGGGGCCCCACCCTTCCTTCAGTACTTAATTTCCCTCGAGGACGCCTTACACAGAAGGACCTGGCCAAGCAAAGCCTCTCGGGGGCCACAAAATACCAGAATGTCGCACAGGGACCTGGCTGTCACATGGAGGCCTCCAAACGGGCCCCGGGATGTGGGGCATCCGATCCTGGCCACCAGGCAGTGGCGTGGGTCTTGGGGGTGAATGGCTCATCTCTGGTTGAAGATGGTTTGAGGCAGAAACTCCAGTGAACACAACTGCGGGGAACTGAGGCAGAAGGGAACAGTCTTGCCTGACAGAGTTGACGGCCACGCAGGGGGCTCCTGGCGAGGCCAAGGCTGACCCGCAGGGGGCCCCAGCAAAGGGGCTGGGCAGGGCAGAGAGCTCCGGAGGGTCTGGAGAGGGAGGGGCCTGGCCACTGAGAGCCTTCCAAGCCAGGAGAGGGCCAAGGCTGCCCTGTCATGGCAGAGAGTCCTTCTATGTCCAGAGGCTCCACCCTCTCGCCTGTAGCAGTGGGCAGGCTGGGGAGGCCATGGGACCTTCTCAGGAACTGGCTGGCCCTCTCCTCCTTTGGCTGAGTGGGGAACACAGTGGGGGGCATTTTTCCTCACATCCCTGTTGCCCTGACTCACCCCAGACCTCTGTGTTTGTGTGCAAGGTGTGAGAAGCCCGAGGGGCCATCCAAGCCCACCTTGTTCAGCAACCAAGGCCGGGGACGGGTGCTGACTTGCCCTCAGTCGGGAAGCTTGGGAGGCAAAGGCAGGCCAGATCCAAGAGCTTCTGTCTCCTGGGCCACCTCGCCGTTTCCTGGGCTGCATGGTGCTAACAGCTCCCGTGGGGGTTAGTGGCGAGGGCTCTAGGGAGCTCAAGGAGAGTGGTTAGCCCGACCTGGGGCCCCTCAGGTGGTCCCCTCTTTACCAGGGACCGGAACAGCTCCAGTCTGAAGAAGTCCTTGGAGCACCCTAGGGAGGGGGGTGGAGGGTCTGTCCTGTGGGGTCTCTGCTGTGGAGTAGCGGAGCCTGGGGGCTGGCTGGCCCCCTGCAGGTGGCACCTGTGAGGTGTGTGTGACCGGCTGTGTGCGTGTGCAGCATGTCACGTGGGGAGGTGTGTGTGTGCGTGCGCACCACGGTGGACTGGGCGGGACCCTGGGTGCAGCCTGTCCCTCTGAGGCTCCCGTCGACCCAGAGGCAGTGCGGTGCTGCACACGAACCTCACGGCCAGCGAGGCCAGCTGCCCCAACCCTGCTCTGCCCCTGGCTGGCCGTGAGAGCCGTCCAGGCTTCCCTTTCCACATGCAGAAAAGGGGGCACACAACTCCTCCCTCAGGGGATTCCTGCGGGTGCTTCAGGTAGTGGATGGAACATACTTGGCACGGTGCCCACGGTGGGTGTGGGTGGCAGGACCTGTGCTGGCCTGGCGTTATTCCGGGCTGGGCAAAGTGCCACTGTGTCCATGGATGGGGAAAAGGCCAGAGTAGCCCCCGCCCCATTTCTAGCACTTCACTTGAGCCCATCTGTACCTCCAGTGGCCCAGCCACCTCTGGGACACGGCCAGGGAACTGAGGTCTCTAGAGGCGCAGGGTGGGACTCCAGCCAAGGAGCCATCTGGTTGTAGGGCCTAGGGAGATCACCCCACCCTGCCCCTGCCTTCACACCTCCCCTCTCTCTGTACAGAAGGAGCCCAGTGCGGTGGCACCGGAGACGGAGCCCCTGAGTGTGGTGCTGGCCGGAAGGCAGGTGGGCCTCACCAACGATGGCCTGGATACCACAGACCTGTGACGGGGCCGTGCCTCAGAGCATGGCACGGGCCCCCATTCTTCTGGTCTACCCCGGAAGAGACCTTGTCCCCCCGATACTCCACTACCCTCCCTGAGCATAGTAATATAATGTTGCTGTGCCTCCTTCTGCTTGCAGCCAATCACAGCTGACGAGTGTTGGGGGAAAATTTTATTACCAATGTATATTGTGACAAGTTTATAGCCAAAAACCAAGGCTGGAGGGGTGGGGACAGGGGCTCTGAGTGGTCCTCAGGGACTTGTGGGACTCACAGCACAGGGGGGAATGGGGGGCTGGAGAGGGAGGTCTTTAATGGGCAGCTGTGGTTGTAGAATGAGCTCTCCGTTCTGCCCCCGATGCCTAAGACCAGGCTGCCGGTGGCCTGAGACCTTCGTAACCTTGGCTGTTATCTCCAGGCCTGTCTGAGGCCCCTGACCTTTCTGTCTCTCCTTTCAGCTGCAGTGCCAGGGTACGCCTGCAGCTGCCACCCCTCCCCCCCACCCCCCAGCCCCTGAACCGTGTCCTGTGAGGGGGACATAGGGCTGGGTTGGGCCCGGGGAGGGCAGGCGGGGGTCGGGGATGACCGACTAGCAGCATGCAAGAGATGCCCGGGCCATGGGGGCCAGCCCGTGGCGAGCACACGCACTCACACTCTCCCAGGGCCTCACAATCAGAACCTTGCACACTCTGGAACCTCACACACCAATCCTTGCACACTTGAAGGTTTTGCACACAGTCTTTCCCATTCGGGGGACCTGGCTGCCATGGGCAGCCACAGCCTGGACATCCCAGGAGCCTGCCTCAGCTCTCAGGCCTGGGGGCTATGGAGCAGGTCCCTCAGGGGTGACCCAGAGGGAGTGGAGCTGAGAGCAGTGAGGGGACAGTAGGGTGTCGGCGCTGGGCTTGTGGACTCCCAATCAGGAGGGAGTTGGGTAGAGAGGGTTCATTTATGCAAGAGGGGAAGGGAGAGGAGGGGGTGGAGTGAGAAGGCCCCAGAGGCTGCCCAGACCTCCGAGGCCTGTGTCGTATGTCGAGGGGATCCCTTCTGGAGGCCTGGGGTAAAGAAGGGAGCCGGAGGAGGTTGGAAACCCGGGCGTACAAAAGGGGGGCAGATCACTCAGCCGTGGGTCCCGCGCGGGAGCAGCACCGCGGCCGGCGCACGCTCTGCAGCAGCGCGCGGAAGAGGCCAGGCGGGCGCTTGGCGTTGCCCTCCGGCGGTGCGGTGCGCACTGAGCCTGCACGGCCCGGGCCCGGGCCCGGGCGGGCGGCAGGGGGCGGCGCGGGTGCCCCTTGGCGGCCGTGCTCCTCGATCTGTCGCTCCAGATGTTTCTGGATGGCCATGCCCAGCACCTCCACCTCCATGGCGGCGCCGTACACCTCCCACGTCATGCCCTTTTCGTCCCAGCTCACGTCGCGAACGGGCTCGGCCGCCTCCGGGGGTGCCACGACTGCAGCCAGCACCGAACCGGGCCGCACCCGCACCTCGGGGAAGGCGGGGGGCGCGGCGAGGGGCACGGCGGCCTGCGGCGTCATGGGCCCCGTGGCCACAGAGCGCGTCTCGGCGGCCCCCATCGATACCTGCAGGCCCGCATCGCGGCGCGACGGCTGCTTAGGCGCGGGGCTGGGCTCGCGCGCCGCCGCCTGGAAGCTGAAGGCCGGGCCGCCCGAGCCATCCTGCGGAGACATGGGGCTCACGGCCACCGACACGCAGGGCTGCGCGCCCGCCTGAGTGCCCGCGTCCTCGCGCGGCGGCTGGGCGCTCGCATCCCACGATGGCGCCTTAGTGAAGTTGTCACGAGTTCGCGGCCCAGGCGGGGGCGCTTCAGCCTCCGGGCCGGGGATTCCCTGGGCCCCAGCGGCCACCGGTTCTTTCTGCCCCAGGCTGCAGGCCTCTGTGTTAGTCGCTGGCGCTGGTTCTATGCGGTCCGCACCGCTCCCAGCACCCGAGGGAGGGTAGGCTGAGCCGCAGGCTTTACTATCTGACTGCCAGGGGAGAGAGACCTCTGCCTGATCCAGAGTTAAGGGGGCCACGTTCCCCAAGGATGGGGGCTCTGCTTTTACCCGAGGTGGTGCAGAGTCGGCCTTCCCCAGGGCTACAGGATCCACCTTCCCAGAGGCAACAGGTCCTGCTTTCCCCCAGGGTCCAGGATCCCCCTTCTCCAAGGCTGGGGGCTTCTCCTGTGGAGTCGCAGCCTCTGCTTTTCCTGATGAATGGGGACCCTCCTGCTCAGGGGGCTTTGTCACTGCTTTGCCCTGGGACTTGGGTTCTGCTTTCCCCAAGGCCCTGGGGTCCACCTTTGTGGAGTTCACAGGGTTCCCCTTCTCTGGAGGCAGGGGATCCACTTTTTCCTCTGGGACGGCATCTGCCTTGACCAAGGACGCCAGGTCTGTTTTTCCTAGAGTCGTGGGGGCCACCTTTCCTGAAGACACGGAATCCGCCTTTCCCGGGGGCATGATTTCTGCCTTCCCCCGGCTCACAGGGTCTACCTTGCCCAAGGTGGGGGGATCGGCCTTCCCTGAGGCCGTGGGACCCACCTTTCCAGAGGTCACAGGACCTGCCTTCTCTGAGGACAGTGGAGCTGCTTTCCCCCCAGTCACTGCCTCAGCTTTTACAGAGGATGAGGGTCCCACAGTTCCCAACAGCTTGGGGTCCCCTGGAACTGAGGCCACAGGGTCTGTCTTCCCTGAAGATTCAGGATTCACTTTTCCAGAAGACGATGCTTTTATATTTCCCACAGCACTGAGGGGACCCACCTTTCTGGAGGAGGCTGGGTCCTCCCCCACTGCGGACACAGTTTCTGCCTCTCCCACAGATGTCGGTGTGGCCTGCCCAGGAGACCAGGGCTCTGGCTTTCCTGAGCACACCGGGTCCATCTTTCCCAGAGAGACTGGACCCACCTCGCTTAAAGACACAGCAGCCGCCTGTCCGGCAGATCCGGTTTTTGTCATTCTCACAGACGCGGGGTCTCCCTTTCCTGAGGTGGCAGTGTCCATTGCTCTCAGGAGCGGGGGGCCCTCTTTTGCCGAGGACACAGTTTCTGCATTTCCCACAGGCACAGGGCCTGCTGTCTCTAGGAGTCGGCCCCCTGCTGTCGACCCCCCGGGAGCCCCTGTTCCGAGGGATGCAGGCTCGATTTTGCCTGACGACCCTGGAGTCAGCATTCCGGCAGACCCAGGACCTGCCTTTCCTGCCCATGCAGACTCGGTGTTTTCCGAGGACCCGGGATCCACCTTTCCCGAGGGTCCGGGATCGCTCTTTCCCAAGGACCCAAGATCTGCCTTGCCTGCAGGTGCAGAACCTGCTCCTTCTGAGGACCCAGGAAGCTTTTGTCCCGAATACCTGGGCTCCTCCTGTCTCGGGTACACAGGGTCCACTGTAGCTGAGGGTGTGGGATCCCCCCTCCTCGGGGACTCCTGGCCCACCTTGCTCAAGCAGGCAGGATCTACCTCTCCCAAGGAGCCAGGATCCTTCTTTCTTGGGGCCCCAGGATCCATCCTTCCAGAAGCCACTGGATCCCCCTTCCCCAAGACGGCAGGCTCCGTCTTTTCTATGAACGTGGGGCCTGCCTTTCTCAAGGGCCCGGCATCTTCCTTTCCTATGGAAGTAGAAGCTGCCTGCTTTGAAGACTTGGAGTCCATCTTCTCTGAAAACATAGGATTTCTGTTCTCCAAGGATGAGGGATCGGTTTTCGCTGAGGACAGAGGCTCTGGCTTTCCAGGGAAGGTGACTTCTGGTGTCCCCGAGATCGAGGCTCCATGTGTCCCCACTGTCTCCTCGGTGGCTGCCTGGGGAGGGATGCAGGTCAGGGGTGGGCAGGCCAAGCTCCCACCAGGACCCTCAGAGCAGGAGGCCCCTTCCCCGGCCCCACTGGGGCTGCTGTGTCTGGAGTCCATGCCAGGGCTGTGGGCAGGGGTGTGCCTGGGTGGAACTGCGCTGGCCTTCAGCGGAGAGGGGCAGTAGTCCCTCATGGCCGGGCGCCCAGTCCCCAGGCGCCCATCCTGCGGGCAGCAGAGGGCTGAGGGCTGAGGTCCTGGGGGACTGGAGTCCTTTCGAAGCCCCTGGAGCCAGGCTGGCTCTTCAGCGCCGCCCAAAGGCCCGCATGACGGAGGGGCAGCCCCAGGCTGCGGTCTGGCTCTGAAACACAGAGAGAGCAGGCTCAGACTTGGGCAGACCTGGGGGACGGGGCCTCCTCCGGCTGTCCCTCTCTCTCCCGCCTCCTGGGGCCAGGCCTCCCCACCAGGTTCTCTGCCCCCATCTGGTCCCCTCCTGTGCGGAGGGCCTGGCTTGAAAACAGGAACCCATCCACCTCCCGCCCTGCTTCACTGCTCCCAGGGACCCTGATTTCCTAACATGGCCCTGGCCACAGTCTAACTTTCCAACTTCATCTGCTGTCACCCCTCCCTGGCCAGCTCAGCCCATGCAACACGCTACTACAAGTTATGCTTCTGTCCTCTAGCCCACCGGTCACAAGCTCTGATGCCACTGGGGCCAGACAGGTAATTTAAGCGAGGGAAGCAGGCTCGGTGTGAAACGGTAGGGAGTGGTGCAGACTACAGCAAAGCGGAGAGCCCGTGCCCTGCGGAGGGGCCCTCTACTCCGCCCGCCAAGACTGCTCTGGACAAAGGCATCCATCCCGGCAGAGCCAGTGAGAAGTGGGGAACCCAGCTCTTTAATGTAAAATATCCTAATTAATTCAAGATTGAAAAAAAAAACCAAACCACAACACTGGCGGCCAAACAAAATATGTCTGTGCAGGCCCTCGGGAGCTATGAATAGTTTATGGTCGAAGAAGGAAAATAGTCGATGTGTGTGTTTTCAGAGATTGCTCTGGCATGGTGGGGAAGCTGGGCTGCCGGGGAGGGGCTGGCCAAGACTTGCGTGGAGGCTGGTCAGCCATTCAGTTAGCCTCTCACTCATCCAGTTCTTCCCTCCATCGCCCAGCCCCTTCTCTGCCGCAGACCCGGAGCAGCTGCAGTGGCCTAGGTTAGAGGGTACAAGACAGGTCCCAGAGAATGGGGTCGGCAGCTGAGAGCTCTGAGGGGAAGCTGACAGAAGCCAGCTGGCTGGAGGGGGTGACAGTGGGGGTGGACCGCAGGAGTCTGGCTGGGGTGGGTGCGTTGCCAGGCAATGGTGCTGGGCGGGAGATGTGGGGAAAGGGGGAGTTGTGTGTTGGACAAGCCAAGTGTGTGGTGCCTGGGGGACAGCCAGGGAGAGGGGCCGTCACACAGCCAGCTGCCACAGCCCAAACCCACTCTTCCTGCCCTTGTCCCCAAAGCCACCTCACCAGTGCTCAGGCCAAAGTCCCTAGAGTCACCCTCGACTTTCTCTCACAGCCTGCACCCCACCCATCGGCAAAACGGAACGGATCTGCTTGCACAGTGCACCTAGAACCTGGCCAACCTGGCCGCCACCCTGAGGTTAACCCATACCACCTGCCACCTGGGCCATCCGTCCCTGCTTTTCTCTTCACCCCAAACAGCTCATTCTCAACACAGCAGCCAGAGGGACTGTACCAGGACCCGGGGCAGCCCGGGTCCCTCCTGTGCGCAGAACCACGCAGGTGTCTCCCCATCCCATGCAGAATACAAGTAACCCCCTTACAATGGCGCACAAGACTGCATGTTCTGGCGCCGGCACCTGTCCCTCGATTATGCCGCTTCGGCCACACTGGCCGCCCGGCTGAGCCTCGAACACCCTCCTCTGCCTGGAATGCCCTCCTGTCCGCTCTGGCATGGCCTGTCCCTGCCCGTCCAGCACAGTGGTCTCTGCCCAGCACCGCCCAGCACCTCGCGTGGCGAGGCACCCCTCCCCGAGGGACGTCAGCTCCAGGAGGGGGCTTTATGCTGTTTGCTGATGTCTCCCCAGGGCTGGGAACAGTGGCGGGCAGGTAGTAAGCTAGTAGCTCCCAATAAATATGTGTGGAATGAATGAGTGACTGAGAGCTCTTTTCAGATGTCGGTGCGGCCATGCCATTCTGTTTCCCCTGGCTCTGGCCGGGGAAGAACATTGGCTGTAACCTTTTTGGAAGGACATTTATCAATTTCTACCAGGGTTTCCAGCGCACACAGCGTTCAGGCCAGCAGGCCCACCTCCAGGGACAGCCGTGCGTGGAGGGAGCGCGAGGACAGGGCTGGCAGTGAGGGCAAGACCAGGAAGTGGGCTCGGGAGGTGCGGGACAAGCGCCAGGACCCCGCAGAGCTGTCAGAATGTGCAGAGTGATGAGGGAAGATGCCCACCATAAAAGAGGGGGAAAGAGCCAGGGAACGGACAGGCACATATCTATGGCTTAGTTATGGAGACGGCATTTTCAGATGCCCTCTGGGAGTGGAGGCCGACAGTTTGGAATAGGAAGAGACTTTTTTCGTGTGCCCCACTGTGAAGGTTGAGCTTGGGTTATGACTTATTTACAAAACAAAACAAGAAAGAAAGCTTTAATGACTGCCTAGTAGTACCTTTAGGGTCCAGTCCAGCCCCATAATGTGCTTCCAAGGCCCCTGCAAACACACTGACCTGCTGGCTGTGTGGCTTAGTGTGCGCTCCCTCCTCCAAAGCATGTGCTGGTACATGCACACGTGTGCACACACCCACATTCAGCACACGCACACACACGCACCACCCCTCTGGGCTCCCCCGTGGCCTCACGCCTCTCCCACTGCGGCCTCTCCACACCCTCCTGCCCGGCTCTCACCCCGAAGTCAGGTCGCAGGACAGCTGCCTCCTCCCCTGTGAGCCTTCTTTGCCCACCGGCCCCCTCGGGTTCCCACAGCCTTTGTTTTCCCCGAAACCGGACTCCTGTTGCTGTGTGCCTAGCCCTTTATTCTATTTTATTTATTAAAAATTCTTTATTTTTATTTTAGAGAGAGAGAGGAAGAGAGGGAGAAAGAGAGGGAGACAAACATCGATTGTGAGAGAAACATCTACCGGTTGCTTTTCGCACGCCCCCCGAGCCAGGGACCCGGCCCGCAACCCAGGCAAGTGCCCTGACCAGGAATCAAGCCAGAGACCTTTCAGTCTGTAGGCTGGTGCTCAACCCACTGAGCCACACCATCCAGGGCTGCACTTAGCCCTTTAGACCTCAGGTCCCTGGATGGGGACTTAGCTCCTCCTATTCACCACTGGGTCCGCAGGCTTTGGGCTTATGGGACCGGGGCGGGGGGGGGGGTGTCATCACCAAATTGGGGATGCAGGGGAAGGGGCAGTTTTGCAGAGGATGGTGGGCACTGGATTTGGGGAGGTGCACTGGGTGGCTGCGGGACTTATGGGGGAGTGACCAGGAGCAGCTGCGAGAGTTGGAGCTGGCTGTCAGCAGCATGAAAATGAGTGGGAAGGTCCCTGGCCTACAGGGGTCGGTCAGGCATCGGATCTGAGTGGTACGGACTGTGGCCGTCTTCATTTTTCTGCCTCTAGATGGTGATATGGGCACAAATAAGTATATTTCTCCCATAAGAAAAGCAGCAGAGTACTGGAGGTGATTACAGACTCCTGACATCCTCTGGGAGAGGGAGCGAGAGGGAGTGGTGGGGACTGTGGCAAACTAGAGAGCACTGGCCCCTTCCAGCACTGAGTTCTACTAGCTAATTAGGAGTTCATTGACTGATTCGACACCTGTTCAGCACACATGCGATGTTCTAAACACGTTCTTGGTACCGGGGACACAGCAGTGAGTGAGAAATTCACGGTCCCTGGCTTCCAGGTATGGAAAGATGGGGGGAGACCAATTCACAGGTAAGCAAGTAAATCATGTAATTACAAATAATAATAGATGTTGTGAAGACAAGGAGTGGGCAGCTGGCTTATGGTTGAGGAAGGCCCCTCTGAGGAGGTAGCAGCTGAGGCAGCCATGGAAAGGCCTGCGTGGCCGGAGAGCCGCTGGGAGGGGGAGGGGAGGAGGCAGGGGGAGCCCATCATCCAGGTCCTGGGGGAGGAGTGGGGGTGTATCCTAAGGGTGTTGGGAAACCCCTGGGGTGTCTTTTTTGGTTCCCACCCAAGGACATTTTTTTCATTGCTTTTAGAGAGAGGGGTAGGGAGAGAGGAACATTGACACGTTGCCTTCTGTACGCGCCCGCACCCAGGACTGTAAGCGCAGGACCAGGGCTTGGACCCCAAACCCAGGCGTGGGCCCCGACCCAAAATCGAACCCACAACCCCTTGGCTATGGGACGACGCTCCAACCCGCTGAGCCGCACCAGCCAAGGCCCCCCCGGCGGTGTCTCAGCAGGAAAGTGCGCGTGGCTCCTGCAGGGCCAGTTGCCGTTGTTTGGAGCAAAGCCGTCAACCTGGATTCTTCTGTATTTTAAATATTGGTTAATTTGAAAAATACCTCCCAGGTCAAAAAGCTCACTTTTGTCAGAGAGACGGGGCGGATGGCCGAGAGAGTGGGCCCAGGCCCTGGTGAGGGCTGGGTCTGCCTGCCATGCCTGCCTCTCCCAACCTCAGTTTCCTCTCTGGGGAAAAGGGATTTAACAGCTGCCTAGCAGATGCAGGGGGAGCTGGGGACGGAGCTGGAAGGAGTCAGCCAGGGCTGCAGGAGGGCTGCTCTGAGTGTGGCCCAGTCCTGGGGGGGCCCTCACACCAGCCCCTCCAGCGACCTCCCTCCCCCTGGGTGTGGCCTGTGCAGGAGGTCAGGAGAGCTCCCCGCTTCCCAGCTGTGTGACCTCAGGTAAGTGCTTTCTGCTGGCCGGGGGCCCTGGCAAACTCACGCCCTGCACCCGCAGGTTGCTGTGAGAGTTGCAGCTGAGGGGTGTGTACAGCCCTGCGCTGTAGGGCCGGGCTGAGTGTGTGGAAGGCCTGTGTTTATCCACTCAACCTGTCAGAGCCCAGCTGTGCTCCCGCGAGGGGGCAGAGGAGGGGACAGGGAGGGGGGGGGGGCAGGCTTGCAGCAGAGGCAAAAACTGGCAAACCCAGGCCTCAGATACGTGTTTGACCCAGAATGTTAACAAATATTTTTCAAAGGAATTAACTTCTAAAAATTAGAAGATATCAGTGAAAATACGATTTCTAGCTCCTCTTGGAAAATTTGGCAATCTGAGTGTGCTTCCTGCATGGCGACCATCAGCTGGAGCCAAGCACTAGCTGGGGGCGTGCTCTCCAATTAGCCACAACCTCACCCCTCTGGTATCCTGTGCGCGTGAGGCCAACTGTCGGTTGCCATTGGCCACTGAGTGTGTGCCGTCGTTTTTATCATAGCCAGCGCCTCATGCTTGTTATCCGCCTGCCTGTAGCCACCTGAGTTCTGACCCTTGACCTAGATATGGAGAAAGGTGGGAAGTGACCTCAGGCACAAGTCATTACTGCGTTTTTGTGCAGACCTCGTACACCTGCCACGCAGGTGTTGCGTTCTTTCCAGAGGAGGAAGCTGAGGTCCTGAGAGGCAGGCGCAGCCCAGCCGCTGACACACCTCTTCCGAAAGGTCCCCCTGGAAGAGGCCAGCTTCTCAATTCCCAGCTCGAGGTTCTCCACCTCGGGATCAGGTTTGGGGTGGGGGCAGAGGGCCTGGCCAGGGATTAGAAAGACACGGGGACAAGGCTGAGCTTAGTCATTGTCCTGCTCCATGACTTTGGGCAAGTCTTTCCCCATCTGTGACCTGGGGGAGGGGATATCATATATGTAGAAGAGTGGGCCCAGCCCAGGGTTGAAGATCAGTGGCTCTGCTGCCCTCAGTTCTGCTGCGCCCTGCCTGGCTCTCGCAGAAGCCTCAGTATCCTCCAGCCACTTCTCCAAGCTGGCCCTGGCGCCACCTCGGTCTCTGCACCCTCCCTCTAGAGCCTGGCTCCATCCCTCTCCCACTGCACGCTCAGCCCTGGGCCCAGCACGCTCGGCTCCCTTTAGCATCTGGACTCCACAACATTCTCATGGGGGGCACTATCATTCCGTGTCACAGGTGAGGACACAGGCCAGAAGGAGGAGAGACTTGACACCACGGGCACACAGCTGGGGTGGGGAACTGGGGTTCAGAGCCTGTTGTGTCTGAACCCAAAGCCTTGGTTCTTCCCACTCGGATCAGCAAAGATCTTGGACACTAACGCTTGACTTTTAAACCCCCTTTCTGCTCTTTGGGGTAAGGCCGAGGGTCCTCCCTGTGCCCTGGGCCCAACAGGCAACAGTGTCCGGGAGCATTCTGGAGAGGAAGCAAGCGTGTCCCCGCGCACGTACCCACATGTGTGAATACACATTCCGCATGAGCAGGTGACCCCTCGGTGTGGGGGCCAGCTCACCTGGTGTGCAGGGGGCGTGCAGACTGCTCGTGGAGGTCTGTGCCAGCACAGGCCAGCCGGGGAGCCAGGGTTTGGCTCCTGCATTCTGCTCAAGAGGAGCTTGGTGTGCGTGTGGGCAACCTGCGTGTGCAGAATGGCCTGTTTGTTTGTGTCTCTGAGGGCCACTCGGACCCTGTGGGTGTGCACATGTGTGGCCATGTGACCTCAGAGTCTCACAGGAGCGCTGGCCTGGAGGTGGGCACAGGTGCGTGTGGCCTGCTCCAGGGCAGGGCAGCCCCTGTGAATGCTCATTCTGGCTCAGGGACCTGGCCAGCCTGCTCCACTCCCTCTAGGGTTTCTTCCCATCGTGGAGCCAGGCACCTGTGAGCACCTCCCATAGTGATAAGACCTACAAAGGCCTGTGGGGCTTTGACAGGCGTGAGCGTATCCCTCTTTATGCCTGACAATCTTGGTCTGCTGCCCCTCATGCTCTCATCTCATCTCCTAGTACCCTCAGAGCGGCAAAGCTTCCTGCCTGGGACTGGAGGTGAGAAAGAGCCTAGCGAAGGGTGACAGCCAAACCTTCTTCCAGAAATGCCCCCCAGCTCACCCACCCATCCATCCGTTCGCCCATCCATTCATCCGTCCATTCATCCATTTCCAAGAGGGCAAGAGTGTGTGCACACTTGGACTGAGTGTGGGAAAGGGTGGACAGCAAGCTAAGAGACAGGAGTGTGTGACAGGGAGAGTGGACACCTACTCCAGTGTCTGGGATACACGAGGGACACCATGATGGCACAGCAGGCCAGAGCAGGGTGCCTGCCAGTGTGTTGTGACCAGGGAGTATTGTTGAGTTGAATGAGCTGTGACAGGTGATCGCTGGTGTGAGTGCGTAGCTCTGCCTGGGTGTGTACGCAAGGCCCCCACTAGGCGCACTGGGTGGGTGCACAGGCAGCCGAGTGTACCAGTCTGATGGAATGACGGAGGGCCACGGTGTTTGGGTGTGGACCCGTGGCTTCGTTCGTTGGGTGACAGTGTTGTGATGGGGCCCCAGAGTGTGTGCCACACTAAGTGTGGGACAGCCGGTGTGCTCAGTGTCTCGTAGACAGCAGAGCCACGCGAACGCCTTGCTTGTTCTAGGGGAGAAATGAATCAACTCGGTCCAACCCCCTCCCCACCATGGCGGGAAGCGCCCCCTCCCGAACGGCCCTGCGGAACAAAGGGGCTGCAGGCGGCGAGGCCAGGCGCAGGCCCGGATTCTACACACACGCGGGTTGGCTGGTGGGGGGACCCCTCGGGGGGCTCGGCCCGGACAGCGGGACCCGCCCCCGCCCCGCCCCGCCTCGGCCAGGAGCCTGGACAGGGACACCCGCCGCCCCCGGCCGCGCGCGCACACGGACCCGGGCTCATACCAGACCCTGCTGCGCACGGGGACTAAGCCCCGCCACCCAGGGGGTTCGAGGACCCTGGACAGCGGCTCCAGGGCCCGCAAGGGAGAAGAAGGGGTTCTAAGCCTCCCGCCCGGAGGGGCAGCAGGTGCGGGCTCGGCGCGGGCGCGGCGCTTACCCAGCCGTGCAGCTGATCCGTCTCCTCCGCACACTGCGCTCCGGGTCCCGCGGCCGCCGCCCGAGCGGCCTCGGCTGCCTCCGGCCGGGCTGGCGGGCGGACCCGCGGACTCTGCACCGCTGTCCCCCGCGCCGGCTCCGCGCTCCCGCCCCGCGCCCCGCCCCGGGCATGCGCGCTGGCGGACTCGGGCCTCGGAACGGCGAGGGGCGGTGCCGGCGGGGCAGCGGGGCAGAAGGAGGGAGGAACGCCCCTCACCGCGGCCTCTGGGCTGCTGGGGTCCCCGCTGCACGGGGCGCGGTTCCCATTTCACACGGCGCGGGGGTGGGGGTGGGGGGAGAGGCCGCCCTTTCGCTGCGTGCCTGTCGAGGGCGGGCGCGTTGTCTCGGGTCTCACTCAATCCAGCCCCGCGAACACCCTTTCCACGTCTCGCCAGGAAGGAAAGTGGGGCTCAGAGAGGGGAAGCCACTTGTCTGAGGACACCCAGCGACTGGATGGGGACCCAGGCCGAGGAAATCTCGGAGTTCTCACTGCGCGGGCATTTCCCGCCTCCCCCACGGCCGCGCGCACTTCCGGCCTTTCCCTGCCCCGCCCCCGCCCTTTGTCTCGCCGCTGCCCACGCCCCGCGAGCCGAGCAGACACGGTGGGTGGTGGAGACGGGGCGGGGTGGCCCGGGGGGGGGGGAGAAGCGCCTTGGATTCCCCCGCCGCGCGCCTCCCTCGCCAGGTGGCCGCCCACCGTCTAGTCGGTGCAAGTCCGCTTCTCCTTCCCCTGGGTAGCCGCGAGCAAATTATGTCGCCTCTCTGAGCCTCAGTTCCCCGATCTGTAAAATGGGCCTGGCATTAATCACCTCACAGTGGGCTTGGAAGGATGAACAAGACTGAAGGAGATGTTCGGGGGCTTCTGGTTGAGTACGAGCTGCCAAGGACATCAGGACTTGTGGCCCACTCGGCCTCGACGTTTCTCTGCAGTGGAGGGAATCCCCTCCCCTTTGACTTTCCCGAGCCGAAAAAAATAATTCCGTAATTACCGAGAGGCGATAAAACCCTCTTGCCTGAACTGTGAAACTACCTACTAAAGATGGAACAGCGAACGACAATGGGATGCTCATCGAGGGGCAGGCACCGTGCTAAGTTCTGTTTACTGGTTTCACCCATATTTTAATTTCCAATGACTTAGGAGAAAGTTGATATTAATATATTATATCCCCGTTTTCCAGATGAGAACATTGAGATACACTGGTCCCTGCTCACACAGCTAGTTCCTGTTGGCGCTAACTCCTGAAACCTCACGCTTAACCCGAAGTTTCTCCTCCTCTCCCTTATCTGGTGAACCCTGCCACCATGCTCTTGAAAAAGATTCTTTAAAAAATCTAGATGCCAAATGAAGAAAACGCATAGGACGGGCGTCTTCAGGCAGCATCCCAGGGAAGCAGAAAACCGCAGAGAGGCGGGCAAGTTTTCAGCACCATGGACAACATCCGCGCCAGGCCCGTCAGGGACTGACGTTTCAGGCCCTGAAAATTGCTCGCTTCATAGTTTACAAGCCCTATTCTACATTCGTCCTTTCATTTTATTCCCCTACAGTCCTTCACAGCAAACATTATTGGCCTCACTGGGCCTTGGCCGGGTGGTTCAGTAGGTTGGAGCGTCGTCCCCCACACCAAAATGTCATGGGTTCGATCCCCGCTCAGGGTGCGCACAGGAGGCAGCCAAGGATGTTTCTCACATCAGTGTCTCTCTCTCTCTCTCTCTCTCTCTCTCTCTCTCTCTCTCTCTCTCTCAACTCAATGAATATATCCTCGGGTGAAAATTTTTAAAAATTAAAAAAATTAGAAAGTTAAAAGCCCCGTGGGGGCAGGGCGAGGGCGGATCTGAGCCAGACCAGGACATGAATGAGGAGGTGGTGGCAGTTGTCCAGGTGAGAGATGTTGCTGCCTGAACCGTGCCAGCGTTTGTTGGGATGGAGAGGAGGGGCCAGGCTTGAAACCCCTTCAGGCCTTGGTCATGGGCTGGATGTGTGTGTGAGGGGAGAGAGGATTCTGCTGCTTCTCCGAGGTTCTGCGTTGGGGGGCCAAGTGGGTGGACAGCATGTGCCCCATGAGCCCTGGGGAAAGCAGGGGCTGTGGGATGGCTGTGCTGTCACATACAAATGCAAAACTGAGCCCTGGAGTGGCTAAGGCCGACGGACCAGGGAGCTGGTGCTGGGCGTCAGGAGGGCATGTTGGTACCTCAGGGGAGCAGGCACGTGGAGCAAATGGGGTGAGATGAAGACCCCGGGCCCACCCTGAGAGCACCCACATAAGGGCCAGCTGGGAAAAGAGGCTGCCGTGAAAAATGGGGAACAGGTGTCTGAGAAACCAGAAGAAACCCAGGAGAGTGTGACGTCTCAGAAGCCAAGGGGAGAGAATGTCCCAGAAGGAGGGCAGGGCCAACCACATCAGGAAGACAGGGTATGGCCCGAGAGATGTCCTCTAGACTTGAGAAGGTGAAGGAAATTTGACGAGAGCACAGTCGTGGGGTGGTGGGGGTGAAAGCCTGAGGTAGCGAGCAGCAGGCGGTCGGGGGGAGGGCAGGGGAGGAGGGGAGTGGATGCGTAGAAGGGAGTAAGGGACTACTGGAGAGGGCTCTCTCCACAAGTTTGGGCTTGGAAGGAGAAAAGAGATAAGATGGTTTCTATGTGAGTCTGGGAGGAGGTTGGAGGCATTTAAATCCTGATGGGAGGGGCTCAGGAGAGAGGAAAGCAGAGACTCCAGCAAGGGAGACCCTGATGGCTGGGCCCAGATGCTCAGGGTGGAAGGGCAAGAAGGACCCAGCACCCTGGGGCAGCTCACAAACCCCGAAATGAGGGTGGAGGAGGGAATGTGGTCTATTTGGGAGGTGCAAGGACACCAGCAGCGGAGGGGGAAGGTGACCCAGGAGAGATAGGAAGGCGTGCAATAAGAGATGGCCATTAAGCCAGCTACCACAGTGGGGGAGTGAAGCTCAGTCCCGCAGGAAGTCTTGGGAAACGGGATAAAGGCTCGGAATTCCCCTGGCCAAGGGTGAGAGCGCTGGCGTGTTTATATCCGAGAGCCCGGCAGACGCTGGGGCTGTGTGTTAGCTCCCAGGCGCTCTGGCTCACGGTGTGGGGGGTTGGGGGGGCAAGTGGGCTCCCGGGCGGGAGGGCAGCTCTCTGCAGAAGACGCAGGTCCTGGCTGTGGGGAGTCCCGCGCAGGCGCAGATGCGGTAAAGTCGTCTGAGGGCTGTGGTCAGAGCGACTGCTGCGTGGGCATGGTCAGGGCCTCTTTCCAGTCGTGCCCTCTGCCACACTCCAACCGCTCTTGTTCCACGGGGACTTGTTGATAAAAACATGTTTAAAAATGAAAATTTTCAGACAATGAAACTAAGTGCTAAGGCAGAGTGGTTGCTCAAAAAGAGCAGAGAGGCAGCAGCGTGGGCCCAGGTCCCCGCCTTTCAAGTTAGCAGCTGTGTGGCTTTGACTGGGGTCTCTCTGAGCCTCACCTCATCACGTGTAACAGCTCTCAGAGCTCTAAGGAGGGTGTAGGGCAAAAACCAAAACCCCCACACCGATCACCACGTGTAATGTAGCGCTCACGGTGGACACCAGGGTAATGGCGAGCCCAGCACTGTGCACCCGTTCCTGACCACAGCACCTCTATTTCCCTTGGGGAGCCACCTCCCGCTCCGGTCCAAGTGGCAGGGCAGGACTTGCCCTGCTGCCAGCGTTGGGGGTGGGCAGTGACCCAGGCCTGACCTGGCCAGTCGCTGTGCAGGGACTAGTTCTGGGAGGTGGGGGTGGAGCGCAGGACCCAGGCCAGAGCAACTGGCTCTCACACTTCCCTGGAGCGCGGGGGTTGCTAAATCCATGGTGTGTCCCCTGGGGCCGTTGAGGGGTCCTCTTTGCCCCCATGTGGAGCACGTCTGCCTGGGCCTGGGTTGTGGCTCATCCTGGGGTTCAGGCTTGTTCTGCGACAACCAACACGGTCACCCCCACCCATGTGTGTGCGCATGCACGTGCATCTTGGTGGGCCTGCCGCTGGGAAGCCGTGCACACTCATGCACACCAGAAGATAAACAGGTGCCTGCTGCTCCTTGGCTGGCACCCAGGCTGGGGGCGGGATAAACAATCCGGTGACTTTCTGAAAAGCAGGCATGTGTGGCAACAGGCGCCGTGGAGACAAGCACACTGTACCAGAGCAGAGCCAGCGCCCCCCCACCCGTTGCCACCCCTGCACACACACACACAGCACCCTGTGCTCTCTCATGTTCATAGCGTGTTTGCGTCCACTCTATCCAACACGGCCCCCCTTTCACACCCCAGCTCACCCACCCTTGGGGTCTAGCCAGTTACTCCCATTCCAGCTTTGCTTGAGGCTAAAGGCCTTTGAGAAGGTCTGTGAGTACCAGTAAAACAGCATCCACAGTTCCCGACCCGTTTGCTTGGACAGCAGCCCTGGTCTAGACCCAATTTCAGCAAATCGTAGCCTCTAGGGAAAGGGTGGCGGTGGCGGGGTGGGGGGGTTGGGATCACGTGGCAGGCAATGCCATATAAACCCCACTTTCTGGAAAGTGCTTTGTTTGCTTCAGAGATGCACACACAGCACACACTCCCTGGGTCCTTCAGGAAACGCTCACCCAGACCCCGCACCCCCTGAGGCTCAGTGGGACCCAGCCCTGAACACAGACACTCGGATAGGCGCCTGTCCTCAGGTGCAACCCAGTGACAACCACGGCGAGGGGCCACTAGTGCCTGCCTCATTGCTTTACCGTCAGCCGTCATCTCGTTCCATTCACTCCGTCGGGAAAGGCACCTGAGAGTGAGGAGGCAGAAGCTCAGAGAGCTGGAGAAACTTGCCAAGGTCACACAGCGGGAAAGCGACAATGCCGGGAGCCGAGCTCCAGCCCACACGGTTGGCTCTTCTCCTTCGCTTCCTCAGATGCACCTGCAGCACCGCGTGCCCGCGCGGGCACACACACGCAAACCTGCCTCCTCAGTCGGCCCGGACAGCCGGTGCCCCGACCTCCTCCTGCACCCCACCCCCAACCCCTCCCAGCTGCTCTGATATCCACGAGAGCCCTGGCCTGGGTGCCTGCTGCCCACACAGGACGCCCCTCCCCCCCATCCCCACCCCTAGCAGATGCAGCCCTGGACCAGCTGGGGGTGGCCCTGGGATTCGGATGGGTGACTCAGGCTGAATCAGGGCCCAGCTGCTCCTTGGCAGCCCTCTCCCCAACTCTGCCCAGAGAGCCTATCTCAAAGGCAGAGGTGGGCCTTTGGGGTGGGAGACAGGGAGTGGGGCCGCAGGGGGTGGGGTGCTTGAGAACAGGAGGAGTCAGACAGGAGGGCCTCTGTGCCGTCCACCCCTTCAGTGGTCTGCGGGTGTTCCGCAGCCATGCCCCTCCCGCCCTCTTCCCGGGAAAGGGGCCCTGCTGCCCGGTGAGCCCAGGGCCCCTACAGTTTTCAAAGCACTTTTTCATCAGTATCTAGTAAGAGATACTAGTCCTATGGGGTGGAAGTTAGCATTCTTACTTTCGAGCTGAGGAAACAGGCTCAGAGAGGTTACATGCACGGTCCAAGGTCACACAGTTGAAGTAACAGAGCCAGGAAGCCAGCACAGGCTCCCTGGGCCAATCTGTGGAAGGTGAGGAGGAAGCCAGGAGTCGCGCACAGTGAGGGGAATGTGCGCTGGCGTGGTGGCGCCACTGCAGGGGCGTGGCAAAGGGCACGGTGGGGTGTATGGCAGGCAGGACTGGTGGCTTGGTGTGTGGCAAGATCATGACAAATTTTTTCCCTTTACCCTTCTGCAATTAACGGATCACGGGATTCTTTGTGCTTTAAAAACTGTTCAGTGTTTCGGGCTGATATCCCAAGACTAACTAGTCCAAAGCCATGGAGTTTCTACTGAGAAGACTTGAGCTTTGAGATCTTTGCTTCCTGCAGCCTCAGTTCGCTCGTCTGAAAAATGGGTCCAGGCCTCCTGCAGGGTAGTGGCACGAGTGAATTGAGTGCATATTGCCCTTTAGAAGCCGTGAAGGACTTCACAAATTACAGAGGCTGCTGTTTTCCACATTTTATCTTTGAAAGAACACCTGTGGGTGCTGGGCGGAGGGTGGGGTGGGGTTCTGGGAGCCTGGGGGCAGCACTGAGAGGGGAGTGGGTGACAGCTCTTTCTTCCCTCTGCCTCAGCTGGCCTGGCCTTCCCCCACCCTCAGCCCAGAGCCGGTTTCTAGGCAACAGGATGGATGCAGGGATGGTTCTGGAGGGGAGAGAGCTATAAATAGGGAAGGGAGAAAACAAAAATAAAGTTCCAGAGAAAGCTGTGGAGCCACGTTACCAGGGGGTGGGGTGGGAGTGGGGAACTGGGAGGGTGACAGGGAATGGTGCGGAGACAGGGACAGCCCCCAGTCCTTCATGGGGCGGTTTTCAGGTTAGCCAGCCAGCCAAGGTCCACAGACTGTGGACACGGGTGGGAGGGGTCTGTGTGTGCACGGCTAAGCCAGGGTGACGAAGAGAAGCCACTGCTGGTGGGAGGATTGGGGCAAGCTCAAGGAGGGAAAGACTTTGTCAGGCCGAGCTGAGGGCAGTGGTGGAGGAAAGCGCAGGCAAAGAAGGGGAGGCGTGGGCCAGGCGAGGTGGGGCTGGGCCCACAGACCTCAGGAGGCCCAGCCGGGCTCAGCGGCGCTGACCAGACCCCGTGTCCGTGCACACTGTGAGTTGGGAGCTGCCGCCGCCACCGCCAGGCTGCCCCTGCAGGTCTTGCAGGCCACCTCCTCTTCACACAGGTTTCAGCTGCAGCCTCGGCTCCTCAGAGGCCTGTGCTGACCGGCCATCACACATGCTGCATCACAGATGTTGGTGCACACACACAGCTCACCCCCCCCCCCCGCCCCTGCACACGCACGCACGCACCCGATCTCACTGGCCGTCTGCATAAAATGGCACAAGCGTCTGTTATGTCCACTGAGCTACCCTGGTTCTTCCTTTGTTGCTGGTTGTGTGTGTCTGTCTCCTCCAAGAGCAAGTCCCTTTTGGAAAACAGGACTTCAGGGTCAAGCTCAAGGCCTCTGTCACTTCCCAGCAACACCCCCCAGGGCAGGTGACTGCCGTTCTGGCCTCCATTCTCTCATCGGTGAATTGGGGCTAATAACAGGGAATCCTTGAGCACAGTTCCTAGTGAAGTTAACGGAGGCCAGTGTCGGGTGCCTGGAACACGCTCGGTACTCGGCTGACAGCTCCGTCCCTATCACAAGGGAGGGCGGGGAGCTGTGTGTCCCCACGCATGCACCCGCAGTCAGGTCCGCCGCGTGACACAGGCCTGGCATCTTCTGCTGACGCTTCTGGCCCCGTGCCTAGAATACATTTAAAGTGACCCTGGCAGGAGAGAACATGGGTCTCGGAGCAGAAACCAGGCTCAGAAAACCAGGTGTGCGGCTTGGCACCCGGAAGGGAAGACTACCCCCCATCCTAAGCCAGATGGTGAACCTTGCTTTCGCATCTAAAATTGGGAATGGGGTGCTGGTAGCTGGAGAGCAGGAGGTGGCAGACTCAAATTCTTTAGCGACCAGGCAGTTCATGAAAATAAGTGAACGGTGAGAGAAAGGGACTCTTGCCAACTGGAATAAAGGAGGGAAAAATTAAACCTTGTGTTAGCAAATTACACATCTCTATAGGTCAAATGCAGCCTGAGGGCCAGGAATTTGCGATCCCCGCAGACCCTGAGTTGTAAGTAGCATCCTAATTCAGTCAGAAGGGATCTGGAGATCCTGCCACCCTCACGTGGACCCAGAGACTCCAAGCCCACCAGTTTGATCTCCCTACACACACGTCCGCCAGCTGCCTCCGACTCCCGGAGGTAACGGCTCTGATGCTGCAGGCCAGGGTGACCCGAGTGGACTGGTCTTCAGCGCCTTCCAGCCTGGACCCCGACCCCTCAAGGGAAGAGGCAGCGCTGACGCTTAGGGTTGACCGAATAGTGCAACTTCCTTCTAGCCCTGGGGAAGCAGAGAAGAGGGTGCGGTCTTACGCTGGCCTGGCGAGCTTGGGGGCCTCCAGCGTCAAAGCAAAGCGGGATTCCGCCCCCGCGGGGGGCCGGCCTCTGTGCCAGGGAAGTTAGAGGGACTCAGCGGCAAAGAGGGCGGGAGCGTCGCATCGCTGCCGGCAAGGCCAATGAGAGCAGCACCTTCTCGCCTGGTCGGAGGCAGGCCTCTGAGCAGCACCGCGGTGTCTCCGCGCCTTCTTTCCCACACCAAGGCGGTGTTGGGGTTCCTCTAATGTCGATCCCCGTCTGCTCTAGGCGCCTGGCCCGGGCATCCGGATTTCTGCAGGCCCTCGCCCCCCTCAGCCCAGGCCGCAAACCTTTGGGCGCCTTTCCAGAACGGGTGAAGCATCGGTGCCTGAGCTGAGGCTCCTTCTGAGGCAGCCGCCCATCTCCCCTCCCCTTGGATGGGCTTGTCTGCGTTGGGCAGGTGTGAGCAGGTGTGTATGTGTGTAAACGTTCTGGGGAGGAGAGAGTCTGCGCGTAACCGTGCCTTACAGTGCCCGCGCTGCTGGTTTCCGAGGACTTCGAGGCGCGTGTGCCACTGTGAGTGTGCACGTGTCTGCACCAATCAGCCAGCGTGCGTGCACGTGAGCGCCTGCCAGGGCGAGTACACTCCGACTGGTGCGCAGGGACCCCTGTACGTGCACGCATGTCCGCGCGTGCATGGCCGTCCGCGCGCCTGCGCTGCGTGTGCGGTGAAGTGTGAGCCTGTCCACCCTGAGCCGCGGAGCGCGGGGCTCCCCTCCTCCTCAAACCTGCAGCAGGGGCTTTACCGCCCAGTAGGCGGCTCCGGAGGCCGCCGCCCACCTCCCAGCCAACTGCCTGTACCAGCCTGGGGGGACCCCGTACCCGCCAGGTCACCCCACCGGGAGGGTTGTGAGTTTCATACCTGGGCCGAGTGTGCTGGGCCCCAAAGAGGGGAGGGGGGCAGTTTGGGACTCGGAACCCCTTCGGCCACCCCCATCCGGCACCCAGCCCTGCCCTGGCAGCGCCGGCTCCAGACAGATTGACTTTATTCACGGACACGCAGGGGCGGCTGTGTCGCCTGCCCGGAACACTCACACACGGGGCTGGGGGACGCTCCATGCCACAGTCACGACACACGACGCCCGCGCTTGGACCGGGCGGGCTGGGGGAGGGGGCGCCGCACAGCCTGGCTCCTGGTTCTGGTTAAAAAAAGGTCTTGGGGCCAATGTGGGGGTGGGGTGGGGGCTCTGGGGTGGCTGGGGGGGTTGCTCTGTCAGGGTGGGGTAGGGAGCCGGCGCTTTCAGTTCTTCATTTAAAAACACATAGAACATGCTACATCTGGGTGGACACTGGGCAGGATCAGGCGGGAGGGCGTAACACAGCTGGGGTGAGGCTCCTAGTCCTCCACGCCCCAGGGTTGGACACCAGTGGGTAGAACAGAGGGACGGTCAGACACTAACACAGGCCCCGAGGGGGTGCCTCCGAGTGAAGGAAGATCTCGTGTTTGGGGGACGGGGTAGAAGGACAGCCCTGGCTCTGGGGGGGTGTGGGGGGCGGGGCAGGGACCAGGAAGGGATTGTGCTGCTGGTGGGGGGCCCTCTTGGGCCCTTACGCCTCTGGCTCATACTCCTGATACTCCTCCTGCATCAGAGGGATGGGGGTGGCGTGGAGAAGAGCAAAAGAGGAAGGGGTTGGAAACCAAGTGGCCAGGCCCTGGGCCTGAGACCCCTCCCCCTGGGCAGGCAAGGAACCTGGAAGTTGGGGACTGCCTGGCCTGGGGCCCAGTGTTGCACCCCATCTGTCCTCCCTCCATGCTGAGACCTCCTGGGGTCTGGGTTCTAGAAAATAGGGACGTGAAGCTCCCTGGCCCAACCCTACACTGCCAGGGACCCTCCACCCCAGCTGGGGGTGGCAGCAATCCTCTCAGATGCCCAAAGCCCCACCCAGCCCTGCCACCTCTCACCTGGGGCGGCTCCTCATAGCTCTCTCCTTCTGGCTCCATCAGGGGCTCGATCAGTGGCTCCTCAGCAGCTTCCTGGGCTACTTCCTCGGGCTGCAGACAGAGAGGAGACAGGGACTGTGAAGGCAGCGGGGATGTCCCCCAGATTCCTGCCCTGGGAAGCTCCTGGCTGATTAGGGGAAGGCTGGGCTTTGTTGGCAGTGCCGCCAGAATTTCTAATTACATTGTTGGTGTGGAGTACTTTGGAAGTGGGGTGAATGCACGAGGCACGAAATCCCTCCAAACCCTGCTGGAAGCTGGGGGCGGGGCGTGGAGCAGGGCTCTCCATACCCCTCTCCCCAGCACCTGGCCGCCGCCTGCACTCCCGCCATCAGGACTGAGCGGGATGGGGAGATAAGACAGCGTGTACAGTCACCTGGTTATCCCCACCCCCTTGCGGCAGGCTCTGCGTGTGGGGCCCTGGGACCCCAGAGATATTCTGGAGGCTCCTCTGGGCCGGAGGGAGAGGGAGGCTCAGCGCTGGGCTGGGCAGGGGCTCTGAGCCACTCCCCTGCCGCCTGCCACCCATCCCTCCCCCAGGGTCCTGTGTGGCCTGGTTTCTTCAGCTGTTGCTATTTTAAGATAAGCTGGAAGCAACAGCTCAGTGGTGTTGCTTGGATGTGTGAGCTAAGACTCCCCCTACCCCCCCCGCAGCTGCTGCCCAGCCTGGAGCAGACCAGCAGGCACACAAGTGGAGGGCTGCCAGACGTGTGGCCAGCCAGCTGCAGGTGAGCACACGTATGTGTACAAACACGGGGTGGGGTGGCTGCCCACGAAGACGCACACACAAGGACCTGGCTCCCATGCACAGCGGCACAAGGCTGGAGGGAGGGGCTGGCACATGCCCGGACCCCTGGGGGAACCTGCAGGCAGGAGGGCACACCACCTGCCCCGCTCCCACAAGTACCACGGCCTCTCCCTGCTGGGTGGGGACGAGACTCGCGGGACCCTGGAGGGCTGGCACTGAGGCAGCCTCCCCAGACCACTGTATGCTCTAGTTGCCCTGGCTCCATCCAATCAGCTTCAGCTCCTTTGAATTCCCTGTCTAGGCGGGCCCCTGGGCACAGGAATCTACAGCTCCTGACCTGGCCCCATCTCTCCAGGGTCCAGATGGGTATACCAAGACCCAGGATGTGGGGAAACGTTCGTTTGCTCAAAGTCACCCAGCAATGACCAGAGCCCGGGAAGGAAACATAGTGTGAAAACCCCATCGGGAGACAACGCAGAAGTCCAAGGAGAGCAGGAGGACGTGTGCCCTGTGGTTTCATCACCCGTGGGTGCTGCACTATGGAGACCAGCAGTGCACAGCAGGGCTTCCTGCTGAGTGGGAGGAGCCAGGTACAGACAAGCACGCACTTTAGGGTAACACTTACATGACGTTAAACAACACCTGACAAATGTGTGGCGATGGAAGCCCGGAAACAGTTATCCACAGAGGGGAGGCAGGGCCAGGCCAAAGGTGGGGCGGGGGGGGGGGGTGCTGAGGCTGCGAGCGTGGCGAAGGCGCCCACCCGCAGGGCCACGTGAATGAGGCCCAGAACGAGTGCATCCCTGAGTTCTGTGCCCCAGACACTGCCCTGGTCTCACCCTAGCCTTGGCTCTGGGGGTCAGGACGGGAAGCGGGTGGAAGGGGGAGACTCTGACGGGCGGATGTTCGGTGTGTTGACGTGGGTGCCGGTGACAGGAGCGTGTTTCCCATCCTGGCCATTCTCTAGCTGTCTGGCATCAGGGAAGTGACTTCTCCACTGATCTCAGAGGCCTTGGGTGGGAAACGAGAGGGCGCCTCTGTTTTGTAGGAGCCCGGGAGGCTTCCTGATGATGTATGTGAGCAGGCTGGGAGGGAGAGACACTCAGGAACACGTGAGCTGGGCTAGCACGGTTCCCCCATGACAGGTGGCCCCAAAGGGCTGGGGCTTGGGTTGTAAACCTATGTGACCTTCAGCTTCCTTGAGGTGTCAGGAAGTGCTGGGAGAAGGAGGTTCTGTGCAAACGCCCCTCTCCAATAGCCCAGGCGCGCCTCTCTCTGCACCCCTGTCCCCAGCACCTGGCCTGGCTCCCTGTCGGCACTAAGTGACTCGAATGCTGTGGACCCAGGCTTATCTCCCCGGCCACCTTCTCAGGCAGGCAGGCAGGCAAGGATGGGATCTTGGGCTAGGCACTTCTCCTCACTGAGCCTCAGTTCCTGCATCTGTGACAGGGACTAACTGTGGCGCCTTCCACATGGGGGCATTGTGACCACTCAGTGAGGTGCTTCAGGTAACATGTCTAGAGTACCTGCTCACGTCAGAGGTGGAGGAATGGGAGCAATCGCTGGAAACCTCACAGTAAGAACTGGGAAGTCGCACAGCTGGTATGTCACACAGCTGGTACAATGCATAGGCAGGACTTGAACCAGAACTTCTGAGCTAACTTCCAGGTTTCTGATGGGGAAGGAACGGACTGTGCAAAATGTCTGGAGTGGAGGGTGGGCATCTGTGCGGACAGATGGGCCCACAGTGCACTGTCACGCTGGTACACATGTGATCACAAGCGCAGACACAGGCCACTCACATGGCCATGGGGCCACAGTCTCTTCCTGCGTACTTGCTGCACGCGAGCTTGGCTCCTTATCGCGGTTCTCCTGGTGGGGCCCCTGTACCTGCAGCCTCAGCATCAGCCGGGTACTTGGTAGAAGTGCAGATTCTCAGGCCCCGCCTCAGACCTACTGAATCGGGAATTCCAGGGGTGCGGCCCACAGCCAGTAGCATTTTAACTTGGCCTCCTGGTGATTCTGATTTTAGGTGTTGAGAACCTCTGATCTGCATTACCTTTCATTCACACAAGAGCTCCCACTGTGTTCATTTTCCATCTTACAGGCCACCATGCAGGCTCAGAGACAGGCAGGGACCGGCCCAGGGTCACACAGGCCGGAAGTGGAGGAGTTGGGATTCAGACCCCGCTCTGGGAGGCTCCAGAGCTCAGCCCTGACTCTGCAGCCTGTCTTCACGGGGCCGCCTGTCTGGGTGCATACAGGGGTAGCCGCCACCTCTCCCCTGGGGGAGCAGGCCCACGGCAGCCCACCCTGCCCCGGGGCGCACCTGCTCTCGCCTGCCTCAGGGCTTTTGCGAGAGCTGCCCCTGCTGCCTGAAATACACTCCCCACTTGGCCTGCCTCATCCCTCCTGCGTCGGTTCAAATGTCACCCCCTCCAAAGAGCCCTCTCAGCCAAAGTGGCCCCCTCATCCTAGACACGCTACCCCATTACCCTGCTGTCTTTTCCTCACAGCTCTTAGCCCTGCCTGAAATGACCTTGCTGATCTGTTGGCTTTTCACCTTCTCTCACTGAAGTGTCAACTCCAGGAAGGCAGGTAACTAACTATTCATTGCATGACCCCTAGAGGGATTCCTCTCTGGTATGAGTGCTGGCTGAATGAAAAGGAATGAATGAATGAGCAGACGTGGCCAGAAGTGGTCCAGGTCACCCTTGCAAGCAGGATCCACGTACACAGCAGATCCAGGGCACGGTCACAGGCAGCCACACACCTACACACACACCGTCACACAGACGCCTGCTGAGCAGAGTCTAACAGGGTCCTGCAGGAGGGGAGGCAAGGTGGCTTGTGCCCCAGGTCGGCTGGGGGAGTGGGGAGCCTGGTGGCAGGCTTATGGGTGTGCCTGGCATGTGCGTGCATTTGCATTCACACCCGTGTGTGGTGGGAGGGCCGCTCACCTTCAGGTCGGTGGGGAACTCTTCCCTCTTCACCAGGCCTGTGGCTGCTGCGATGTTCCCAGCCCCGGAGAACACGGCTCCTCCCAGGTGTGACGCCTGCTCCTTGGTTTTCTCAGCCACTAGAGCAGGGAGAGGGTTGGGGAAAGGGGTTGGGAGCCAGGGTGAAGGAGGCCTAGGTGACCACTCCCCTGTAGTGACCCAGGGCATGCCTTTCTGGCGGGGCACCCCCAAGTCTTCCACCACCTCACGCCCACCCTCTGGAACCAGCAGGTGTCAGCCTGGGGGAGGGAGAGGGGTCGTGCCAGGGCTGGGCTGGTACCTGAGGCCACTCCTTGCACCACCCCCTCTCGGGTCTTGCTTCCTGTGGGGAGACATGGGCACGTGTAAGGGTTCGGAGCAGAGGGACCAGCGGTCTGGCAAGCACAGGGGTTATGCAACGGGCAAAGGGACCCGGTGGGCAGCAGGCATCCTGGCCCCATCACTGCCTCCTCGGGCCTCAACATCCCGCAAGTCCCCCACCTGCTTGGAGCCTCCCACACCGACTTCCTCAGGACTTCCAGCTCTCCCCGCTGCCTGTCCCTCACCACCCTGCCTGATGTGATACCTGCGCCCCTCGGGGCTATCACTGTGAGACACCCGTTCATTTAGTTCTCTGCCCAGGTGGGAGCAGGTGGGGGTGGGGTTGAGGCTGGAGGCAGACAGGCCATGTATTTGGAAAGCCCCATGACTGCCCACATCCCACCTGTGGGCACCGCCATCTGACCACCAAGCCCCCACTCCCGTTCCTTCTCCTAACAAGAGTGCAAATTCCTCCTCCTGCCGGAGTGGGGCATGTGTTGGGGGCCTGGAGGGTCTATGGGTGATGCGCAGAGGGTAGCCGACACCCACAGCATTGGCTGGGCTGTCCCGGGAGGGTATCGACTTGGCCACAGCACAATGTGGGGCTGCTGGGAAAGACAAGGGGGCCTGATCTGAGGTGAGGGGAGCCCTCAAGGGAGAGGAGAATCTCTTTCCCGGAGGATTGGGCAGGTCAGACAACAGCTGACAGACCCAGAAATGGGTGTGTGGGCGAGCTGACCCTCCCGGGAGGAGGAGGAGAGGCTGGTGCGGGGAGACAAGATTCTCACATCTAAGGCCAGCAAGACCCAGGGCTGGGGGACGTCTGGCTGCGCACCCACCCCTTCCTCCCCCAAACGTCTGTGGGCGCCTGCTCCGTGCCAGGCTCTCGGCCAATCACTCACTGTCGGATGCAGGTGAGAGAAGAGCAGATTCGGCTCTCAGGGCCTTAGGCAGTGGGGAGGGGACCACCAGCATCCGGGGGTATTGATAGGGGCTGGGACATTGCCTGGGCCGTGGCAGATGGGGAGTAGGTGGGTATGCAGAAAGTAGACAGGGCGGGTACTCCAGGCACCCGGAACCACAGGCAGGGCACAGAGGGGCGCACTTTCGGGGCCTCCATGAAGCCCATCAGGCGGTCTGTGTGCCCGCAGAGGTGGAACAGCGAGAAACAAGGCCGGGAACATAGTCGGAGGCAGGACCACGCCGGGCAACACGGAGCTGAGGCTTAACAGGGTGGGAAATGGGGGCCAGCGGGGGCTCCTGGGCAGGGGGAGGAGGCAGAAGGGAGGCCAGAGTGGGGTCCAGTATGTGCAGGCTCAAGCCTTCTCCCTGACTCTGTCACCTTTGCCCTAGCTTGAGCCACCTTTGTCTGGTGGTCACATTGCCTCCCAGGGGGCCTCCCTGAACTCTGTTCTGTCCCCAGAGGTCTGAGGCACCTCTCCTAACCGTCCAGTCTCTCCTGACAATTATAACAGTTCTCTGATCTGGCCTACAAGGGCCCATCTGAACCCGCTCTTGCCTGCCTAGCCACCCTTTCTTTGCTCTCCAGCCTCCCCCACCCCTTCTGGCTCCTTATTCTCTGAGCTCAGCGTGATGTCACCCTCTTCGACCACCCCACCAAAGTGGCCCCTGTCCCAGCCTCTTGATGTCAAACCCCACTATTGGAATGCTCTGTGTCACCACCCACTGTCACCTCCCCAGGAGCCACTCAGTGGCTGGCACATAGTAGGTAGCCAATGAGTATTTCTCAAATGACCCCAAAGCCAAGTCTAGCCCTCCCCAGCCTGCGTAGGAGACAATGGCAAGAGCCATGGAATGGACTCAGTAAAATGTCATCTCTGGGCCTGTCCTCTCTTTATGCAAATGACCCTGCAGGCTCCCTGTCCTTTCGTATTTAGGGTGAGAGATTTAACCACCGTCCTTCATCCTGGTGCCAGCTGGCAGCCGCAAGGAAGGGGCCTAAGAGGCGAGGTGGCAGTGGTGGAACACAGGCACTGGGAGGCGGAGAGCCCCCAAAATACAGGAGGGAGGGCAGCCAGGGGAGGGGTGGGGCTTTGGGGTCCAGAGGCTTGGCCTAAACTCCAGCTTCAGGTGCCTCCGCTGTGTGACCTTGAGCGAGACAGGCGAGCCTCTGCTACCGCCAGCCCTGGTCTGTGGAATGGGCAGGGAGCGCTGGGTGAGGTAATGGGTGTTACGGCGTTTCACACAGCGCTTGGCAGAGAGTACGGGTTCAACACCGGTTAACTATTAGTGCGGAGGAGAGAAGGTAGACTACCGGCTTTGATCACTTCCTCAGTCCCTGGCCTTTCAGCTGAATACCCCCCTCACCGGCCCTGCCTCCCATTCCCGCTCCCGTCGGCTGTGTCCCCAGTGACCCCTGCGCATCCCGCCCCACCTGCTGACTCATACTCTCCTGCCCAGTCCCCGAAGTACCCCGGCCCCACTCCCCAGCGGCTGACACCCGAACCCAGCTGCCTGGAAGCCCCGCCCCTCGCCCACCGACGTAGAGGACGCCCTCCTTGGTCTTCTCCGCCGCCTCCGTGACCCCCTGCTTGGTTTTCTCCGCGGCGGCCACGACGCCCTCCTTGGCCATGGACAGGCCCTTCATGAACACGTCCATCCTGGCGGCCTAGGGAGGGCGAACACACGGGCACGGTGCGCTGGCCCTGCACCCTCACCCCAGTGCTTCCCGAGGGACGCGGCGTGGGGGGCTCCCCTCCCTCCTGAGACCGTGGCGCCCTTCCGGCCCGGAGCCCCCTGCCGCCTTTCCTGGTCCCCAGGCGAGGCCACAGGGCCGCGGCGAGTCCCGGCGTCCTTGAAACCCGGGGACGCGGGGGGGGGGGGCACCCCCTCGGTTATCCCCGAGGGGCCCCGCAACCTGCAGCCCCACGGAACCGGAGTGCTGGGCTCAGCGCGAAGCCCCACAGCCTAACTGTACGCACACGGCAGTGCCACACGGCCGTGCACACAAACGTACTCCGTGGACACGCTCACGTGCACACACAGGACACGCAGACGTTCAAGTGTGCACTGACACGCCGACACACACGGGCACACGGGCGCGGACGCGCGTCCACACGGCCACCCAGGCAGCTGCGGACCCGGAGCAGCAGACACACGTACCCCGGGGCGCACACTGACACGCGTCCCCCGGCGCCCCCTCTCCGTTCTCCAGCTCCTGCTCCATTTCACCCAGTCCCCTCTCCGTCCCCAGCGCTTTCCGGGTCTCGGCTCCCGGAGCGCGGCCGCCTCACCTGAATGCAGGGCCCGAGCTGGGGACGGAGCGCCGGCGGCGGCGGGAAGACGCAGGAGCTCGGCTAGGCCGGGCTGGGGTGGGCTCGGGGCCGGTGCGGGGATCCGGCCGCGGCCAGGCGCGGAGGCGGGTCTGTGGCAGGCGGAGCGCGGACCTTGAGCCCCGCGCAGCAGTGCTTCGGCCGTGGACGCGTCGCCTTCCACCGCTCGCGCCTTGAGCCCTGCTCCCTTGCGCGCTGGGGCTCCGGCTCCCGCTTCGGCGCTGCGGCAGCTCTGAGCTCAGCGCTGCCCCCGGCGGCCGCGCCGCCCCCTCGGCCTGACTGACAAGGGGGCGGGGAGGGTGACATCTCCGCAGAGCCCGCTAGCCTCTAGGGCCTGGGACGCGCTGCTGGGGACACGGGGGTGTCAGACTCACGATCTGCCCCGAGAGCACATAGCGAGGGGAAGACAAGGCTAAGGGTGGGGAAGAAATAGAACCCATTCGGAGTTCAGATGTGCTCGAATCTGCGGGACCTTGGGCTACTCAGTTCTCCTTTCTGAGAGTTTCCTCTTCTGTGAAATACAGACGGTTCATCGAATGAACGTTTATTGAGTAGACGGGGGCCAGGCCGAGACAATGGAAAGAGAAAAATAAGGTTCCTGCTCTCGAGGAACTTATAATGGTGTGTGTGTGCGTGTGCGTGCGTGTGTGTGTGTGTGTAGAGATGGGACACAGGACAGAACAGTGAAACCAAACAAGGTTATTTCAACTTGTGAGAAGTGTTATGAAGATAATAAAACGGTGACGTAATAGCGTAACCGGAGGAGGGGTACTTGAGCCAGAGAGGTCGGGAAGGCACCAAGGCCAAGGTGGGCGAAGGCAGGATCCATAGAGAGGGAATGGCAGGTGCAAAGGCCCTGAGGCAGGACTGTACTTCAGAACAGATAAAGGGCTGTGCAGCTGGAGGACCAGGAGGGAGGGAGGAGGAGATGGGCAAGACCACCTTTTTGTGTGGTCACAGTGGGGTGGTCAGAAAGGCCACGAAATCCCAGGCACACATAAGCCCTCCATACTACGACAGTTATGCCCAAGAAGCTGGGGTCCCAGAAGGGGACTCTGACCGCTGACAGCAGTCAGTGACAGCTCTACAAAGGAGGGGACATCTCCGCTGGGCCTCGTGGGGAAGGTGAGATTTCACCTGACAGGCAAGGGAGGCAGAGAGTGTTCGTCTGGGCGTACAGCCTGGGCAGCGGCATTGTGGCTGGAAATGCAGGGTGTGTGAGCCACAGGTGATGAGGTGAGCAGCCAGCAGCCGGAGTGCGCAGGGCCTGGGGAAACATGTTCACAGGCTGCTGGTAGAGCTGCAAATTGGCACATGCTTTTTGGAAGGCAATTTGGCAATGTTTACCGAAGACAGAAATCACGCTCCTTTCGAGCCAGCAGTTCCCGCTTCCAGCAGCTTATCCCTTGGATCTCCACTTGCACACGTGCACAGACATCTGTGCACGGGGGTTCACTGCGGCACGCTTTCTGGTAGCAAAAAACTGGGAAGAACCTAAACGTCCATCTGTAAAGGACTGCCTAACTAATTGTGGTACATCCACTCGGTGAAATGCTATGCTATCAGAAAGGATTAGCCAGGCCCGCGTGTGCTGACATCGGCGCCAGGCTGGAAGGCGTGGGACAAGCCAGTTTTGAGTTACAGAAAATTATACACAAGAGGCCTGTCCAGAAAGTATCCAGCTGTGTACTATGAAAAGTAGAGACATTTATTGAAGAAGATACAAGAAGCATTGTACGTAGGACAATGACGGCACAGTCCCCTTCAAAGTAGGCACCTTGGGACCTCACATGGTTCTCCCAATCGCCACCAGCTGCCCCATCATAGTTTTCTGAATCTCATCGACAGTCTGAAATCTCTTCCCTTTCAAAGGTGATTTTAGTTTTGGGAAAAGCCAGAAGTCTCAGGGCACCAAATCTGGGTTGTGGGGGTCTGAGTCACCTGGGTGATTTGATGTTTTGCCAAAAACTTCACGAGACGTGATGCATGAGCAGGCGTGTTGTTGTGATGAAGCTGCCAATCATCAGGTGCCCATAGCTGTGGCCTTCTGAACATTCTGCAGAGGAATGTTCAAGCTTAATGCAAAATCTGATGCAGATTTATTGCTCTACCCACTCAGTCATTTTGAATGTGACGGCCACAAAGTACACATGCTCACTCAACCACATCTACCGCCCCAACTGATTAGTACAGTGAAGTCATCATTGTTCACACATGCGCATTCCAGCCCACTGTCCTTGCTGCCAGGTGACATCGATGCCATGCAAACAGTTCTCATTATATTAACAATGGCTGGACTTTTTCCAGACGGAATGTATACACACATACACATGTGTATATACACATAAATATGTGTATAGAAATCAGTAGGTTTACAGTTGTGAGTACATAAAACACAGTTTATTCTCATATTATTATTTGTTAATTATTGTATTTATTTGTATTACAACTGTAAACCTGCTTTCTCCCACCCCTGTATATGCAGATCACATATTTATTACATAGACACCTTACACACAAATATATTCAGACTTACTTATATCTGGATATATAGAGAACATGCCTGCAAGGACTTCCAATAAAACCATTGACAGTAGTTGCCCCTTCTCTCCCTGACTGAGCGGACTCAGAGAGAGAAGCTTTCATATGACATCATCTTTGATTATTTTACCTTGAATAGTATTTTACTTGTATATTTTTAAAAGCTACCACAGGGAGAAGATGGAGGTGTAGGAAGGCACACTTTGCCTTCTCACACAACCAAAAGAAGGAAAACAACAAATTTAAAAACAAAAAATAACCAGAACTGCCAGAAAATCAAACTGTATGGAAGTCTGACAACCAAGGAGTTAAAGAAGAAACATTCATCCTGACTGGTAGGAGGGGTGGAGACCAGCAGCTGGGGTGGAGAGGACTCCTGGCAAGCTGGCAGCTGGAGGACTGGGGCAGGCAAGGCAGCTGGTGGACGAGGTGGTCCCACATTTGTGTGCAGATAAACTGGGAGGAACAACTGGAAAGCGAGACAGACCCACAACCCAGGGCTCCAGCGTGAAATAAAGCCTCAACACCTCTGGCAGTAAAAACCTGGGGGGTGTTGCAGTGATGGGAGAACCTCCCAGCCTCATAGGAGAGTTTATTGGAGTGACCCACAGGGTCCTAGAATGTATACAAACCCACCCACTTGAGAATCAGCACCAGAAGGGCCAAGTTTGCTTGTGGGAAGCAGCAGAAGTGACTGAAAACTGGCAGAGAGCTGAGCGAGTGGCATTGTTCCCTCTCAGACACCCCACCCCCCTACCCCGTACAGCGTCACAACACAGCAAGGTGGGTTGCTCTGCTCTGGTGAATACCTAATTGCTCCGCCCCTTACTACGTAACAGGCACATGGAGACCAAAAAAAAAAAAAGGCCCAAATGAAAGAACAGATCAAAACTCCAAAAATAGAACTAAATGATGAAGAGATACCCAATGTATCAGATGCAGAGTTCAAAACACTGGTAATTAGGATGCTCACAGAATTGGTTGAATATGGTCACAAAATAGAGGAAGAAGTAAAGGCTATGCAATGTGAAATAAAGGAAAATGTACAGGGAACCAACAATGATGGGAAGGAAACCAGGACTCAGATCAGTGGTTTGGAGCAGAAGGAAGAGATAAACATTCAACCAGAACAGAATGAAGAAACAAGAATTCAAAAAAATGAAGAGAGGCTTAGGAACTTCCGGGACAACTTTAAAAGTTCCAATATCTGAATCGCAGGGGTGCCAGAAGGAGAAGAGGAAGAGTGAGAAATTGAAAACTTATTTGAAAGCATAATGAAGAACTTCCCCAATTTGGCAAAGGAAATAGACTTCTAGGAAGTCCAGGAAGCTCAGAGAGTTCCATAGAAGCTGGATCCAAGGAAGTACACACCAAGGCACATCATAATTACATCAGCCAAGATTAAAGAGAAGGAGAGAATCTTAAAAGCAGCAAGAGGAAAGGAGAGTTACCTACAAAGGAGTTCCCATAAGACTGTCAGCTGATTTCTCAAAAGAAACCTTGCAGGCAAGAAGGGGCTGGCAAGAAGTATTCCAAGTCATGAAAGGCAAGGACCTACATCCAAGATGACTCTGTCCAGCAAAGCTATCATTTAGAATGGAAGAGCAGATAAAGTGCTTCCCAGATAAGGTCAAGTTAAAGGAGTTCATCATCACCTTCTTAAATGAAATGTTAAAGGGACTTATCTAAGAAAAAGAAGAAGATCAAAACTATGAATAGTAAAATGACAACAAACTCACAACTATCAACAACTGAACCTAAAAACAAAAACAAAAACGAAATAAACTAAGCAAAGAACTAGAACAGGAGCAGAATCACAGAAATGGAGATAACATGGAGGGTTATCAGCGAGGAAGGGGAGTGGGTAGAATGGGGAAAGGTACAAGGAATAAGAAGCATAAATAGTAGGTTCAAAATAGACAGGGGGAGGTTAAGAATAGTATAGGAAATGTAGAAGCCAAAGAACTTACATGTAGGACCCACAGATATGAACTAAAGGGGACTGGGGGGAATGCTGGTGGGAGGGGGGATGAAGGGTGGAGGGGAATAAAGGGGAGAGAAAAATGGGACAACTATAATGACATTATCAATAAAATATATTAAAAATAAAAATAAAAAAGCTAGCCCAAGGAATACCTACCATTATTGTTGGCCTCTCAACACTGGAAGTGCCCCCTTCCTATGTTTGAGGGATGCCCCACCCTAGGAGGCGGAGCCAACCCCTCCTCTAGGAGCTCCCAGGGGGTTCCCAGCTCTCCTTGGAGCCAGGACTGTGGCCTCAGCCCCAGACAGCCCAGTCCTGGACTCAGAGCCTGAAGCCAGTGTCAGAGCAGCGAGGTGGGTGTCCACTCCGGTGAGGACCGGTGGCGCTGGTGGTGGCAGCTCCTGCTGGGGACCATATGCAGCAGTGACACTGGTTCTGGGAGCACCCAGCATGGCAGGACAAGCTGCACCGTCTGTGCCTGGCCAGAGCACAGGAGAGTCCTCCTGGGCCAGCTTGGCCATGTGACTTGGGGCATCCTACAGGCCATGTGGCCTCCAGCGAGAACTCTCTGGCTTCCCAGAGAGTTCCTGAGTTGTCCAGTACTGGTTACCAAACTAATCTGCTTCAATGGGCTGGAAGTGACTTCTGGGACTCATGACTAAAACCCCCGACAGTCAGAGTGGGCGACAAGGAAGGACCAGTAGGAGGGAGTAGAGGAGGAAGAGAGGAAGAAGACCAGATGAAGGCAGTTGGTACTTCCTGTCGTAGGAACTGGGAAGTCCCGCTCTGCATTTTATGGGGCCACAGGGGAGTGGTTTGGAGGGGGCGTAGCTGGGGGCAGCAATATCAGTGAGGAGACTTTGGCAGAATCCACAGGAGGGAAGAAAAAGCCATGGGGTTGTGGGCGGGGGCAGGGGTGCTGTGGGATTTGGTACTTTATCAGGTGCTGGGGGCGAGGGAGAGGGACAGTCTGTGAAGATTCCCAGATTCCTGGCTTGGACATCTGGGTGAATAATGCTGCTGCAAAATGAGACCCTGGTATGGGGTTGGGGCATGGTCAGCTTGTGCGGGGCCTGCCGGACGTTTGGGGCCCGGACAAGCGGGAGGACGTGTCCAGCAGACTGTAGGAGAGCCGAGCTGGGAGCTCGGCCGTCGGCAGTCACTCCTGGCTGGTTTCAGGACTAGATCTGGGCCGCGGTGTAGGGGAAATCTTCAACACAAGGCTCTACAAGAGGCAGCGGGGATGGGGAGCGGGACACTTGATGTGTAGTTTGCGGATACCCATGGTGTAAATTCTCCCACCGTGGTTAATTTCGAGCTGTCAATGTTGATGTCACTGACCAGAGAATTGGGAAGAGATACGCTGTATTGTCGCCATACACATAAAATGCATAAAAAGTACTCGTAAGAGTATAGAGAATAGTAAAATAATTAGAAAGTTATGTTTCGTGTTTATTATACTTGTTTTTAACATAATTTATATCGTAATTTTATATTATTTAATTGTTTAATGGCTTTTATAAATGGCTTTTATAGATGGCTTTTGTAAATGGCTCATAAAATTCCTGAAACTTTAATCACTGTTCTCAGGAGCTGGTCCAAACCTGCCCAATATACCATTGGATTTGTGGTCACGAGTGAGGAGGTGGCGGCTAGAGCTGGGGGAGGCTGTTGGCCAGGGGAACATGGAGAGTGAAAAGAAGAGAGAGTTCGGCGCTTGGACCTCAAGTCCAGAATCCTGGGGTGCTTCCACCTTCTGAGGCAGAGAAGCCTGGCGAAGAGACCGAGAGGAAGCCGTCTAGAGAGGAGGGAGGGGAGCTGGAGAGTAGTGGCCGGGAAAGCACGGGCGTTGAGGACAACTGGATGAACGCTACAGAGAGGCCGAAGCCAGGAGTCGTGAGGCCCTAGGGCTGGCGGCAGCATGTGGGCTGTTAGGGAGTTGCATGGCAGGGGATAGGGGCTGGGAGCCCAGGCAGGAAGGAGCATCCAGGAAAAGTGGCCAGGAGAAAGTGACATTTGAGCTGGGTTTTGAAAGATGAGAAGTTTCTTGCAAGTGGTGTGAAGCATTCCTGGCAGAGGATCTGGCAGGTGGGAAAGTCCAGAGCAGAGAGGGCACAGAAAAAAACTTACATTCTGAATTAGGTGAGGAGTTCATACAGAAGCTTAGGCAAAGCGGGTGTTTTTATTCTTTCACTTAAAGAAGTCCAGCAGGCCCTGGCTGAGTAGCTCAGTTGGTGAGAGCACTATCCCGGTATGCCAAGGTTGTGGGTTCGATGCCCAGTCAGGGCACTTACAAGAATCAGCCAATGAATGCATAAATACGTGGAACTACAAATTGATGTTTCTCTCTCTCTCTAAGAAAATCAATAAAAAAATTATCTAAAAAATGGAGGCAGTCCATCGTTTGTGTGATGACTCCTGTTTTCCTGCTCCATCGTTCTTCGTACGTGGATTTCACTTTCAAGGCTACTTCATGGTCCAAAGTAGCTGCCACAGCTCCAGCCATCAAGTCTACACAGAAAGCAGGAAGAGGGGAAGTAGAGTAAAAAGAACACCTTCCAATTTTCTATCTCTTTCATAAGGAGTGTTTCCAGAAGCCAATGCAACAACTTCTGCTTCTCTCTCATTGGCTTCTTGCTCTTCAGCTATGCCCAGGTCCAGCGAGGCTCAGAAAGTGTGGTCATCTAATTGGGCACGTGGCTTCCCAAAATCAAAGAAGGAGAAGGTTGCCCCCAACTTTTTTTTTTAATGTCAAACCTAGAGAAAAGTTGCAAGCGTAGTACAATGGACAAAACCTCCAGGTAGGCGGTCATGTGGGTGCATTGACTACCAAATATCCCTCCCCTGGCTTCACCAGTTGTCAGCATTTGCCACATCTTTCTTGCTCTCTCCCCACTTGTGCTTTCCTCAGAGGAAGAGGGCCGGTCACCTGCACAGTGGACCCTCCCCCCCGAGCTGCACTGCCCGTCCCCCTTAGGGCATAGGACAGCACAGCTCAGGCCCCCCGTCTCTTTCTGTCCAGGCCGCAAACCTGTGAGTTCCAGGGGGGAAGGGTGGGGGCTCTTCTTGTTTCTGATTTCTCTGCCCCTGGAAAACGGGCCTTTCCATTCCTCTCTTCTCTCTCTCCTCCTTAAGGAGAATGGCTAAGGATGCTTCTAGGGAGGGGAGGTGGGAGCATGTGGGGAAGCAGGTGGGAGACGAGCCCAGTGGAAGCAGCTGGAGCAGAAGGCATTGTCCTAGGAGGATCCCGGGGACCCCAGCCCTGCCTGGTCCTGCAAAAACCCAGATGTGCCTTTTGGAACTCTGTGTGGTGCCTGGCAGTGTGAGTAAACGTTTCCCCACATTCCTGCCATTCGAAGGCCCAGGTGGGAGGAAGATAGGCAGGCAGGGTGAGGAGCTGAGAACAGAGAGAGGAATGGGCGATATTTAGTGACCGCCTACTGTGTGCCAGGCACTACATCCATTGTATCATTGTATCAAGCCCTAAAAACAATTCTTCATTTTATTTTTTTTAAAGATTTTATTTATTGATTTTTAGAGAGAGGGGAAGGGAGGGAGAAAGAGAGGGAGAGAAACATCAGTGTGTGGTTGCCTCTTGTGCGCCCTCCACTGGGGACCTGGCCCACAACCCAGGCATGTGCCCCAGCTGGGAATCCAACCAGCGACCCCTTGGTTCCCAGGCCAGCACTCAATTCACTGAGCCAGACCAGCCAGGGCAAAAAGACAATTCTTTAAAGCAGGCATTTTCATTCCCCCTTAACAGATGAGGGACCGGACACCCAGAGAGGAGAAGTCCCTGGTAACGGATGACTGACATCCATTTTCAACCAGTTTCTCCCGAGTGCCAGGCTCTGTTCTAGGTGCCAGGGATTCGGCAGAAAACAGGACCAATGAAGTGCTTGCTCTTTGGAACGTGCCTGTAGGAAACATCAGGCAATCAATACGTGAACTAGTAACCAGATAAGACGCTTTAGAATCTAAAGTTTAGAGGGTGTTGCTTTTGTTGAAATCAGCGATGTTCGTCTTGCTGAATCTGATGGTCCACCCTCCCTCCTCACTCTGACCTCTGAGTACTTGCTATGAGCCAGGCTCTGTTCTGGGCGCCGGAGAACACAGCCGTGAATAAAGAGAAGAAGGAAGATGATAAGTAAAACGAATAAGTAAAATCTACAGTGCTGGAGTGGGGCTGAGGGGCTGGACCGTTCAGTACAGTGGGCAGGGAAGGTCCCACTGGAGTAAGGAATGGAGGAAGCAGCCAATGAAAGTTGCTAAGGCAGGAGCGGGCCAGGCTGGTGGGCAGGGGGCCAGTGGGGCTGGAGCAGAGCGAGTGGGAGAGGAGGGCAGGGAGCTGATGGGGCCCTGCAGCCCCTGAGCTCTGAGCAGAGGAGCCGCGGGCTCTAACTTGCAGGGTTAACAACCGCCATGCAGGGAGCACGTGGTTCACGTTCACGGGCGAGGGTGGGAGCCGTGGGAGCAGATCGGGTGGCACTGCGGTAATACGGGCAGGACGGCAGTCCCCGGGGCTAGGGTGGTGGTAAGGGAATGGAGAGAAGTGGTCGGGCCTGGATCTACTACGAAGGTAGAGCCGAAGACAGGATGTGCCGAGGGGTTAGAAAAAGAGGAGTCCGGGACGATGCTAGGAGTTTTGGCTGAACAGTTGGAAGAGTAGAGACTGTGGGGGAGGAGCGGTCTGGGGGTCCAGGAAGGTCCGGTCTGCGGTGTTGGTGCAATCGGCCTGAGGCCAAGGTGCGCCTGATGCCTGCATGGAGCTGTGAGTGGGCAGCCGGACGTGTTCTTCTGAACTCCAGGTTAGAGCCTGGGGTTTACTGTGAATGTGACATTTAATCTCCAGGCCTGGATGAGGTCACGAAACAGCAAATGTTAACACAGCGGAGCAGAGGACCAAGGGCTTAGTCCTGGGGCTTTCCAGAGCAAAGAGGAGGAGCCATTCATTTTGTTCACCTCCGTGTTCCCCAGCGCCTACAAGAGTGCCTAGTACAACGTGACTGCTAGGCCAGTCTTTGCTGAATGAATAGCTGAATGAATAAGTGAATGGATGGTGCTACGTGCTAAGAAGAAAATAAGCCCTGGCTGGTGTGGCTCAGTGGATGGGGCACTGGCCTGTGAACCAAAGGGTCACCGGTTTGATTCCCAGTCAGGGCACTTGCCTGGGTTGCAAGCCAGGTGCCTGGTGGGGGGTGCGTGAGAGGCAACTGCACATTGATGTTTCTCTCCCTCCCTTCCCCTTCCTCTAAAAATAAGTAAATAAAGGTCTTTTTTTTTTTAAGAAAAAAAGAAGAAAATAAAACAGGGCAGTGAGTTGAAGAGTGCATGAGGGAGAGCAGTCAGTTTCAGACAGGGGGGTCGGGGAGGGCCTTTTAGAGAAGGTGATCTTTGAGCTGGGCCCTGAAGGACCAGAGGAGAAAGCAGCCCTGAGAAGAGCTGGAAGGAAACAGCCAGGTGCAGAGGCCCTGAGGTGGAGTAGTCTGGCCTGCCAGGGACTACTGCGCCTGGGGTGCCGCTGCCGGGAGGCCAGGACCCCAGGGGATGTGCAGGCCTGGACTTTGGGTCCCATCCTGGAGATCCTGGAGCGTTTTGAACAGAGGAGTTAAGTGATCAGATTACTATTTTAGATGATTTCTCTGAGGCACGGGGAAAACGTCCTGTAGGGAGGCAGGAGTGGATGCTCGGAAAGCATTGGAGAGACCTGGGCGGTGGCCCAGGCTGGGGAGGGCAGGGCTCGCCTGGTGTGGAGGCAGTACCGGGGAGGGAGGGGAGTGGCAGACTCAAGATATTTTAGGGACAGAAAAGCAGTCTGGGAGCTCCTGCTCATTCACCTCCACAGAGGCTGACCTGAAGGGCCTTGGGTAGGGGCCAGGAGCCGGGTGTGTCCTTAGTCACCCAGCTGGAAGACAGGGACGGTGGTAGGAAGGGGTACTGTGACTGGCAGGGTCATTCCATGCCAGGTTCTGGGCCAGGACTCTGAGGCAGCTAAGACCATGCCCGGCACTTTGGGAGGGTCCTTTTGTCACCGGAAAGGGACAGGGCCTGCAGCAAGTCTGCCTCGGCCCAGTCTGTGGCGTGTGGGTTCCTTCGTGCGTGAAAGATTTCACAACACAAGCCTGGGTGATTTTTTTAAAAAAAGGTTTTATTTATTTATTTTTAGAGAGAGAGGAAGGGAGGGAGAAAGAGGGAGAGAAACACTGATTGGCTGCCTCTCATAAGCCACCAACCGGGGACCTGGCCTGTAACCTAGGAATGTGACCTGGGTTGGGACCTGAACCAGCAACTTCTTGGTTTGCAGGCCAGTGCTCAGCCCACTGAGCCACACCTGCTTGGGCCCGGGTGCTTCTGAGAGCACGCTTATTAAATCACCAGGACAGAGCCTAGGCAGGGCTGCTGTGGCTCCCTAGAAAGGTCATAGGAAAGAAGTGAGTGTGTGTGGACTCACTGAGAAGTAAAAGTCGCTGTGAGGGAAGGGTGCCAAGGGGGGAGCTGCTGTTAGCTCACTGAGAAGTCAGAGGAGAGGGGGCCTTGGAGACGGGTTCAGGGGCTCGGTCAGAGAGGAGCTGCTGCGGCCCACGGCTGCTCCCCTGGTTGCAAGTCTGGTGGGGACCCTTGGAGTTCAGGAGAAAGTTCATGCCCTAGAAAGAGAAGGCATGGGTGTGTGCCAGAGAGAGCCGTGCTGTTTGTTTCGAGAGGTTTTCTCTCTCTTGGGCTGACGGCATCTGGGGGAGGTCTCAGCAGAACATTCATCAGCTTTCCTGGTGTGTTCTTCGATATGCTGATGTGTCAAAATGAGCGCAAAGAGGGACCAGGGTCACTTTCTGGTCAGCTTTACTTCTGTCTTGGATTTGTTTGGTTCTTACTGGGGTTTTGTCATTTGTTCCCCTGACTTCATCCGCTGATGGCACTAATTGGGTCTCTGTTCTCTATCTCCCCAACCAGGTGATTTAAGTGATTTCCTCCCTGGTTAGGGAAGAGAGGTGGGAACTGCTTGCTCTCCGGTGTCCTGGGTCAGGGGAGATGGGATCCTGGGATTCACCAGCTGGCTGGAAACGGCTCTGATTATTTGGCCCCGTTTGTCTAACCACCTGCCTCAGTTTCCCTTCCCCATTTGTCAAAAATCCTCCTATCCTCTCACACGTTCTCCATTTTTCTTCATCAAAGCTGGATTTACAATCTCTCCCCTTCTTCCAGTGCCTCCTCTGTCCAAAATCCTCTGACACTCCTCCCTTTGGGGGTGGAATGATGCTCCCACCCTTGCATGTCGGCCCTGGGACTCAACAGTGGACAAGGTGCTGTGCCGGTTTGGGGCCCCGGCCTTAAGAAACTAGCAACTTCTACCCTGACCGGTGTGGCTCAGTGGATTGGTCGTCATCCTGCAAACCTCAATATCTTGAGGTTCGATTCCCCGTCAGGGCACATGCCTGGGTTGCAGCCTGGGTCTCTGGTTGGGGGTGCACGAAAGGCAGTCAATGGATGTTTCTCTCCCTCTCTTTCTCCCTCCCTTCCCCTCTCTCTAAAAATAAAATCTTAAAAAAAAAAAAAGAAGAAAGAAAGAAACTAGCAGCTTCTGCTTCCCATCTCTTGGGACTCTTGTTCTGGGAACCCAGCCATGGTGAGGAAGTGAGTCGGCTTCGCGGAGAGGCCACACAGAGCTGTCCCCCACTGACACCCCCAGTGGAGGTTCCAGCCAAACCCGCATCAACTGCCCAAAGGGGAGTGAGCCAACGGCAGCCACAGCCTGTGGGCCACCCGACCCGGTAGCACTCTGAGCAGAGCTGAGCTGTCCCTGCTGAGCCCTCCCCAGATCCCAGACCTGTGAGCGGAAGAAGTGGTTAGTGTCTGGGCAGTTTGCTGGGCCACTGTAGGTGGCCGGGACAGCGTGCCTCACCGGTCCGGGGCCTGTCCGGCACCAAATGCCGCTGAGGCTTCCTTTTACATGTCTCGGAGGTCCGCCACCTTCTCTCCCTCTTCCTGCCACCCTGACAACCATGTCATTGTCCCATCGATCTGGCCGACGCGCTGTTGCTGCCACAGAGTCTGCTTGCTACGCAGCAACCCGGAGCATGTGCTGGACAGCCCACGGGATTACCTGTCCCCGCTTAAGCACTTGGCGCCTCCCCACATTCCTAGGATCAAGACTCCTTTCCCGCTTTGGGCTTCCCCACACTGGTTGTTCTTCCCTTCTTCCAGTACCCGCGCTCCTTCGCCCCCAGCCTTTGCCGCGGTGCCCCTGACACGCCTCCTCCGCCGCCTAGTTTACTCCCGCTCACGCTTTAGCTCTGCGCTCAAACGTCACCTCTTTGGTGAACTGCCTGGAAGCTCCTGGTTCTCCAAATGGGGTCCCTGACCAGCACCATCAGGGAACTTGCTGGAAATGCTAATTCTCAGGCCTGAGTCTGACGCTAAGGAACCAGAAGTTCGAGCCAGGGCCCCGTGGTCTGTTTAGGGTGCCCGCAGGTGACTCTGACCCAAGCACTTGAGAACTGAGGTGAAGCTCCAGTTCAGGGGGCGGGCTTGATCCTCTCCACCTGCGAGTCCCTTTCCTTCGCGGTCCGTGATCTCACCGGAGGATCCATCTGCCGTCTGGCTCCCTGACACACTGCCCCGTTCCTGGCACATACCTAGCACTTCGGGGAGGGGCATTGAATACACATTGACCGCCAGCCTCCAGTGGTCCTGAGCTTCCCTGGGTGGAGGGTAGGGGAAGGGACTGCTCCCCTTTGAGATCTGGGCCCCTAAAAGTGGCTGGGGGAGGGAGAGAAACCTTAAGAAACCTGGGGAGGCACCAGCCCCCTACAGAAAACTGTGCTGTTCGGAAGGTTGGGAAAAGGGTGTTCACTCAGAACCACAGCTCTCTCCCTCCCCTTCCGATCCCTTCCCTGCCCTTCCCAGTTCTTCCCCCACTCTGGAGGTAGCCCAGGTGATTTCTTTCTTTCTTTAAATTTTTTCACTTTTTATTTTTAGAGAGGAAAGGGAAGAGAGAGGGAGAGAGAAACGTTGATTTGTTCTTCCACTTGCTGGTGCATTCACTGGTTGGCTCTTGTATGTGCCCTTACAGGGGATCAAACCCACAACCTTGACGTATCAGGACGATGCTCCAACCCAGCGGTGTCAGACTCCTCTTCACCAGGGGCCACATCAGCCTCGAGGTCGCCTTCAAAGGGCTGAATGTGATTTTAGGACTGTATAAATATAACGACTCCTTAACCAGGGGCAAGGAGCTCGGCGCTGCCTTGCCGAGGGTGGAACCGAGGTGCCCAGTAGGATAAAACAAGGTGGAGGGCGGGATTCGGCCGCGGGCCTTGTGTCTGCCACCTGTGCTCTCACCCCCTGAGCTACCTAGTGAGGACCATCCTCAGGTGATTTCTATTGGTTTCTGAGTCAGGCCTTCTATGTTTTTTGTGTTTTATTTTATTTTAATTTTTAAGATTTTGTTTCTTTTTAGAGGGGAAGGGAGGGAGAAAGAGGGAGAGAAACATCCATGTGTGGTTGCCTCTCATGCGTATCCTACTGGGACCCGGCCCGCAGCCCAGCAATGTGTCTTGACTGGGAATCAAACCGGCAACCCCTTGCTTTGCAGGCTGGCACTCAATCCACTGAGCCACAGCAGCCAGGGTGGCTTTTTGTGTTTTGTATCATTTAATACAACCAGCTTCTGAGTTGTGTATCGTTAACCTTCCCATTTTACAGATGGGGAAATAGACTTGGTGAGGTTCGGTAACTTGGCTGAGGTCAGGATGGGGAGGACTCGAACACTGATTGTGTGGCACTGCCCCTTGCCACCCAAGCCCGGTGGGGGGTACTCGGATGGGCCTCCCGGAGGGCAGCTGCAGGGCAGCGGGTGGAGGACCCGTGGAGCCCAGTGTTGCCAGACCTTCCCGAATTTTCAAGAGAAACCACAACTGTGAATTTTTAATCTAATCTCCCCGTTTCTGGAGGATTGCTTCTAAAATAAACACAGATGCTTCCAGAGACCAGATAAATGCTCGTGTGAGATGACACTGGTGGCCAAACTGTGGAGCTGAATGGCAACGGAGACAAACAAGGGGTCACCTGACCTCACCCCAGCTGTCAGTCACTGCTTCTGCCAGCTCTGGGACAGTCTGCTTTAAATCCAGCCCCCTCCCCCCCGGGGGGATGCAGTGGCCGACCCTTAGTACTGACCCTTGCCTCCCTGTCTCAGAGCCCCCCTCCCACCCCGGGGCCAGCATGATGTGGGCGGGGTCGAGTCTGCCTGGGCACACCTGTCCCCAGGCCCGAGCCTGCACGCAGAAGGTGCTGAAACTTCTCCCTCTGAGCACCTCCACGCTGGCTCCTCCTTCTGCCCAGCCCTGGGCAGGTGGGGCAGGGTGTGGGAGGGGCCCTGGTGGGTTAAAAGCCAGCAGCTGGGGGCTCTCGGATGTTCTGTCCCTTTCCGAGCCCAAGCTGCTGCAGCATGGCCACCGCCAGTCCTGTAAGTCCACCTGCCTGCTCCTCCTGCAGCAGGGACGGGACCCCCTGTCCCCCGCCCACCCCCCAACTCCTCTCTTTGGTCAGGCTGGAGAGGCTGAGGGTGAAGTCCTGAAGTGGGAGAAGGAGGAGAAAGAGGAAGAGGAAGAGGAGGCAGCACCAGCAGAAGCGTCGATGAGAGAGAAGGCTCTGAACTCTGCTACAGGTCTGCAGTCCCTTAGGAGAAGGACCCGGGCCGGAGGCCCAGCGGGGGTCAAGGAGGAGTTGCACCCTCTGCAGAGCAGGTAGGGCAGGCCCTGCTCCGCGGCCTGGGACAGCCCCTTCATCTCTCGGGCTGGTTCCTCACCGGGGATGGCCAGAGCTGGCTTCAGACTTGGGTCCTGTTGTCCCTCCCAGCCTTAACCTAACTGGGGTTCTGGGTTAAATGCCTCCACCTCTCCTCCAGTACCCTGGACATTCAGGGTAACTGACTGTGGTCATCTTGGGGGATTGTACCCTGAATCCTGCCCCCAGTTTGTCCTTACAGGGGTGAGACCGCCCTGCCAGCCCAGCTGCTGCTGGGGTGGGCACAGGGGCTGTCTGCTTCCTCTCGGCCACCCCTCCCTCCAGGTGGGCTCTGTGGTTCTTCAAGAACGACCGCAGCCGGGCCTGGCGTGATAACCTGCATCAGATCACCAAGTTTGACACGGTGGAGGACTTCTGGGCGTGAGTGTCTACCCCTTAGGGCAGAGGCTGGGGCCAGGGGGCTCTGAGCGCCGGACCATTCCCAGACCCCACGCCTCCAAAGGACTGCTTCCTACACAGCTTTCCCAGTGCTCCCTGGGGCCTGGCAGCCTTGGTGAGGGCTGGGGCTTAGGGGGTTCTGCAGGGTGCATAGGGGGGAGGGGCACAGGCCCCAGGGAGCCTTCTTGGGGCCTAGGGAGAAAGCCTGCAAAGGGGGAGAAGCAAGGAGCTGACCCTGACTCCCCTACTTCACGCTTTGTGATCCTGGGCAAGTCCCTTTCCCTGTCTGAGCCTGTCTCAGCCACAAAGTGAGGATCAGGCTGCCTCAGAGTGTCCGTGGGGGGCCCTGGGGGGGACCCGAAAGGTGCTGTGCCAACCCTAGGGGTGGTGAGAAGGCCTGGGGTGCCAGCTGGAGGGGGCATCAGAAACAAACCCCCGCCCTGGGGAGGGGTTGTCTGAAAACCTGCCCTGGAGGCTTGGGTGGTCAGGGAAGGCTCCTGGGATTTGAGGGTTTGGGTGACTGAGGATGGGATTCTGCCTGGACTCACCAGTGCGACCAGAGGCTGGAAGGTGGGTAGAAAGCAGTGGGTGCTGGTAGGAAGTTGAGGGGACTGAGGCCAGTTGGAACTGGGCCCTAAAAAGCCTGGACTTTCAGCTTGGGGTCGGGGACTCTCTCCAGGCTGTACAGGCACATCAAGCTGGCCAGTAAGCTCTCTGCAGGCTGCGACTACGCCCTGTTCAAGGTAAGCTCTGCTTCCTGCCACCCAGGGCACGGGGGCAGGCGTGGGGCCTGATTCTCTCCAGGGTCTGCTGCCTTACTTCCTCACAGGGGGCTCGGGGTGGGGTGCCCAGGACAAGAGAAGGAAATGCTGTAGAGAAGCTTGGACAAAGTGCCAGGCCTGAGCTGCACCTGGAAGGACCACTGGAGAACCTGAAAAGTGGGGGGACAAAGAAGGAGCCCAGGTTTCTGGCCTGGGTCCTTAACTAGGAACCGGCGTCAGAATTGCCCACGGATACTGCTCACTGAGGCCCAGGCCAGCTCCTGGGGGTGCTGGCCCAGCGGATGTGGACGGGGGGACCCTGACATCAGCGTCCTAGAGATTTCCCAGGTGAACTTGTGTCAGCCGAGCTTGGGTTGTCTGGCGTGGACCACACGGAGATTGCCCAGGGGCTTCATTAATTACCCCGATTTGAACCCCGGTCTTAAGGAATTCTGTTCTGTCACATAGGAAAGGCTATAAAAGGTGACAAATGTTGGGGCTGCAGGGGCTGAATGGCTGGCAGTGACACTTGCCTGTACTGAGGGGACAGAGGCGAGAGAGAGCCTGGCCCGTGAGGCCTCCTGAGGGGCAGGAGCAGGACCTGGGAGAAGGTGGCTGGGCCCCCACTTCCCTTTGAACAAAGGCAGCTGATCTGCCGTCTGGCCTCCCAGGACGGCATCGAGCCCACGTGGGAAGACGCCAGGAACAAGCGGGGTGGCCGCTGGCTGGTCAGCCTCGCCAAGGAGCGACGTCACATTGAGTTGGACCGCCTGTGGCTGGAGACAGTGAGCCGAGGGGCTGGGTGGGAGGGCTTGTATGGGACTCGTGGTGGCAGTGGGCTTGAGATTGGTGGGGGCAGTCCCTGGGCCGCAGCTGGAGGTCTCATCGCCTCCCTCTTTGGCCCCAGATGATGTGTCTCCTTGGGGAGAGCTTTGAGGAGTTCGGCAGGGAGGTGTGTGGGGCTGTGGTTAACATCCGAGCCAAGGGAGACAAGATTGCGGTGTGGACGCGGGAGGCAGAGAACCAGACGGCCGTGCTCCACATCGGGTGAGGGTGGCTCCGGCAGGGCGTGGGGCTGGGGCTGGGTCTCTTCTGGGGGAGAAGGTGACGTGGGGGTGGTTTGGTGTGCAAGGGAGACCTCTGGAACTCTCTCTGCGGCCTCTCCCTTCTGCCTTACCCACATGTATAAAGGCTCTGGGGTCTAGATTCCAAAATACTTCTAGCAGAACTCTTTTTTTTTTGCTTTTTGTGTGTTTTGTTTTGTTTTTTTGCATTAGTCCTATTTTGGGTTTCCACATGGCTCAAGAACAGTATGTGAGGGACTGGGGCTGGAACCAGGGTAGGGGCTCTGGGCAGAGGACCCAAGGTCCCAGGTTATCTCTAAGACCCGCTGCTGCCTGCCTGTCTCATTTCCTCACCCTCTCACCCCTCAGGCGTGTCTACAAAGAGCGTCTGGGACTCTCAGCAAAGACCATCATTGGGTACCAGGCCCATGCAGACACAGCTACCAAGAGCAACACCCTGGCCAAGAACAAGACCCCGGCCAAGAGCAACACCCTGGCCAAGAACAACACCCTGGGCAAGAGCAACACCCTGGCCGAGAGCAAGTTTGCCGTGTGAGACGGCCTGGGCGCTGCTCCCCACTTGGCACCCCTGAGCCCCTGACTATTCTGTGTGTAGGTGTCCCAGGCAGGCCTGGGGGTGAGGGCTGAGGGCCTGCTCCGCACCTGGTCTGGAGTGAACACGAACATTCCTTAACATGGTTGGGGCCCAGGCCTCTAGGCTGTTCTGTTGGGGGCGGGGTGTGCGTACGCATGTGTGTGTATGTGTGTGTGTGTTGGGGGCAGGGAGGATGCAGGCTGAGGACCCAGGGCAGCAGAAAGGTGGAGGGAATACCTGGGTTTCCTTGTTTCACCTGGGGGGGGGGGTGGCTAGTCACTGGGTGTAGGAGGGTTCGATGACAAGCAGGTAGAAAGATGACAAGAGTAAAGGCTATGACCCCATACTTACTCTGTGCCTACCTGGGACCTGGGAAGGGGGCTAGCTCCGGGGCCTGAGGGCCAAACCCTCTATTCTCGGGGAGTGGGGCTCAAGGCCACTGCCGCTCTGAGAGCTGGAGTTCAGGGACAGGAGTAAGGGCCGCTCCTCTTGGGGATCACTCTGCTGGAAAACCTTTGTGGGTTGCCTCTTGGAGCCCACCCTGACTCCCATACCTTCCTGGAGTAGAGCCGTGCTCTTCTCCCCACCCCCAACTCCAGAGTCTGGAGGCCTAGAGGCAGAACCACATCAGCTCACAGAGGGCTGTGAGAGGAGCTGAGGAGGAAGACAGCACCTGTGGTCTCTCCCTCTTCCCTCAGCTGTGGGCGGGGCTCTCTGGGCTTCCTGGCCTCAGGGTGGGGCTTAAGGGTTTAGGTGGGGGTCAGGTGGAAGAGGCCCCGCCCAGGACAGTAGAATGGTGGTTGGTCGGGCCTCAACTTGGTTCTGCTACACGTGGATTAACTTGATGAAGCTCAAATGAGACACTACTGTTTCTGTTCTAAATAAATGCTCTTTTGAACAAAACTGGGGAGTCCTGCATGCTTGCGGCTTGCACTGCCGTTAGCGAGCATCGCTTGCAAGTGCAGTGAAGCCAGGGGCGGGCGCCGAGGAGTCTTGGGGCGGGGCCATGCTCAGGGGTGGGGCTCGGCCCCGGGGTTCGGAGGCGAGTGAATTGCGCTGTGGGGCGGAGCCCGGGGCGGGGACGGAGGCAGAGCCAGGCCTAGTGGCGGAGGTGCTCTGAGGGTACCCAGCGAGCTTGGGCAGCCCTGGAGTCAGGGGCGGTCCCTGCGGGGCGGGCGGGGCCCGACGGATCTTGTGTGGCCTGGGCCATGAAGCCGCAGCCGACGGGCTAGGCCCCGGGCGGCTCCAGCCCAGGGCTGCCCGCGGAGGGCTGGGCCTGGGCCCGGCCCCGGCTCCCGGTACCCCGGCCGGCGGGTGGCTGCTCACCATGCCCGGCAAGCACCAGCACTTCCAGGAACCTGAGGTCGGCTGCTGCGGGAAATACTTCCTGTTTGGCTTCAACATTGTCTTCTGGGTGAGCGCGGGGTGGGTTCCGGGCCCTGTGCTGGGGGTGCCGGGAGGAGGAGGTTCAGTCTTCCACTGAGGGGAGACCACTCCCTGCCACCAGGGCTTAGGACGGTCTCCCTACTGCTTCCTGCCTCTCCTACCTGCTCGTCCAACGCCCAAGACCACCAGAGGGAACTATTGGGAAGCACAGATTGCAGAGGGGCGGGTCCCAGCCACCAGCGACTCGGTGTAGGGAAAGGGGGTCTTCCTCTGTGGGGAAGACGGAGTATTTTCTTGAAGGCCCCAGGGCCACGCGTGGTGCCACTGGCCCTCCCTCCTGCCCAACTCACTTTGATACCCAGAGGTGTGGGGTGCACGCTGAGCCCCAGCCCTGGTTTATGGAAGAGAGTCTGCTGAGAAGGGAAGGGCCGGGTCCCCTTGCCCCTCGAGCACCAGAGCCTGCACCTTGCCTTTAGCTCTGGCAAAGGGGGCTGGGTCAAAACCCTTAACATCCAGCCTCAAACTGGAAGGTTTCCCCACCAACAGTGCCGACACTCACAGTCCTGCGGGGGGACCTCCCCTATCTAGAGGCCGGGAGCTGGCCCTGGGGAACAGAATTCTACATTCCATAGCTGACCTACCCAAGGATCCAGGGCGGGGCTGCCCCTGTCCTGGGGAGGGAGCTGCTGGTGCCCCTCCCAGGGTGGCATCTGTGCCCCTAGGCCCTGCCAAGTCATCTCTCCCTTCTCCCTCCCCCATCTCATCTGTCCAAGGCCTCCTGCTGTCTCTGCAGTCTCTGCTCCTGCTGCCTTGGTCAAAATGCCAGGCCCACTCAGTTTTGTTCGGCAGGTCTCAGTGGCGCTGCCCTCTCCCCTGTGCTGCCCGTGCAGCCCCCCCATGCTAGGTGTCCGTAGGCTCCAGCAGTGCTCAGCTCTCGGAGGGTGTGGGGTCTGTGCAGACTTTCCTGGCGGGGAGGTCTGGAGGCCTGTGGGTACAGGCCCATCTGTGAGACGGGGGGCAAGTCACTTCTCTCTGGGCCTCCCACCCTGGGAGAGGGTGATAATGAAGCCTGCCCCCAGGGTTAGGCCTATCAAGTGAACTATAATTTACTGTACTCTTAAAGCTACGTTATTATTATCTACATTTTACATGTAAGGGAGCAGGCCCAGAGAAGTTACAGTCATTTCACCTAGAGACACAAGTGCAAAGCCGAGGCGACAGCCCAGTGGGCAGTGGGTGGAGGTGAGGCAGAGTCTTGAGCAGGGGGGGCCCTCGAATGCCAAGGGGAGACAGACAGGAGAGACCCGGGGCTGAGGCTCAGTGGGGGCTTCCATGCAGGTGATGGGTCTGTTCCGGCTTTTGTATTAGAGGCTGAATTGTCTGGCTGCCTGGGGGGTGGAGGGGTGTGAGGGGCAGGGGTTGGAGGTACAGAGACCAGGGAGGGGGCCTGGGGCAAAGTTGGGGTGGTGGTGGTAGGGGGGAGGAAAGCTCCAGGGAAAGTTACAAGGTTGGACTGATAGGACTTGGGGTGGAGGGTAGCGGGAGGGTTTCAGGTTTGGGTCAAGGTGGCCTAAGGGAGGTGCCTACGAAACGGTCCAGAGACTTTTTGTTGGGATGGAAAGCAGATCCCGGGATTGCCCTGCTCGTAATCTTCTAGGGGTTTCTCACTAGAGAACAGTCCTGACCCCTCCCCATGGCCTTCGGCGCCCTGCCTCCTTCAGTGTGGCCCTTGCACAGCTGAAACGGACCTAACTCAGGGTCTTTGCCAGTTTCTGCCCCTGGAATTCTCTTCTCCCTGCACCTTTCTATCATTGCAAGCACAGCTAAAATGTCCCCACTTTCCCTAACTAAAGCCCACCCCAGTCACCCCTCTTGACTCCCCCCTGCGCCAGTCTGTTTGATTTCCTCTAAAGATCTGTCAGTCACTGACGTTACCTTTTTTGCTCACTGTGGATTTCCCCCACTGGAGAGTAAACTCCACGAGGGCTGAGAGCTAGCTGTCCTATTCGCTGATGTGTCCCAGCATCTGAAACAGAACCTGGGACATGGGAGTGTCTGCAGTTCAGTGTCTGGAGTCAGGGAGAGGCATGGGCAGTGATCCGGGCATGTCTGTGACTTGAAGGGGTGGAAAATGAGTATGAAGGGGAGGAGGGACTGAAGGCTGAGGTGAGAACCGGTGGGCGTGGGCGTGGTCATGTCCGTGGGGTGGGTGAAGCAGAGGAGCTGGGAGGAGGCTGGCTGAGAAGGGACAGGTCAGAGGTGGCGTTGAGTTAATCACTGAGGGGTTCAGGAAGGAGAAAGTAGAGGTGGTAGTCTGTCTAAAGGCCATGGGTGGGTTGAGCAGGATGAAGCAGAAGAAGTGATGTTCGGTTTCACATCCCAGATCCAGTGTAGGGGAGAGAAGGACAGACATTTCTAAAGAGTACAGCAGTTGGGGGGGAGGGGGCCTGGGGTTGGAGCAGGAAGAAGTTACAGGTGGGGTGGAGCTGGCTGAGGCTAAGCGCTGAGAGGAAGGAGTCTGTAGAGAAAGGATGAGGGGACAGGGGGAGGTCTGAAGAGGTGGACTCATGGCCCTGGCCTTGGGTGGGAGGATGGTCAGGGATCTGCTCAGGGTCAGGCAGTGGCCTTGACATCCAGGTCTATTCCCAGTAAGGAGTGGTGGCAGGGCGGCGGGTGGCGATCAGAAGGCCCAGGCAGAGCTGTGGCCACAAGGGTTCTAGGATGCAGCCCCTGGCCCAGGCTGAGGCCCTGTGGCTGGGCCCCGCTCCCATCAGGATCCCCTCCATGCAGGGGCTTTGGCTCTAAGCTCTGAGGATGGAGCTGGACAGAAAGAGGCCTCTGGCAGATAGAGGCAGAAATGGTGAAACAGAGCGTTGCGGGGCAGCTGGAGGGCCGGAATTGGGAGGGGTAGAGGCCAGGAGCCTGGAGCCCCAGTGTGGGCTGGGGTGGGAGCAGAGGCTCAGGACACCATCGGGAGTGTCCTGATGGCCCTCTGTGCCAGTTCTGGGTTCCAGGAACAGGCCCTGATGTCCATCCCAGGGCTCAGCAGTGTTTAATCTTCCAGTCGGTGTGCTGTGGGGAGGGAGCCCTGAGACGTGTTCTTGGGAAGGTGGAAAGGATCCTGAATCCTGTTTACAGCCCTTCGCCCTCTTCCTTTCTCTCCCCCTGGAGACCCCGAGTACTGGGGGAGAAGCAGGATGCTGGTGCCCCAGCTCTCAACCCTTTGCTTCTGCTCTTGCAGGTGCTGGGAGCCCTGTTCCTGGCCATTGGCCTCTGGGCCTGGGGTGAGAAGGTAAGATGGGGGACTAGGGCATGGGGCTGCCACGGGTCAAAGTGCTGGGAGGGTCAGCACCCGCACTTGCCTCTGCTCTCCCGGCACAGGGTGTTCTCTCCAATATCTCGGCGCTGACGGATCTGGGAGGCCTTGACCCTGTGTGGCTGTTTGTAGTGGTCGGAGGGGTCATGTCGGTGCTGGGTTTTGCTGGTTGCATCGGGGCCCTCCGGGAGAACACCTTCCTGCTCAAGTTTGTGAGTGCCCCCCTCTCAGATCCACTGGGGACCCCAACCTCCTCCTACCCACTTCTTGCATATAATTTATGCCTAATAACAGGTACTTTATTATGTTATAGCAATAAATATCAGATTCCTATCATCTATATTTATAGGATTCCTTCTTTTGTAAATGACTGGAAAGGGTATAAGCATAAAAGGGTATTTATTGACTCACTAAGAAAAGCCCACGGGTGTGCTGACTGCCGGCACATTCCCGTCCAGGGACCACCACAGTGTCAGTTGGCCCGGTCTCTCTGTGTCTCAGTTCTGTCCCTCTCGGTCAGCTCTATTCCCCATAGGGCCAAAGGATGCCCAGGAATGGTGGGTGCTGGCTTCACGCTGTTTTCCTAGGAACTCCTACTGCAGGCTGGGGCTCTTCTCAATCATTCTGTCAAAGTCCTTTAATTGCTTCCCCTTAATTCTGATTGGCCATGTCTGAACCAATCCCAGCGGTCCTGGGGGAGGTAGCGTTCTGATTGGTGAGCCCCTGGCGCATGCTCAGTTCTCTATCTGGGAATGGGGAAAGAGGTGATGGCTTCAGCTGAGCCACAGAAACTAAAGGTGTGTGTGAAGGGTGGTTTCTCAAAACAAAACAAACAAAAAAACGGGTGATTACCAGAGGAAGCAGAATGGATCGGGAGTAAGGACAGCACTGTTTTACCGACATAATACGACACGAAAATGATAGAAGGTGGGGACTGTGCCCCGCCTGGTGGCACCCCCAGGCTCTGCATCTCCGACCCCCACCGTCTGTATGCCCCCACCCCAGTTCTCAGTGTTCCTCGGCCTCATCTTTTTCCTGGAGCTGGCAACAGGGATCCTGGCCTTTGTCTTCAAGGACTGGATACGAGACCAGCTCAACCTCTTCATCAACAACAACGTCAAGGCCTATCGGGACGACATTGACCTCCAGAACCTCATTGACTTTGCTCAGGAATACGTGAGTCCAGTGTCCAGCACTGGCCACCATCTGCAGGAGGCACCTGCTGGGCAGATGAGCGAGGGAGCAAGTTTGCTGTGTGCCGGGCCCATTCCCTTGCCCATCCAGGCCAGGCAGGCCCCAGGAAGAGAGCCAGGCCTTGTCCTTTCTGAGGGAAGCCCGTCCTGTGGGTCCCCACGAGCCTAGTCCTGCAGGGAATCAGGGCTGGGAAGAGAGGCCAGAGAATCCAAACTGGCAACTCCTAGGCCAGGGCTTGTACCACACTTAGAGTAGGAATAAAAATATAGATTCCTGCCCTGGCTGGTGTGGCTCAGTGGATTGAGTGCCAGCCTGTGAACCAAAGGGTCACTGGTTCGATTCCCAGTCTAGGGCACATGCCTGGGTTGTGGGCCGGGTCGCCAGTGGCGGGGGTGAGCGGGGGGCAACCACACACTGACGTTTCTCTCCCTCTCCTTCTCCCTCCCTTCTCCTCCCTAAAAATAAATAAAATCTTTATATATATGTTCCCCTTCCACAAGACGCTGGGCCCACAGTATCAGCTGGGGCTGCTTTGTTGCCACCCCCTTCACTGGCACAGGAGCTCTCTATTTGCCACTGCCCCTCCACTCTGTATTTTATTATGCCCATGGGCCCTCTTCTCTCATTTATATTATTTGTTTGGATTCTGAACATATTGGAGTTTGACACTCCCGACAGAAGCTCCGCCCTCAAGCTTAAATACCCACCTCTATGAAGAAGCAGTCAGCGAACAGCTGGTAAAACCCCTGACATCTCACAGCTGCACATTCTCCCCCCTCACACAGAGCCGCCCACTCACACCCACTTACATGTCATTCTCCTTTGGCGCCATCCACACAGTCTGCTCTGGGACCCAAAGGTGGGCCACCCAGAGCTGGTGTCTGCTTCCAGCAGCTCTCAGCCCCGGGCTAGGCAGCCACACAGCCAGGTCGTTAAGATGTGGTTTGTTCATTCAACATGGAATTGCTATAGGTTCATCATGCACCAGGCCCTGGGCCAGGCCCTGGGGATTCCGTGGTGAAAAAAGTGGGGGTGTGTTCTCCTGGGGGTGGCGGTCTGGGACAGGAGAGGGGCAGGTGCTCCCCAGTGGGAGCAGCAGGTGCCAGGCAGAGGAGAGCAGGCAGGCAGGGGCCAGGCTGTGCACACGCAGCCACACGGCTGTACCTCCCTCCCTGGCCTTGGCCCACACAGGGCCTACTGTGTCTACTGCTGAGCTGGGTCCGTCAAGCGCTGGCTCTCCAGCAGCCGGTGCTGCTTCAGTGAGTTAAGGCTGCACACTTCTGCCTCTCCTGCCGGGTTGTGAACTCCTTGCTTGATCATGTCCCCACACTTGCCATTGACCCGCCCAGGGGGGCGGCCCATGACGTTCCGGTAGGGGGATGGGGATGGGTGCTGACGACCGTGTTTATGAAGGGCAGTGGTAGGCTTATGAGGCTGGCAGGATTGCCCTCCTGCCGCTGTAGGAAAGAAGAGGGAGCTTCTTAAAATCTGGGAGAGTGTGGGGTGACATGGCGTAGATGTGGTTAGTGGAGCCTCTCTCCACGGGGCTTGGCCTGACACCCACTCCTCAGGGGATCCTGCAGGAAGTCACAGTCCTTGGGCCAACATCCTTGCCCCATCCCTTCCTTTTTCAGTCCCCCTTGGGTTAGGGGGACAAGCTCAGGAGCCCCTTTCCACTATACCCTGCTTCCATCAACCTGGGCTGGAGCCTAGAGCTGCTCTGAGGGCCCTGGGCCCTGGGCTGGCCTCTCTACTGGGGGGCGGTGGGGAGGTGCCCACCCTCCTGGCTGCCTCTACGCCTCTTCCCAGCCTGGTCCTGTCTCTACAGACCCAGCTTGTCCCCAGAGTGGGCCTGGCTTACCAGGGTCTCTCCCCTCCCCCACCCCTCCAGTGGTCTTGCTGCGGAGCCCGAGGGCCCAACGACTGGAACCTCAATATCTATTTCAACTGCACTGACTTGAACCCGAGCCGGGAGCGCTGCGGGGTGCCCTTCTCCTGCTGCGTCCGAGACCCTGCGGTGAGTGGGGCCTGGGGAGGGGCGGAGGGCATTGCGGGTTGTAGGCCCAGTCGGGGAAAGCCCATCACAGGGCTGCCTGGCCCCTCTCTGGGGGCTGTGGATGTCAGGAGGAAGTCACTTTATGTGCCAGCCTGGGGGGCTTGTGTCTGAGACCTGCGGTAGCAGGAGCTGTGCCTCTTCAGCAAAGCCTGCCTCTGACTGTAGCGAGATGGCAGTTGCTGGCCCCTGGGCACAGGGCCTGGCCCACCGAGCTCCGGGTACCCTGTGTTCCCAGCTAAATACTGCCCAAGCAGCGCCTGCTCCTGGCCAGCCTGAAGGCTTTCTGGGGGCTGGGGTTGTGCCTTCCCTTAGTCATGGGTGTGTGTGGCAGGCCCCCCAGGCTGCAGCCAGCCGCCCTACCCCTGAGCCACCATACTGGGGTGGCTACCTTCAGAGCAGAAACTACTCAGAGTGACCTCACGGCAGTCACAGCTCCCCCAGGACGCTGAGGGCTGGGGTTCTTCCCACTCTTGTAGAACAAGAGCAGGCAGGATTCCGAAATAGGGGAGCTTGAGCTGGTGGGCCGCCGTGCGCCCTGGCATCAGGCAGAGAGGCGCACAGCCTCAGCGAGCCTCCTCATTCAGGAGCCGTGGATGCGGGGAATCTCGCCCCATCTGCTTCCCCTGAGAAGCAGCAGCCGTTGCAGAGTGGGCGCCGTGGGCCCTGGGGTGCCCCTCACCCGTGGCCCGTTTGCCTGTTTTTCCTCAGGAAGATGTTCTCAACACCCAGTGTGGCTATGATGTCCGTCTCAAACTGGTGAGAGGAGGGGGTGCAGGGTGGGGGGCTCTGAGATGGGGAGGGGCCCCCAGAAGCTCCTCTGAAAGGTCTTAGTGATCTGTGGGGAGGGGGTGCTGGGTCCCAAGAACCATCCAGGCACTCAGGCCTTGGAACTGCCAGACAGCTGTGCCCGTGCCCACTCCAACTCTTCCTGGAGATCCCCCTGGGCACCCAGCCTTGTCCCTGACGTCAGACGCATGCCCCTGAGACAGACAGAGCCCCGTCTCTCAAGGAGCTCCCACTCCAGTGGAGAGAGGGACAGGAAGCTCATTGGTAAATAAGTGCGAACAGCAATGTGACCATTTCAGCTGAGACCTGGGAAGAAAATAAAGGAAGGGAGGTGATGGGGCTGGGGCTGGGCTGCGAGAGAAGGCCCCCAGAGGAGCAGGCATCTGTGCCGAGAGATGCTGAGAGGAAGCAGCCAGCCGCATGGAGGCCTGTGGCAGGGCTCCAGGCAGCAGGCGCGGCGAGGAGTGGTGAGCCAAGGCCTGCGCTGGCAGCTGGGCTGAGCCCCATCCTGTGCGTCCCCAGGAGCTGGAGCAGCAGGGCTCCATCCACACGAAAGGCTGCGTGGGGCAGTTTGAGAAGTGGCTGCAGGACAACCTGATCGTTGTGGCCGGGGTCTTTGTGGGCATCGCCCTGCTCCAGGTACCCTGGGCGCTCTGTGCCACCCCACTCCCTCACCCCAGGCTACCCCGCCAGTGGCCTCTCCCTCACCCCCTGTCCCTCTTACAGATCTTTGGCATCTGCCTGGCCCAGAACCTGGTGAGTGACATCAAGGCAGTGAAGGCCAACTGGTGAGGCTGCCACACCGGCTGCGGCCACCTGCCTGGCCTACCCAGGGATCCGCCACTGAGCCGTGGTGGGCAAGGATGCAGGAGGCGTTCCTGCTTGGACCAGAGCCCCGCACGGGGCCCGCAGAAAGCTGCCCGGCCGTGCCTGGGCTGCCTGTCCTGCAGCTGTGTGGGGGGGGCGGCGCACAGGGAGTCGCTCTCAGCTCTGGTTGTGTGGTGGGCTCTCCAGGGGACTAGGAAGGGCACGGGCGGGGCATGCCTCTCTGCTTGGGGGAGCTGGGAAGGCGTGGGGCCGGCTGTTGCCTCACACAGCCTCTGAGTTCTGCTCTGTTAGCTGGGACCTTGGCCTTCCCAGGAGCCCACTTCGGCCTCAATGTGTCAGACTCGGAAACGAGTCTAAGAGTTTTCTCTCCCTTGCTTGCCTCTCAGGATCAAACGTGATGATGGCTGCAAACTACTCAAATAAACAAAACCTTGAAAACCACGGGCTCCTACTCGCCCTCTGGTTCTGTCAGCTGTGGGGCTCCTGGCCGGGACCCACCCTGCAGCCTGCGTCGTGTATTCATTTGAGCCAAACTTTAAAACTCTGTATAGTTCACATAAAAGCCCCGATCTGGCCGCAGCAGCTCTTCAGCAGCAGCCTGGCCCAGAGCACACGCTCAACCGCTGAAGCCCCGCCTGCTCCCTACTGCCCTGCCGACCCTGTGGGCTGGGGGCCAGCCTTACCCACATCTGTGGGCTATTCCCTGCCAGTGATCAGGTCTGGAGGGAACCGCGGGATGTGAAGAATGGAGGCTGGATCTTACTCTGAAGAGGCTAGGGAGGGGGCTGACCCTGCTGGGGACCAAAATGGGTGCCATTGGGCCCAAGAAGGTGGATGAGGGGTGAGGTGGAGATCAAGAAGGTTTTGGGACAGCAGCAACTGGAAGCCCAGAGCTGGGCACCTACGGGGGTGGGGAGCCTAGTTGGGGGGTCATCCATGATTGGCTCCTGGGCTTGTTCCTTGGAACCAAGTTCAGAATCTTCCCAGTGACTTGCAGAGCTGCCCCATGGCCACCAGAGGCCACTCCAGTACAGCATTCCCTGTGTCTGGCTTTGTCTGGCAACCTGGCCAGGTACAGTCAAGTGCCTGGTGTGGCCGCCCTGCTTTCCAGTGCTTTGGGGTTTGGGAACTTGAAAGCTTCCAAAGGAGCAAACTGGCTCAGACTTGGGAGGGTCCGGCCGCTCTTCTCAGCCGTGCCCTGTATCAGCTGCACGAAGGGGTGTGTGTATGGAGTGACGGCCATACCCCTCCCGGGCTGCCCTGCATGGCTAGTCCGCAGACGTCAGACTCAGCTATCCCGAGGGCCTCGTAGGGCACGTTACAGCTGGGCGAAGTGGGCCTTTGAGCAGTGAGGCTTTTGCAGCCCTACTTGGACTTGCCCGTTGTTACCGAAGACAGCACGCACACAGACGCTGCTTTGTGACCAGAAGTACTTGCATAAACAAGTTGGCACGTGGCCTGAGAGACACTAGGGTACGGTGGGGGTCACGGCAAAGCACAGATCCCCACCTGCAGTTGGTGGCTGCCACTAGGTTTCAGCTCACTGCTCTACAGTGAGAATGGAGGTCTAATGTTAGTAATCTGGGGACGCCAGAAATCCAGATTTTTAGGTATAATATTTTGATTTTTAAATTATTGGCAACTGATGAAAAACAATTAAAAACCTGTAAGCCACACAAAAGGTGTGGGGCCAGCTTGGGCCCCGGTGCCACTGTGGATCCGTCTGGGACAGCCACTCTCAGGGGCCCTGGCTGCTCTGCCACCATTCAGGGTGCCGGAACTGCTGCCGGGGGAGCAGGTGAGGGCCATGTGCCCAGCATCGTGTCCTGGGGTCCCTGTCGGCTGCCGGGTGCAGGCGGTTTACAGATGCCACAGTGGATTCGGGTCACAGTCTGGTGCGTTTGTCCTGCGTTTTGTGATTTCTGATGCTTTTGCTTTCACCCTCCACCCCCAAACCTCACCACCCGCTCCGTGTGAGGTGGAGATTCTTTTCCCGATGAAACTTCAGCTGATCTGGGAGGGAGTTGCCCAGCACGCAGCCGGAAGAGGCCCCCAGCTCTGACCCCTCTGGCTGGAGCTTTGCCCCAGGCCCATCCTGCCTTTCCGACACATCAGGGTGAAATGTGCACCCTGATGTGCCCGCCAGCCGTGGGCAGTAAGGTGTTATCTGCCAGCACACGTTGAGCATCTACTCAAGTGCTGGGGATGTAGGGAGACGAGGGCGGGGTCTCTCGTCTGCATTCCTGTGGGGGAGACACAGGCCCCAGTGGGTGAGCAAGCATTCATGTTCATCATGTATGCATGAAAAAGCAAGAGTGACAGGCTGGACAGTGAAAGCTGGGGTGTCTGGAAGAGGGGCCCCCTTGGGTGGGGAGCTAGAGGAGGGGGCTCCATCTCTGGGAAGCTCCGGGGGGACAGTGTTCCAGGTTTTGGTACCAGCTGCCCCAGAGTCCCTGAAGCAGGAGAGGGCTCAGCCCGAGGCAGCCTGGGTGACAGACAGGTGGGAGTGGCTGAGGGGCAGAGGGCAGGGACAGAGGGACTGGTAGAGCCGGGTGGTGTTGGAAATGGGATTGGTGAAATGGCATAAGAATGACTGTTAGGAGTGGTGCTGACTCTGGCTGGGGACCCAGAGTTCTCCAAAGCTCGACTCTGCCACAGGATAGCCACCCAGCCACCCAGCCATGCACCCACTCAGGTAGGCTCTGGCTGGAGGCTGAGGTCACCGAGGCAGCCTGCACTTGCCCTTGCCTGCCCGAGCCCAGAGTCTCTTGGCCGAGGCCAGCGGAGCAGCTGCTGGTGGTGCAATGTGTAGGTGGCGACCGCGAAAGATCACTGCTAGGTGGCGTCTCACGCTGGTCAGAGACAAATTTCCTGTCCCCAAGGCAGAACTTAAATCAGTTCTTTTCCTTGGATCGGGGGGCCCTTACTCAGATGGGGTCGTTTCCTGATATGTTGAAAACACAAGGAAGTGTGTAAGGCCCCTGCCCATCCTTCAAGGCAGGTCCCTGGGCCATGGGGGCCAGGGTGACCATCCCACCCTGTGTCAGGGTGGCAAGGCGGTCGTCTGGCAGCCGGGCAGCACCCTAGGAACCCAGGCCTGCCTAGTCGGACCACAAAAGGTGCTTCCAGCTTGGTGGGAAGGCATCCTGTGACATTGTGCTGCCTCAGAGAGAGGGCCAGAGGGGAACCAGAAGGGACAGAGAGAGTCCCGGGACAGGCAAACCTTTGGATCTGGTCTGATGGCTTAGGGAGGTCAGGCCCGGGTTGCCTCCTGGACAGATAGCCAGCCAGGCTAAGGGGGTGCGTGCCTTGGAGGAGCCACTCCTAGTGACCACCAGAGGGCACCAAAGTGCAGCCGACGGGCACCGCGGGACCGCTGGGCAGAGGGGGCTGTGAGTGTGGAGGTCATTGACTGCAGCCCCTGAGGCCGAGGTAGGAGCGTGCCACCGATTCAGAGATCTGCCAAACCCAGGCTTTGCCACCCTCTGCTTTGCCACCCTCTGCTCGGCCCACTCCAAGGACAAACACCACTGCTCCCCACCTCTCCCGCCTTTCCCAGGGCTCAGGGTGACCTGAGCCTACCTTCCAGCCTCCACAGGTGGCACTGTCTGCCAGACAGAGCTGTGAGCAGGGGTCCCTTTCTCTCCGAGGCTGCAGCTGACACGCTCCACCACACACACCTCCATTCGCTCCTTCAGCCAGACTTACTGACCACCTACTATGTGCCAGACACTATTGTAGGCACTTGGGGTACATAACAGAATAAAGGAAGACCCGCCTCCTGGTGCTCACAGTCCAGACTGGGGTCGGCAGCCTGTGTCTGCAAAAAAAAAAAAAAAAAAAAGTAAATATTTCTGGCTTTCGGGCCACTCAGCTCTGCCTTTCTGGCGGGAAGTCTCTATCCACAGGACAAGTGGGCATGGCAGCGCTCCCATAAACTCTCGGGACACTGAAATTAGAATTCCCTATAATTTTCATGTGTTGCAGAATATTATCCTCTCTTTGATTTTCAACCATTAAAAACACAAAACCATTCTTGGCCCTTGAGCTGTCTAAAAACAGGCAGTGGGCTGGGGTCGGCAGCTGCCTAGGAAGGGAGGGGACACAGGTGAATCTCGTCGATTGTCGCTCACCTGGGAGCGGGTGTGAGTGGGTGGGCGGCAGTGTGGGGGTGGGGCAGGCCTCGGTATCAAATGGGGCGCTCAGAGGGGGCCTCACTGAGAAAGCAAAATAGAGCAAAGACTTTTTATTTTTATTGAAAATTCTTTTGAAAACACAAGTAATATAGGAATTCAACCTACATTAAAAATGGAAGAAACTCAGGTCCCTTTATGGCTCCATTCTGTCCCCACCGCCCTGCTCTCCCCCAGCTTCAGGAGTCTGTGTTCTCCAACTTTTGCATCCTCAGAAAATGTCCCTTATCGTCTGTGTGTGCTCTTAGTGGTGGGCGACTGTCCCCACCTCACCAAAGCTTGCTTTTCTGCCCCCCTAATCATGTCTGCCCATTAAAGCCACTCATTCCAGGTGTCTCCCTGTAGGAACAAGGCCTGTACGCCTCTCAGTCCCTCACCTGATGGGTGGTGGGCAGTCAAGTTGCTCGTGCTTTGGGGCTCTTTCCACCCAACGCTCTGGTTAGAGGCAACTCCCTGCCCTCTCTCCGGGGGTTCTGGCTGGAGCAGCCATTGCTTTGCTGGGCAGGAGGACGAGGCTACAGGGGAGGCTGGCCTCAAGTTGGGGCCGATGGCAGACGTGGCCCCAGCAGGTCCCTGCCTGGGCCCATGGGCCTCGTTTTGTCCCCCAGCCCAGCCATCAGTCTGATGCCCGTGCCCACCAAAGGCCTGGACTCAGCCCCTCAGAGGTGTGAAATCCCCAGGGTTAGCTCCTTGGTGCTGCCAAGGCTGTTGTCATGGTGATGCCTCCTGGTCCCCCGTGTAGCCCCAGAGGCAGATGGGGACGTCAGCACCCTGCATGCAGTGGGGCCTCCGCTGTGGCCCAAGCATCCATCCCTTGACTGAAGGAGTCTGCCTGAGGCTCCTGGAGGCCTGGATGCACGTGGACACCTGGGTCCCGCTTGCGGGGATGGTCATGTCTGGGAACTAGCTCTCCAGGCCTGCCTCCCACCCAGGCCGCCCCAGCACGCCCCAGCCCCAATCTGTGGGAGTCTCCTGGGAATCGTGCCTGGAGAGAGGAAGTCCCAGCAGAGGGGTCACTCAGGATCCCATCTGCCTAGCCCGTCAGCCGACATGTGCCAGGCCGTGTGGGACACCGGGAGTTCAGCAGCTGCTTCCACAGGGCTCTGTCCTCAGGGGTTCATGGTCGGGTGGGAGACGTTGACAGGTGAGTTGTCAGGCCCTGCAAGTGATTTATTTGTTTGAATAGGTGGTGCAGGTACGTGGTTACAAACTCAAGCTGCACGGCAGCTCCGTGCAAACCCCGCTCTTGCCTCCGCCTCCTCCCCGCCCCCCCGCAGTCCGGCCCTGCCCTGCCTGCCCTGCTCCTTCTGCGCCTTCAGAAGCAGCTCTCCCCAGGAACCAAAGCAGCCAAAGCCCCGTCCACCCTCTGCCCAGCCTCTGCACGCCCTCGTATCTGCGTTTTTCACTGACCAGCAGTTCTGGGCGATTGTATCAGTATGTACAGATCGACCCAAATCTTTTCAACAACAGCAAACCGATGGTAATAGCGAGAACTCGTACTCACCATGCGCGGGGCGCTGCTCTAGGCACTTGATCTATATTAACTGGTCTGCTCCCTCAAACAGCTGGGGCGGGTGCTCTGCTTACATCACTCGGCAGGTGAAGGGGCTGGGGACGCCCTCCCTGTGTGATGCAGCCTGGACCACATTCATGGCTGCTCCCCGGGGACATGCGTGATGTTTGCAGGCAGCGAATAACCTTGTACTTTTATCTTTGGAGGATAAAGGCTTGGAAGTGGATGGCTGGGTTCAAGGGCACGCACATTGTGACTGTGCATAGCTATGACCACATTGCCCCTTGAAGAGGCCGGGTCCACTTACTGAGGTGCACCTGCCCATGCCGCTCCCAGCAGGCAGAGCAGGCACGGCCCTGCCCACCTTTCTGTCTTTGCCAACCTGGTGGAAGATGATGCCTCTCCCCACGGTTTCCTTTGCACTGCTCCTACGAGGGAGGTTGGGCGTCTTTTCGTGCAGATTGGCACCACTTGGTGTGACGAGAATCACAGAGTGTGAGGTCCATGGGGGCTGGGGGCTGGGTGGTTTTCTGTCTGGTTGAGAGTGAGGCGGTCTAGGAGGGTGGCAGGTGAAGAGAGTAGGACCTGGGGGCATGGGGGCAACTCAGGGAGGGCATCCCGGGGGGGTGGGCTGCACAAAGGCTCAGAGGGGTGGGAGGCGGGGGGCAGGAGTCCAGGCCTGGGGATGCCCCTCTTCTTCAGGGTTAGCTTTGCTCCCTGAGGCCCTGATCTCCAGCCAGGCTGTTTCCTCCAAGCACAGCTTGAGCGAAAGCTGGGTTCTTGGGGATTTCTTCCCCCGCAGGGGGCACCTTTCAGGGTGCTCAGAGGGAGCCTGCCCTGGAAGCCTTTAGAGAGGTAACCCTCATCGCCCCTGTCCACCCCCTGCCTCCTGTGTCCCTCCCACCGCTCCCTGCCACCAGCCAGGCAAGCGTACATCCTCATTAGCACGGTTCAGTGGCCAGCGCTGGTAATTGATCTCGCTCCGGCCCAGTGTGGACAGCGGCTAATGGGGATGAATGTGGCAGGAGGTGCCGTCGCCAAGGGGCACTCACCGGGAGGCCTGCACCAAGCAGAGAGGTGGGCAGGAGATGGCAATGCACCTAGAAGGTGCCCGCCTCATCCCACACCCCCCGGCTGCCATCCGTCCCCATCCTGGGCCCTGGGGCAGGTGGGCAAGGGGCTCTGGAATTCAGCTGCCCACTGAGGCAGCGGCGGGGCCAGTCTAGGGGGTTCTCAGGGATAGGCTATGAGCGTTGGGGCCCCAACATAGGTAAGGCAGGCAGTGTCCCTGACTGGTCCTGGTGGGGGAGGGAGGGAGACACTCCAAAGCTGGATCACGCAGTCATGGGGCCGGTCAGAACAAGGATTCCATCGTGTAGCTGGTCAACACACAGTCAAGCGCTCACTGTGTGCCACGCACTGGGTAGCTGCAAGGTCCCCGAGGCCGTGAAGCCCTTCGTCCATGGGTGCGGGGAGACAGACCGTAACTAGGGAAACAAACACGTAGGATAGTAATAGATGGAGAACTGCTCAAACAAAATACACAGCATTTTGTGATAGGGGTGCCTGATGGGGCGGTGCTTTAGGAAGGGCCTTGGGGGGCCTCTCTGCGGAGGCCCCACCCGGGCTGAGACCTGAACAGTGAGAAGGGAAAGCCTTTCAGGCAGAGGGAACAGGTTTGAGGTGGGAATTAGCTTGGGGCGTTTGAGGGAAAAAAAGGGGCCTGGGTGGCTGGATGGTGGCCCCCAAGGAGGAGAGAAGCTGATAATTCAGTGGCAATAAAGCCAGGAGGGACACGGTTTAGGCCAGAAGCCCACTTTGCCAGGTCAGGGGGTCATGGTGGACGGGACACCTTTCCTGAGGTGGTGTTGGCCATGTACAAAGACAGGGACTAGGGTCCTGCCCGGACCTGCTGGGCCAGGGGACCCCAGAGAAGCCAGACTGGGGAAGACCCCTGTCACTCCCTGGTCACCATGGCCGCAGACTTGGGAGGGGGCTGTCCCTGGGGGTCTGGTTCAGCCTCCGCCGACTTAGAGGGGACACGGGGCTGGGAGAAGGCGTCCAGTCCTTGCTGCGTGCGGGGTACGGTGGGTCCGTGCACTGCCCGCCCGTGGCCGACTTGAGAAAAAACTCTGGCGATCTTCCCAGCAACCAACTAACAGCCTGCTGGTGAGTGTGGTAGGAGAAAGGTTGGTGCGGAAGCGGCCGGAGTCGGCCTGGTGATGCTCACGGGGCTTCGAACATAAAACCCACACAGGTAGGTATTCACGGGTGATCGAAGCAACTGCCAAGGGTCATCTCAGCCATTCTTGATTTTTGCCCCACGTGCTGACATCACTGTCCAATGACCACTCCTACGGGGCCGAGATGTGTCCTGGACCCGCAGTGGGCAGGTGTCTGGGAACCGGGGGAGGGGGTCTCACATGAAAGGACCACAGCAGACTCATCCCCACCCTCTGAGGGTGTGTTCACATCCCCAAACCCTGGCTTAGATTGGGCCCCAGTGCACAACGCCATCCCCCTCATTGACACGCACTGGTCAGCTTCTTACCTCCTTGGAGAACCTACTGCCTGAGTGTCTGTTCACTCCTGGCTTCCCTGCTCCTCCGTGGCCCTTCCTCAAGGCTCCTGCCTCCCCTGCTATGGCTCAGTGTAGATAGGAGCTCTCGAATCACAAATCCGAGTAAAATATGACCTAGAAAGAGCATTTGATAAATTTCAACATCAATTTATGGATTTAGAAAAAACCTGCAATTTCTTAGCAACGAGAAATAAAAGGGAATTTCTTTAATCTGGTCAAGACACAGAACCCATGTTATACTTAATTTTGAAACATGGGGAGCAGGAAGGCGACTGGGTGCGATCCGTGTTGCCGTTCAGCGTTATACCCCAGCCCCCCGCCTACTCGGTAGGTAACACAAGGTAACAAACGAGCGAGATGCACAAAGGTTAGGGAGGAGGAGACAGGGGCAGGGACCACTTCTCTCACCCGGTTTCCAATGAAGCAGATAAATGTTTATTAAGCTGAAGAACAAAACTCAGTGTGTCTGCACGTTCTTGAAGGGGGCAGGGACAGGGCTGGCGCTCTCACAGCAAAAGCCTGAGAAAGTTCACCTGTGCTCAGGGGGTCCTGTGACCACCCTCCTGCCAAAGGATAGAAGCACAGTATTTCCCTAAGGCCAGACTGGCTGGGATGCCAGGAAAAGGTCTTAGTTTTTAAAATAGTCGGTGTTGTTCTAAAAACAGGGACGAGACGTTTAGGTCAGGGGCATCTCGGCGGCAAGAAGAGGAGACGCTGGGGGCCCTGCAGTGTCAGCCGGTGTCTTCTAACGGGCGGCGCGGGAGCTGCAGGGTGGGAGACTCGGCCCAGGAAATCTTTCTGCTCTCTGTCTTGGGGACACCTAGGGTCAGAATATCCCTCTGTTTTCCATCGGGTTCCAGAGTACTGAGTTTAATTTCCTCTTCCCATCTATTCCCAGCTGGGCTCCCGTTCCCACGTGTCTCTGGCACACCCAGGAAAAGTAGGCGGCCCCTGAGCTTCCTTTCAGGGAGAAACCTCCTCAACCCTTGGTCCAAGTTCTTCAAGGGGAATGGGAACAGGGCCCAGACCTACTGCTCAGCATGTCTCCCCGCTCCCCCCACCTGTGGCCACAGAGACCTGGGCGAAGGACCGCTGCTTCTGAGCCTTTGCTGAGACAGAGAAGTGCCCTCTCCGTGGAGTTCTGGGGCCGCTGGTGGCCACGTGCCTGTCCAGGGTCCCAGAGTGGAGGCGACACAGAGAAACAGGGTCGGGAGAGTGTGATGGGCCTGGGGATTGCACTTGAGCCCTAGATCTAGCCTGTCTGCTGCGGAGCTCCCCTGCTCTTCCCAGTGACAGGAGCAAAAATGCCCCCCCACTTTCATCTAATCTTGGGTTAGGCGAAGCTGGGTTTCCACCACCCACAACCAGGGGAGTCCCGACGGACGCGGCGGGCGCGAGCACATCCGGCGGGGTGGGGGGTGTCTAATGTCTCATGGGGGGGCCTGGGGGGTCAAAGAGCTGCCAGAAAGAGCCCAAGTCGGCACTCTGGCCTCTTCCTTCGTCCTGTGACGACCCTCCCCAGGGGGCTGCCCCGAGATCCCAAGAGGAACGCCAGGAGGGCCAGAGGGCCCGCTAAGTTGTTTTTGTAAAGCCAAGTTCATTGAGGTATCATTTACAAGCAATAAAATGTACCAATTTTAAGCGTATATTTCAATACGTTTTACAGACTTATCCCCCCCCCCCCCCCCCCCCCCCCCCCCCCGTATAATCCCACCACAATCAGGATGGAGAACATTCCACCCGGCGGGTGTGGCTCAGTGGCTCTGGGTCCAGTCCCAGTAGGGGCACCTCTGAGAGGCGACCGATGGACGTTTCTCCCTCATGTCGCTGCTTCTCTCCCTCTCTTTCTCCTTTCCTTCCCCTCTCTCTAAAAATAAATATGGAAAACCCTTAATGGTCAGCCTCTGCTCTCCGCCCCCCACAACCACTGTGGTGCTGCCGGTCCCCAAGGGTTAGATTTCCTTCTCTCAGGTTTCACACACAGGCCTTTTCCAGTATTCAGATTCCACATTTTTCAACTTGCTTAGGCGCTGTTTTTGTGGTTTTTGCAGGCCGGCGTGCTGTTGCAGCTGCCCCCCCCCCCCCAGCGTGGTGTGCCTTCTCTCACGGGTGTTAGACGAGCTTCCTTCAGACAGGACCGCAGTGCCGCGGGCCAGGAGCTCGGTGTCACTGAATCAGGAGCAGGTATTCAATACCGGGTCTTGAAACAAAGACACCCCTACGGCAAAGTTGGGTACCAATCGGCCGGTGAAAATGCAGCAGCCAGAGGCTCACGGGAAGCCAGCCTGGCACTCCCCGCGGAGCCGGGTCCAGTGTGGGCAGCGACTTGGTACCACGAACACCGGAGAGCGAGAGGCGGCCGTGTGTCCGGCCACGCCACCTAGCGCGACGCTGTGGAGATTCCCACACCGCGGGGCGTTCCGCGGTGTGCGTCCCTCCCCCCGCTGAGCTGCGCCCAGCGCGTGGGCCTGCCGGAGCCTTCCCTTGCTCACCCCGGGCGGCGCATTTGGACGGTGTCCAGTGTTTGGCGATGGGAATAAAGCTGCCGTGAACTTTCACGTACACGTCTTTATGTGGACATATGTTTTCATTTGCATTCCAAGTATTTTCGCACGAGCAAATGCGTTTCATATTTGTTTAATCCTTACCACTGCCATGCAAAGCAGTGTCATTTTATGTGAGCAGATGGGGGCTCAGGGCAGTGGGTGCCTGCCGAGGGTCGCGTGGCTCCCCGCTCCTGCCCAGTGTGCACCCTTCCCTGGAGGAGACCTGAGGGTCCTGAGGCAGGCCCGCCGGGCCAGGGTGGGAGGGCATTTGGCGCTGTCACTGTCTCTCCACCGGCCTCGGGGTCCCCAGCTGCACGACGTGCAGGTACCAGCCCCTCCAAGGAGCCCCTGAGTCTCCAAGCCTGTGGCCCTAACCCAGCTGGAGGTCTGGGCCGTGGGGCCAGGCCCAAAGCAGCCCTTGGAGGCTCAGCTGGGCTGCCACCAGGAGTGACAGAGTCTGGGGGCCTGGCCTGTTGGTTTGTCGGGCCTCCGCTGCCCAAGTCTACTCCCCTTGCTGGAGGTAACTGTGCCTTTTTTTTTCCTCTTAGGGTTCCTCCTCCCCCATCCTGTGCAGCCCAGCGGGAATTGCAGGCCTGGCCTTCCCATGCCCCTCTTTGGTCCTGGGGCTTGGAGCCAAGCAGAGGGAGGCTCCACCCAGGGATGGGAAGTGCTCTGGCCTTTCCTGGCCTGGACATTCCTCCTGCTGGTAGTTCAGGGTGCTGCCCCACAGCCTTCCGGTGCATTCTGGGAGCTGTCTGTCGCTTGCGATCCCCCTGCCTACCGTGCTCACTATTCCCCTCCCTCGCCGACTAGAGGCCTCAGCCCGGTCTGTCTCTCAGAGAGCACCCTGTGGTCTCGCCTCAGCTGGAGGAAACCAGGGGTGGGAGAACCTGGTACTTCGGAGCAGCCAGTGCCCAGGGACAGGCCCCGGGCTTGGGGAGCAAGGACACTGACTTGCTGCTCGTCCCTGGGACTCATCTTCCTGGTCTCCAACAGACCCCTGCTCCTGTCTCATTCTCTGCCACTGACAGCCCCCTCTGGGCAGGCGCTCTCCCTGGTGCTGGGAGACAGGGGCGCAGCAGCCCCTGCGGGTGGGCTCTGCCCTGTTGGAGAGGGACAAACAAGGAGACATCTCAGTTGGGTAAGACGACAGCGCAAGTCCCACTGCCCTGGAGGCCAGCTAGGGGCGTCACGCAGACCTTGGTCAGCCCCTGGGCCAGACCAAGGAAGGGACAGGAACCGGGGCAGTGCTGGGCTGTGCGTGGAGAGAACTTAAAGGGCAGCCTCTTTGGGGGTGGTCGTCAGGACAGAGAACTCTGCAAGAGCCCAGACGGCGGAGAGGGGTCTGCCTGGCCTCAGGAGCCTGGCAGTGCCCACTAGTAGGAGGTCTCATGATTGACAGCCCGCCAGGACTGCTGTGGTGGGGGAGGGGTGAGTCCTCGGCTGCTGGGCCCTGACAGGTAGGGGAAACACAGGGAAGGAAAAAGCTACAGGTGTCTCCTGGTTGCCAGGCAAGGACTCACAGGAGGTCCCCAGCGAAGTCACAGGAAACCTAACTGTGAGCACAGAAGGCGTTGGTATTGTGGGACTCCGAAAGGAATGGCCTCACCTGCACCCTGCACCTGGGCATGGATGCCCTCGGGAAGGGCTCCCACCCACTCTGCTGACGCAGCGCCGAGCTTGTTTGGCTGATGCTGGGATGCAGGCGGAGTCAATGAGACTCAGCGCTCGGGCTCTGAGGCTGCTGCCAAGTGCGTCCCACGTGGCTCCTGCGTTCCAGAGTTCAGGGTCAAGTAGTGGAGACAGGTGTGCCCTGCACCAGAGACAGAACAAGACACGGGCTATAGCCCTGTCACCGAGGCGTGCGGCCATGCCATGGGCATGCCCAGGAAGGGTGGTCAGCCCAGACTGGGGGCCGGAGCTCTCAGAGGAGGTCTGGGTCTGGAAGGGTGAGAGGGAGGGAGGGCATGTGGGGGTGCTGCCCCTCCCTTGGGGGCCTTATGGGAGCTGGGGGCTGGGTAGGCAGGTGCATAGGTTGGCCAGCAGGGAACCGAGGATGGGGGTGGGAGTAGGGAGAACCCTGGGTTGGGGGTGGGGCAGGCGAGGAGATTAGGGCTGCAGGCCCCTGCCCGCTGCAGAGGACACCCCAAGGTTACCTTGGCCTGTGGCTCAGGGCTGCTGCCGCTGCCAGCGATTACAACTGCGGCGTCGGCGAACCAGCAGCCTCTCTGAGTTTTATTATCATTCAAATGAGGACGTGGAGAGGTATTTCATTTGATTGGTAGAATAATAGGAGCCATTTATCTACCTTCTCTCAACCTTTCATATCTGTTCCACTATTTTATGGGATCACATACATCATAGTAAAGGCAAAAATGTATTTTTTTTTTCCCCCTGACTTGGGGCTGGGGTGCAGCAGGGCTGGGAAGGAGGCACTCAGAGCGGCTGGCAGGAACCGAAGGAAATGAAATCGAAAAAGACTATTATTGGTGACAGACAGTTACATCTGAAAGGGAATAGGAACTCCCTAGCGAGGCGCGGAAGAAGAGTTTTAAATGGAAGATCTAGCAGCTCCAGCTCTGGGGCCAGTGGAGAGATGGGACTGAACGAAGGCCCCAGGGGCGGGAGGACGAGGCAGGGGAGGGGGCAGGCTGGGAGCGGGGAGCAGGGCGGCACTGGGGGCAGGTGGCCCAGCTGTTGGACTGCGTCTTTCTTCAGGTATGATAAATTGCACCTGTCACACAAGGACCCGCTCCCCTTTGAAAAAATTAGGGCATCCCAGGCGCCACCGCCTGCTGCGACCACCAGCCCCAGCCGCGCCTCCTCCTCCCCGTCCCCAGAGGTGACTGCTATTGAAATAGTTTTCTTCTTGATTTTACAAGTATATAAAGGCACCTTAAAAGAGGCACTCTTCAGTGGAATTTTTTCTGTCGTAAATAGTCTCATCCAGCTCCTTGCCTGCCGTCCTCAGCGTTTTCGAGCTTGGGGTGCAGACCTGTGTGGGTCTCTGTCCCTCCGGGAGCTGCCGCGCAGGTCTCCCTTCCAGGACGGGCCGTGGTTTGGCCGCCCAGTGCCCCTGATGAACACTTGGGCGGCTTCCAGCTTTTCACAATTACAGACCAGGCTACAGGGATCTGTGACCACTTCCTGGGCACGTTGGCCGCTTTCTTGAGGTCAGGCGAACGGTGAACTTGCTGGTGGGGAGTGGCACACATTTTCAGCTGGAGGAGACCCTGCTCGATTGCTGCCCAAAGGGTCGCCGCTGTGGGGCTCCCGCCCGTGGCCCCTGGAGCCCCTGCCGCTGCCTGACTCCCCAGTGACCACGGAGGAAAGCACATGGAGTTTCACTCTTGGGTTCCTGCCCAAGTGGGTGCTGGAAAGGGGAGCGGCAAAGAGCTGAGTGAACGGGGCACCAGAGTGGAAGGGAGACATGATGTGCTGGAAGGACCCCCAGAGCTCCAGGCATGAGCCCACAGGTGGAGGTAGGATTCGGTGAGGCAGGCAAAGGGTCCAGGGGCATGGCCCTCCATGCACTGGGGAGGCCACAGGCAAGGGCTGGAGGGTGGGGGTCAGGGGTACTGTGTGGCTGGCGGGGCAGCTGGCCAGCAGCACCCAGGAGGGGTGAGGCAAACCTGAATCAGTGGATGGTGGACAGTGGAGCCCAGCCGTGGAGGGGCCGTCCAAGGACCCAGCTGAGCATAGGAGACTTAGCTCAGGCCACAGGCGTGGGCTGAGGCCCTCTGCTCAGGCCCCATTCATAGGGAAGCATTTGGGCCCCGACCCTCGGGGTTGTGAGAGGGGGCAGTTAGGAAAACAGGGGCCGCGGCTTGGTGGGGACCAGGCTGTCTATCCTGGCAGAAAGACTCAGGTTCCAGAACTCTCTGGGAAGCTAAATTGCAAAGATTATAAGGGAAATTGCTTAAAAAAAAAAAACAAACAGCTTTATTGAGATATAATTTGTACACCACATTCTTCATCCACTTAAAGTGTACAATTTAGTGGGTTTTAGTGTATTCACAGATACTCACACCCATCATCATAGTCAATTTAGAACATTTTCATCACATCCAAAAGAAACCCTTTGTCCGTCATCCCTGCGTTCCCCCAGCCCCAGGCCACCACTGATCGCCCGTCTCCGCAGACCTCCTGCTCCGGCGGGCATTGCATTGCATGTGAGCGGTCCCACCCGTGAGGGGTCCCACCTGTGAGCGGTCCCACCCGTGAGCGGGTGTGCCCTTTGTGTCTGGCTTCACTCGCTCAATACCACGTGGTCAGGTTCCCCTGCTGCGGCCTGTGGCGGCTTCATTCCTCCTACGGCCAACTAGCAAACACACCGCTGCACGGAGAGAGCACACGTTGCTCATCCATTCATCTGCTGGTGGACGTTGGGGTTGTTGCCACTTTTTTGACCACTATGAATGATGCTGTAAACACTTGTATATACGTTTCAGCGTGGACATATGTTTTCATTTCTCTTGGGTGCATACCTAGTAAAGGACCTGCTGGGTCACATGATAACTCCAGACTCTTCTGAACGGCAGTACCCTTTACGTTCCCACCAACAGTGTGGGAGGACTGGGGATTCTCTGTATTTCTCGTCAGCACTTGTTGTTGTCTGCCTTTTGACTTTAGCCACCCTAGTGGGAGGAATTGCTTTTTGAGACAGCTTCGGAAGCTGGTGGCACAAGCTTGGTGCACTTTTGGGTTCTGGGACGGGGGAGGGGGATGAGGGAGAGGGAGAGAGATGGATTGACTGATTATAACGAATTGGCCCGTGCGATTATGGAGGCTGACAGGAGTCGAGTTCTGCAGGGTGTTGGTAAGCTGCAGACCCAGGAGAGCTGAAAGCCGGCTGGCTAGAGACCTGGGAGGAGCTGATATCTCAGTGTGAGTTTGAAGGCAGGAAAAAGCCAGCGTCCCCACTCGAAGGCAGCCAGGCAGGGAGGATTCTCTCTCACTCGGGAGGGTCAGCCTTTTTCTTCTACTCAAGCCGTCATTTGATTGGATGAGGCCCACCCACACCAGGGAGGGCAATCTGCTCTACTCCGCTGGCTGATTCAAATGTAAATGCCATCCACAGACACTTTAGCAGACGCCCCCTGGGAACCATGTTTGCCCAGACATCCGGGCACCCCTGGCCCGGTCAAGTTCACACATACAGTGAACCTTCTCAGAGGCCCCCAGTGGCCTGTTGGGAACCGACCTGCCTGGTTTCAGTAGCTGTAACCCCCCACAGCTAAGGCTGAGTAAAGAGACCTTGGGACCATAAGCCACTGAGGAGACAAAGCTCATCTTCCCGGCAGGGGTGCCGCCTCTGCCCCCTTTTACTTCACTCTGCTTGGCCCCTGGAGGATGGCTGGTTAACCAATGATGGGTAAGATTCCTCAAGGGAGGGATGACCTAAGACAGGCACAGTCACAACGGGACCATCAGGGAAGGACTTGGGTGGCTGTAGAAAAAGGGGGTGATGGACCCTCACCCCTCGGCTTTGACCTGAGTCCTCATTCTGTTGGCAAAAAGTCTCCTAATCTCTTGGCTGCCCCCGCCTGACTTAAGCCTGAAACAGTGCCGGAGGTGGGTGCAGCCCTAGGCAGGAACAGGCGGTTCCCCTGGTGATCAGGCCTAAGAAAGAATGTATAAAATCCTGTGAAATCTGCTTTGCTCAGAATGCTCTCAATTTAAATGATAAGGGTCCAAGCATAAAATGAGTTTGTTTCCCAAAGTTTCGTGGCCCTTTGGCTATCTGACCCTGACTCAGAATAAGCCTGCATAGTTCTTTGAATGTTGTCTATTGTTTGATCATTACTGCCTGACAATGATTGATGAGCTTTACCTGCATTCCTGTGCAAATTGAACCCAATAAAAGCCCATTGAGGAATAGGCTCCTAGCCCTTCTCCTCTGAGAGACTGGCCACCTTTCCTCCCCAGGCAGATCACGTCTTGGTGGAATTATTCTCATCCACGATGGGCAGGGGGCTCTGCTGGACAAAGCTCCCCCACAGTGGCCAGCTCAGCCACCGCTGGACTTTCAGTTGTGAGTCAGCGTATTTCCTCTTGTGTTAAGGTAGTTACAGTGGCACTTTGGTTACTTGGAACAAAAAGATACTTGACTGATGCCATCAGTACTTTGGAGGGGCTCAGGGTCCAGGAGCCCACTGGGGGCCACGTGGCACACCTCAATGTGACCAGGCAAAGGAGCCCTGTCTGTCGTCTGCAGTCTTTCCTCTGACTTCACAGCTCCGACAAGGAGCTCCTGCTTCCATGAATGAAATCTGGACCGCTGCACCCCAAGGTCCACTCTCTCCCTGGGGGTCTTTCCCTCTTGCTCCTGCCGCCCATGCTGTCCTGGCCCCCATGTAAATGACCTTTCCTCAGGTCCCCGGAGCATAGCTTTGTCATTGCTGGGACTTCACAGAGGTATAAACAGAGAGGACCCTGATAGGCGGTGCTGGGCCCCCTCCCCCACACCCCACCTGTGTCAGCTCCTGGGCCTTGTCCCCAAGAGCTGGCCTGTGCTGTCCATTTCCAGGTCCTCCCGGCCTCTGTGTGACAGTCCAAGCCGCTCACCTGGCCGATGCGAGGGGTTCCCCGCCAGGCCTTTGCAGTCACCGCCCCATGTGCGGCTCTCAGCACAAGGTCCCCAGAAGTGGTTTGTTCCCCCAGCACTGCGGCTTCACCCCGGCCAGCCTGGGGCAAGTGACACTGAAGTCTGACCCGTGTGGGCTGAGTCACACAGCCCCCAGCCCCCAGACCTGGCCGGAGGGGGGCAGGCCAGGTGGAGAAGCACAGAGAGGAAGGATGTTAACTCGTTGCTTTCGAGCTTCCAGAGGCCCACGGTAAGTGGTAAGTGAGCCTGCCTAGCACGATCTGTTGCCTTCACCACAGGGAGATGCGGCTACAGGTCCCGGCTTCCCGGCTGGCTGGGAAAGAGAGGAGTACGGGAGGGAAAGGAGCAAGCTGGGCCTTGCTGGTCTCTCCTGTGTGTTGGGGGCCTGGGGGGCTGGGGGGCTGGGGAGTATTACCCCCAAGGGAGTTGGGGTTCTGAATGAGGGGGGCCTGAGCCTTGTTTCCTGGCTGGGTGAGGTCCCCAGGCACCTGTGCCCTGACGAGGTGTGGTGGCTGTAGACAGGTGGTGAGAGGTGGCGCAAGGCAAGGACAGCCCAGTGAGCTTCCAATCTCCAGAGCCAAGATTCCCGAGGCAGGGGTGGTGGCCTGGAGGGGAGACCCTCCATCAAAGCTGTCTTGGCCCTTACAAGCAGGGACCAGATGGGGACACAGACACGTTGTCGGCTGCCAGTGCTTAGGGGCAATGGCAGCCAAGAGCCAGCTGTCCTCATGTAGGTCTTGGGGGTGCCAGCAGGGTCGACACAGACCTGTGACCCATCTGCCACTGCCCCCCACCGTTTTCTGGCACTGCCAATGTTCGCTGGGATCAGGGGACAAGGAGATGGGGAAACGGGACCCTGAATCAAGGGAGTTAATCCTGGCTGCTGGACAAACCCCGTCTGGTTTCCCGCTGCAGCAGAAGGTGGGGACTGGAAGCAGAGAGAGCGCTGACAGAGGTGAGGGGGTGGGCACGTGTCGTGGTGGTCTGGGCGCCCGCGGGGTAGTGTCTGAATATTCATGCCCACAGCCCACGGCTTAATTCCGGATGGTGACTGGGGGCTCCCGTGGGGTCTGGCAGGCAGCTCAGAAGGGAGCGCCCCTGCTGCCCACCACACTGAAAGTGAAGGGCAGCCCGCCTGCACCTTCCCGGCCGACTGCCCCCGAGCGCCAGGCTCCCACACCGGCTCCTGCTGAGGCCCCTGTCCTGCCTGGTCCAGGCTCCTCCCCAGCCGCAGACCCCTTCCTGTACATGGGGTTGGTCCCCTGGGAAGCTCCAGGGCCACTCTGGTGACTGTCTCACTCCGAGACAAACGTTCTGCCTTGATGGCACACGTGGGCACTCTCCAAGCTGCCCAAGCCTGCCTGCCTGGACCCATCTGAAGGAGTTTCCTTACGTCTTGCTGGCTGGGGACCCAGTGGGCAGGGGTCCCTATGGCCCTGCTGTTCCCCAGGCCTCACCTCCACAGGGAGGCACAGCCCTGCTGCCCTGGAGCCCCAGGTTCCACCTGCGGCCGGGCTAGCCTCCCTCTCCCCTCCTCACGCCAGGAGCCACCCTAGGGCACTCTGACTGGAAGCTGCTCTGATCTGCCTCTTGTGGCATAAATGCTGACCCACAGCCACCTTGGGATCCTGGGGGTTCTCAAAGAGTGGGGGGTCCTGAGGGAGAGGGAGAAGGAGAGGGAGAGCAAGGGGTGAAAGGAAGAAAGCTGCCAGCACCCCCACTTCCACGCGTCAGGATGAAGCAGGAGGGGACGAAGCTGAGGGGTGCTGGGAGCCTAGGGCATGTGAGCAAGGCTGGCACCGAGGGGGTGTGCTCAGGGAGGGAACTCCAGGCAGCGGGATTCGTCTCCCTGTGAGAATGAGCAGGACTCAGCTGGGTTCCTGCTTTTGACAGATGGAGGCCGCGGTGCGTCTCTGCTCGAGGCCAAGCTCAGGGGGTGGGGGCGGGAAGACCCACCCCCGCGCTGCCCCACAGCCACGTGCCCCTTTGCACTTCGAGGGCTCCTAGTTGGATTTCCCATCTCAGCCTCCAGCCTCGGGCCCCTCCCGCCTCATCCAGCATTGCTGAATTTCCCTCTCTCAGTTGCCATTTATTACTTAAGTCCGCAGAGCAACCAGGGCGCATCGGGCTTCCTGGGGGACGGCTGCGATGTAGAAGAGACCGGCCTTGGTGGGGTCTCCTGGGGCAGCAGGACTGGAGTGGTGGTGCCCCAGGGAGGCATCTGAGCTGAGCCCAAGGCCCAGGGGAGAGCCCGCTCCAGCTCAGGCTGTCTGGTCAGGCTTCAGCCATGCAGGGTGGCCCCTTGAAGGGTGGGGACACTGTAGCACCACCCTCAGGCCCTTCTGCCTCAGGTTCCGAGAGGGTTTGAGTTGTTAGTCGTGGCTGCCGGGCAGGCCGGTTTTGTGTGGCCCCGAGGATGGGTGGACTTCAAGAAAACCCGAGTTGCACTGGAAATCCAGGAGATTTCACACAAATACCTGGATTTCTAGCTTCTGGAAAACTAGTTGTCCACCCTGAGCTGCCTTCCTCGAGGCACACCTAGGTTGTCGCCCGTGTGGAGGGCGCCTGAGGGAGGCATTAGCCAGAACCCTGCCACCTCTTCACTCACCAAGGGGCCTGTCTGACCCTTGGGGACGTCTGGATTCGGGACCCCTGCCGACGTGTGACACAGCAGAGTCCAGAAAGTCAGAGCCCTGCCTTGCCCCCGCGGCTGTTCTGTGGGCTTCTGCAGCGAGAGGCTCTCTTCCTCTCTCTGCGCCTCGGTCTGCTACTCCTTGTAACGACCAGCCCGGGGCCCGGCACCTGCAGGTGCTGGGTAAACCCACTTGCACCGCGCAGCTGAGTGAACGGGGACAGGGACGGTGCCGCCCGGGGAGGGTTATGAGGCCGAATGCCATTTGAGAGGTGAGTCTGAGCTGCGGGCGAGGGAGGCAGAGGGACAGAGGCTGGGGCACCCCAGGGGTGCAGGGTGCATGGGGTGGGGTGAGGGTGAGTGCCAGGAGGTCCCCAGTTTGGCCCAAAGGCCAAGCTGATGAGCTCGGATTTATTATCCAATCACCTGAGCTTAAAAACCTGAGCCTGGGGCCCACGGCAGCCCCACTGAGTCAGACTGCTCAAGGCAGGGTGGGGCCCCGGCTGGGCCTCGGGCCTGCTGCTATGTCCAGCCCCTTCCTGCCCCCACGCCACCTGGGGCTGGGCACCTCTCTGAAGCCACTTGCCACCTTTCTAAACGTTCGCCACCCTGTGTCCCTTGCAGTCACTCGCCGTGTTTTAAATAAGTTTTAAAAGGAAGGGAAAGGATGAAGTGACTGTGTTTGTTTTGCCCGAGCGAAGTCATTTATAAAGGGCGGCGTTTGTTTAAGAAGAAACAGCTATTGACAAAATATAAGAAAATAAATTAAAGCAGCAGTTCCTTAAAAGGATCCTGTCCAATAATTTGATATTTTCCCCCCTTCTTCCCTCAAAGGCCAGAATGACATAATCAATCTTGCTGTTCCCTAGTCTGTCTCATTACAGCTTTTTCTTAAGTAGGAAAAAAAAAAAAAAGGAAGAAGGCAGGCAGGAAGGAAATAGATGGAAAGGAGCGAGCTGTCCTCTGCAGCGCCACCACCTCCTGCCGCACCACGGGTCCCACGCACTCCTCTCTGTCCCCTGCCCCAGCCTTGGTGTCCTGTTGGCCTCCAGGCACCATGCCCCAGCCTAGCCCTGCATGTGGCACCAGGTGCTTGGTCAACTCCTGCCAAGTCCACAACTCGCAGACCCTGTGGCGACCCTGTCCTGTCCCCCCGCCCGTGAGCAGGGTCTCCTGTAGATTTCTTATCCTGACAGCCTTGCTCAAACAATTGATGTTTTTCGTAAGAAAAGCACAGAGCGGGATGAGCGTGTGCAGAGGGTAGGCAGGCTTTGCACACACAGGTGCACCCACGCTGTAGGCAGCAGCGTCTTCCAATGTATGCAGGACTGGGGACTGAGAGGGGCTCCCACGCCCCGTTCCCAGCCCCCCTGCCCCGAATGCGGCCCCTGTTGTGGCTGCTGTTCATTCTCGACTGTACGCACAGGGGCCTGCCCCCCCATTGGGGACACTCTGACCACCCCCACCCTGATGACAGGTAAGGTCTCTTGGGAACCATACCAGCTTTGAAAGCAGTCCCACCTGCGTCTTTGGCCAAAGCTCTGCACCCTGTAAGCCTCTCCACGGGGAGAGTGAGGCCCGCAACACCCGGAGGTGGTTGTGGAGATGGGATGGGCAGCCACGTGCGGTAGTAGTCACGGCATTTCATGCTGAAGCACTAGCTCAGGGCCCGATCCCGAGTTACTGTCTTTTTCTGACGTTATTGGGTGATATCTTCAGCTCATACTATTATTAGCCTTATTTCACAGGTGAGAAAACCGAGGTGCAGAGAGGTTAGGTTAACTGCTTCCCTTATAACTAACTAGTAAGAGGGAAGAGGGTTTTTTTGAGGGGAGACACTTTCCAGAATCCACAGCCCCTTGTGAGTTAGTTCCCATTTCCCTCTGGAAAGGTCCCGGGGAGTTCGGTCTTTATCAGAGCCACGGTGGGAGCCCAGGGTCAGCATGTCCCCAACTGTGAGGCCAGGAATGAACTCCTCCATGAACCTCAACCCAGCGTGTGGTCCCCAGTGTTCCCAGACCTGCACCCCCAGCCCCTGGATTCTGGGAACTCCAAACGTACCTTCCCCTTGTGCCCGGTGCAGGCAGCATCCACCTCTGCAGCTTGCAACCCGCCCCCCCCCACCCCCCCCCCCCCGCCGCCTGCAGTAAGGTAAGTGGTGATAGTAACGTCAAGAGAAGCCCCCGGTTCTTGAGCACGTACTGCGTGCTGGGTCCTGAGATAGAGGGCTTTATATACATCATTGTGTCTCATCCTCACCACACTCAGATTATGTTTTACAGGCGAGGAAGCTGAGGGTTAGATCCATTTTGGGTCCCTGCCCAGCATCCCACGCTAGACAGAGGGACAGCTGGGTTCAAACCCTGAGCTCCCTGAACAGAAGTGGGACCGTGAAGCTCTGTCCGTGTGCCAGCTGTAAGTGGAGCTCACTAAGCAGTGGCTTCACACCGGCTGGGTGTGCACGCATCAGGTCCATGAAAAATTACTGAGAGGTCCCAGTTCCGGGCAAGATGAGGTAAATGCACGCCACCCTGTCTCTCCCACTGTATGCAGCTTAAAATCGGGATGAGAATGGCAGCCCTGACTGGTGTGGCTCAGTTGCTTGGAGCATCATCCCATAGACTGAAGAGTAGTGGGTCCGATCCCTGGTCAGGACATATACCTAGGTTGCGGGTTTAGGGTGTGTACAGTTGGGGGCACATATGAGAAAGCAGGCAATTGATGTTTCTCTCTCACATTGATGTTTCTCTCTCCTTTCCTCTCTCCTTTCCTCTCTCTCTGAAAGCAATAAAAAAAAATGTCCTCAGGTGAAGCTAAAAAAAAATTTTTTTTTTAAAGAAAAATGGTAGGTTCTGGCCGGGTAGCTCAGTTGGTTAGAGCATCATCCTGATACATCAAGGTTGCAGGTTCCACCCCCAGTCAGGGCATGTACAAGAACCAGCCAATGAATGCATTAATAAGTGGAACAATGAATTGATATTTCTTTCTCTCTCTCTCTCTTCCCCTCTCTCTAAAAATCCATCAAACAATAAAAAAATAATAATAATGGCAAAAGTTTTCCAAATTTGGTGAAAAACAGAAACATAGAGACTTAAGAAGCCTAGTGAATCCAAAAGAGGATAAATACAAAGAAATCTATGTCTAGACACAGCATAATTACACTTCTGAAAACTAAAGACAAAGAAAAAAAGTCTGAAAAGCAGCCAGAGAAGAATAACTTATCACTGACAAGGGAGCGGCGCTGCCAGTGACTGCGGCTTTCTTATCAGCACCGTGAACGCCAGAAGGAAGGGAAGCAGAGTTTCAAATGCTGAAAGAAACGAACTAGCAACTCAGAATTCTTTAGAGGACATATCCTTCAGGAATGAAGGTAAAATAAAGACATTCTCAGATGAAGGAAAGTTACGAAAATTTGTTGCCAGGAGACCTGCACTAAAAGATTGCTAAAGGAAGTTCTTCAGACAGAAGGGAGATAAGAACAGAAAGAAACTTGAAGCATCAGGAGTGAAGGAAAAGTAGCAGAAATGGTCCAAATTTGGATAAATATGATACACTGTTTCTCTCCTGTTGATTCTCCTGCTGAGCTCTTTAAAACATGTCTGAAGGCTGAAAATAAAAAATACATAATGCTGTCCGATGGGATTTTTAGTGGCCAGAGATAGGATGTAGAAGACAGGTGCAACTCAAAAGGAGGGGTGTGAAGGGGCCTACATAGCGGTAAGGTTGTTATACCCCACGTGAAGTGGTAGAATATTAATTCTAGGTAGCCTGTGGGTGGTAAGTATATTTATTGTAATTCCCAGTGTAACCACGGAAAAAACCATTAAAGAAGTCAGAGTAAAAAAAAAAAAAAAGAGGGAGAGATAAAATGGGATACATTCATAACAAGAAAAATAAATCTTAATTGATTTCTTACACTTTATGCAAAAATTAATTCTAGATAGATTATGGATAAAATTTTTAGAAGAGCTGTGGCTGGTATGGCTCAGTGGATTGAGCACAGGCCTGCAAACCAAGGGGTCGCTGGTTCAATTCCCAGTTGGGGCACATGCCTGAGTTGCGGGCCAGGTCCCCAGGAGGGAGTGCATGAGAGGCAACCACACATGATGTTTCCCCCCTCTTTCTCCCTCCCTTCCCCTTTCTAAAAAGAAATAAAAAAAACTTTTGGAAGAACACATAGGGGACAATCTTTGTGACCTGGGAGCAGGCAGAGTTACGGCGTTAAGAGCACAAGGCATGAAAGCAATCCAAGCGCCCAGTGATAGACGAATGGATTCAAAAAGCAGTGGTCCACACGGGCAATGGAATATTACACGGCCATAAAAAAAGAATGAAATCGTACCATCTGTGACAACATGGATGGGCCTGGAGGGTATTGTGCTAAGTGAAATATGTCAAACAGAGAAAGAAAAATACTGTATAATTTTACTTACATGCAGAATCTATAGAACAAAATAAATGAACAAACAAATTAGAAAGAGACTCATAGATACAAAGAACAAACTGACAGGTGCCAGAGGAGCGGGGGTGCCGGGCTGGGGGAGGAAGGTGAGGGGTTCAGAAGTCCGTATGGGCAGTCACAGAGCGGCCGCGGGGGTGCGACGTGTGGCACGGGGACCGTGTACGGTCACCAGTGTTACAGCGACTACGTGCGGTGTCTGCTGCGCCCTTGCACTGTCGGGGGGGTCACATCCTGAATTACAAAATTGTCTGACCACGAGGCTGTCCTCCGGCAGCTAACACAAGGTACTACTGAGTGTCAAAAAATAAAAATGTAAAAATTTAAAAAAAGCACAACCCATAAGAGTGTCATCAGAGTTGAAAGCCCTGCTTTGAGGAACACCCTGGTAGGCAGCGAGAGGGAAACTGCGGACTCGGGGAGAATATTTGCGTGCCACATACCCAGCAAAAGCTTTGCATCAAAAGTAGATGAACTCAACAGTAAGCAAACAAACCCAGTTAAAAAACTGAGCAAAAGACGGAACAGATACTTCACCCAAAAAGACATAAGGATAAGCACACAGGAAGATGTTCAACATCACCAGCCATCAGTGTAACGGGGTGCAGGCAGGGCCCCGCCCCTCAAAAGAGGGATTTGTAATGGGGTCCAGAACTCAGGGTCTCCAGGAAATACAAAAATGTAGGATATCCCCACCCCCACAAGTCTGGACTGGGGGATGGGACACATGGAGCAGGGGCATTGAGAGTTATTTTGCATCTTAACAGTTTTTGCAAATAACCGCAAACACGGTTATTTTGCATATATATAACAGCTGGCTAGCTTCATAGATATGTTAAGTAGCTGTGCCAAGCTCTGAGCCAGGGAGATGGGAGTGACTTTGAACCATGGTGTAGCTGGGAGGCGGCTCCTCCTGGTTACAGCGCCTGTGTGAGAGCTCAGAGATGGCTGGCTCCACGCCATGCGGCCACGCCTGCCCGGACTTACTATGGCCGCCCAGAAAGAAGGGAAAAATACACTTCCCTCTATGCTAAGAGGGCAGGTCCCCGGCACGTGCCTCACCCAGAAGAGGGAAGAGTTCGAGGAGGTGTCATTGGGCCTGGACTTTGAAGGATGAGCAGACAGGTGCAGGGGGCAGAGGCTCAGGCAGAGAGCAGCACAGGCAATGGGGCAGAGGGGCAGACCCGGGAGCTCAGGGAGCCTGAGTGGAGGCTGTGGCCGTAGCACCGGGTGGGCTGTGGGAAGGAGAGCACGTGCTGGGGTAAAGAAAGGCCGGCTTCAGCACAACTGCGTGTGCTGGCCAAGGACCTGATGGCGCTTCTGGCATCTGCTCTAGCGCCCTTGCTCTCTGAGGGAAGCACAGGGTGGGGCCAATAGGGCAGGGACCCTGGGATCAGACAGGCATGGGCTCAAATCCCAGTTCTGCTGTTTAGAGTGGTGGCCGTCACTGAGTCGGCCCCCTCAACAGTCCCATCCAACCCGCCTCTCCTTTGCCTCCCTCTGCTTGGAACACAGGGAGTACAGCTTCCCAGTATCTCCTGCCACTGTGACACAGAATTGGCCAATGAGCTGGAATCGGAATCCTACTGAGGGGTATTCTGGAAATGCAAGAGGTGCAATAAAAAGGAAAACATACTCAACTGAATCAGAATTTTGCCTTCTCCTCTCCTTCTTGCTTTGAATGCCGAGTTATGTTAGGAGCTGGAGCAGCCACTTTGTGAGCATGAGGGACAAGCTAAGAATAATGGTCTCAGAAAAACTGAGCAAAAGACAGAGAGTTCCTCAGCCTAGGAGGACATCACTGAGCTCAGGGACCTCTGTGTAGGAGTTGGATATTCTGTTACTTACAGTCAAACACAGTGTTAATTAATATACGCTCTAAATCTCAGTTTCCTCCACTGTTAACTGGAGTTAACAATATTAATCAATACTCATTACTCTCACGGCGTGTGCCAAGAACTCCTCTGGGTGTTGGTGGAGAAGAGTGAAAAGGAGATAAGGTCCCTATTCTTTTTATACTCACAGTTTGGTGGGAGAGACAGATGACGAACCCATAAGTAGACAAGAATACAGGGTAGACAAAAGTAGGTTTACAGTTGTGTGGGGAACAGTGTTTCAGGCAGAGGGAAGAGCAAGGGCAAAGGCCTTGAGGCAGGGCCTGGCTGGGGGTGTGGGCAGACCAGGAAGGAGGCCAGGGGACTCCATGGCAGTGAGTGAGGAGCAGAGAAGGTGGAGGTGATTCCAGAGAGGTGGGTGAGGTTCAGATGCTATGTCTTCCTGAGTGAATTTATTCTAAATGCAAAAGGGAAGGCACTGGAGCGCTTTCAGAGGCATGTGAAACCACACGCTGAGTACCTTGTACACTGTAGGTGCTTAATTGATGTCTGTAGCCTAGGGTAGACAGTTCCTGTCCCTTGGTGGGATTCTTGTCCCTGCTCAGGCTCAACCAGCCCCTTCCCTGCAACCGCTTGCCTTGTGCCCCAGCTTCTGAGCTGGGCCCCTCTGTCTGTCTTCTGAGTTTTCCTGGCCCTGCATTGTCCTCCCCTGGGGATGTTTGCTCCCTCCAGAGAGGGCATAATTGCCGCTTTCCACAACGACATAAAAATCTAAGAGGCACAATCAATACAGCACGCGCACACACATCATCATCTTTCATTGCAAACGATAAAAGCGTAAACAGTAGGGGTGGCAGCCGCTCTGGAGGCTGCTGTGGGGGCAGGGTGGGCGGCCACTGCCTCCCTGCTCATCCCTCCCCTTCTGGGGTGCGGGCTCCACTCTGGGGGTGGCGCCCCTCATCAAAGCCCATTGGAGAAATTATTTTCTCTCTCTTTTCCTTCCAGATGCAGCAATCCCGGCTCTTCAGCCCGACTTCAGAAATCCAATTTGTCTTCCTTTTCACTATTTTAAATGCTTTTTTTTTTGTATCTTCCCTGCATCTTCTGTGTCTCCCAAAATACAGAGCCCAGAGTGCCTTCCTGGAGGCACAAAAACTTGCCTGGGTCTTCCTTGTCACAAACCCCTGAAGTGACCTTGACGGGGGAGACCAATCCTGCATGGCCAGCTTCTTCCAGTCCACATCCAGCCTGCCACCCACAGCTTATCTCCGAATGTGCACAGAAATCATTACGTCCCCAGCTCTCGCAAACTCCCGGCGATGACTTCTTCAAACTCGTTACTTAATGAACGTCATCCAATTCCGATTCAGCCTTGCCACACTCTCATTTGCGAAAGCCAATCTGCTTTATGATTCTAACCTCTGGCTAGAAACTGCTCCCAATTTCATGTCGTCCATAAACTTGATGAACGGCTAGCTTGCGTCTCTGCAGTCGTTCGTGTATTTATTCCACCAGCATTTAGTGTGTGCCTACTGGATACCAAGTTAAAGAAGATGCAAGTCCTGTGCTGGAAGGACCCTCATGCTGATGATGGCGTCGCGGACGCAGTTCATCGGGTGTGATTAGGGCCGGGACCGAGAGCTGGCCTCCCCGGGCGGGGGGGGGGGGGGCGGTTTAAGCCAGCCTTGGGCCACCCGAGGGGCATTTTGCCGCAGAGGAGAAGAACGGTGTTCCATGTAGACAGAACGTGCACAGGCAAGAAGTGCTGGGGGAGGAAGTGTACTGCTGTCTAAGAACGCGAGGGGCGGTGGACTTCAGGCCGGGATCCAGCGAGGACCAGGACTCCTCTGTCTCTTGGTTCTGCTCTTGCTTGCTTCGTTCTGAGGCTCCACGTGGCAGCCAAGTGGCTGCCCGCAGCCCCGGGGTTACACCCTCTCAGGTTCAAATCCAGGGACAGAGATTGCTTTTCTCTTAACTGATTCAGCAAACCTAGAATCTCAGAGATGCTCAATGGGTCAGTCCCACGCTCACCTCTGACCAATCGGGGTGGTCAGGGGAATACAGGCCAGGCCTGATTGGCCAGGCCTGGTCACATGGGGTCAGTGGACCAGGGGGTGGAGTCAGCTGCGTTGGAAGCAGGCTTGCTGAAAGGAGGGTATGAGGATTCCCAGTGTCAGAGTGTTGCACTTAGTGCTGAAAAGGGGAAACGGGGATCTGGGCTGCTGGAACACAGAAGGCCACTTTGCCATCTGTGGGCTGTGGCACTCCGCCCTTCTAAGTCCAGAAGGTCCTTTCTGCGTGGTGTGTCCCCGGAATCACTTGCCAGCCTCTCCGAGGATGAGGTCGGATGTGGAGGCCGCCTCGCTACCAGGTTCTCACCATTTGCAGGAGGGTGGAGAACGCACTTGCTTTCCCAGGTGCTGGATTTCTGAGCCAGCAAGTCCTTTCCATCCAGGCCTCCTGTCTTCAGCTTCCCCATTACTTAAGCTTTTTCCCCACCCTTCTCAAAACCAAACCTCCAGCCATTCCGGACCCTGCAGGCTGGCCTCTGGCACCTTCCAGCAGAAGCTCAGCGTTGGGGAGTCTCGAGCCAAGGTGCCCTGCTCTGCCGGCCCTCTCGTGGCACATCCTGAGCGGCCCCCAGCCAGCCTGAGCCCTGGAGGCTTCATCAGGAGTTAGGACAGAAGAGTGGGCTCTGCAGTGGATGGCCTGGGCTTTGGGGACACCCGGACCTAGGCTCTAGTCTGTAGGGACCAGGATTAGGTTCAGCTGCAACAGACACCACCCCAAAGAGAAAAACAGTGCCAGCAAGACAGAAGTGTATTTCTCTGTCAAACCAGCGGCTGGGAGAGAGATTTCTCACAGTCAGCGTCAATTATTCTTGTGGCTCAAGCCGCCTTCTTCAAGTGGCTTCCACTTCATGGCCCAAGATGGCTGCTTGGTTCCAGCCCCCAGGAGGAGAAGAGGACAAAGAAGGGCATGTCCCCCTTTAAGAACACTCTCCAGGACAGCACATTACAGCGTGTTTACAGCGTTCTGGTCACCCATTAGTCATGTGGGCAAATTCCAGGCAGTCCATTCCAGGCAGCCATGGGCCCAGCTAAAGATCCGAGGGAGTGGGGAATGGATGGGGGGTGGATAATTATAGCTTGGGCCCCTAACTGTGTTCATCGCCATGATTTCACCCCCGTCCCCTGGGACAGACGAGGGAGTGGAGGCAGAGAGGGACCGAAAGACCTGCCCAGCACGCTCCATGTCCTCTTTCTCCCTTCTGCTGACTTCCTCGCTCCTGCATTTGACCTGGAACATAGCTCCCAGTCTCCCCTGATTGTTTTCAAGGAACAGGGGCTTTCCTGTCTGGTCTGTGGGTTCGAGTCACCAGCCTGGGCCACCCATGGGTCTGCGGTGCCTGCTCCCCAGCAGGGGCAGACAGAGTGGCCCAAACCCACAGGCTTGTCTCCCTACAAAGCTTACTGGTCTTCTGCCCACTGTGCCCGTTGGTTAGTGGTGCTGCTTCAGGCTGCAGCACACGTGGGGTCTGCCACTCAGGGCTCCTGAACACCACGCACGCCTTTCCGTCTGCACAGCCCTCTGTAAGCCAGGACTGAGCCCGGTCTGTCAGCTCTCCCAGGGGGTTCCGGACGGGTGTCGCTCGAAAAATAACGTGGGTACTGTGTGCTGAGGAGCTCAGCGCGAGAGCTGCCACGCTCAGCGCCAGTGCGGTCCCTCAGCGCCACTAGATGATAATTGCTCTGGGCCCTGGGATGGGGGTTCCCGGCCCAGCAAGGGAGCTGTTCACATCCACCATCCAGTGGAGCGCAGGGTGGGGTGGTGCGGGGGCTGGAATGAGACCTGCTCCCTTGGAGGCCCGGCTGGGAGGCCCGGCTGAGAGGCCCCATGATGCCCAGGCATGAGAGCGAAAATGTCCCTGGGCAGGGGGGCAGGCAGTGACAGTTGGCACTGTGCAAGTACCCAGGGGCAACATGGGTTGGGTATAGAGGTGCCCTGCAGTGGGGAAGGGACTGGGGAGTGACACAACCATGCAGGCTGGGGTCTGGTCCTAGGGAGACAGAGGAAAGAGGCCGGTTTGCAAATGGGAGATTCACCTATAGAGGACATGGGGGCGCTCCAGGAGCCAGCATCTCCCACCTGGGCGACTGAGGTCAAAAGTGGCCTGTCTGCCACATCGCATCTACTCCCCCGTCCCCCTCCATGGAGTAGGCAGTAGAAGGTTGCTGCTGCTTTGGGCTGAGTAAGCTCCCCCCCCCCAACCTTTTATCACCCTGCAAGAGATTCCCATTGCTTCTGAACCCCCAAACCCCTTCTCATGCCCAGTGGGAGCCCACCTGGGCTGGCCTCTGCTTTCTTCTCCACTTCAAGTCCCCCACTTCCTCCTGGCTCACTGCCATCCAGCCATGCGGCCTTCTATTTGCCCTCCAAACCCATCATACCTGCTCCTGCCTCAGCCTTTGCACTTGCTGTTCCCTCTGCCTGGGTTCTTCTTTTCACAGCTCTTGGCGTGGCTGACCCTTGGAGAGATCTTCTCTTAGCCCCTGCCTTCCTCGCACCCTTCCCCATTGCTGCTGCCATCCGGTCATGCTGCCACCTCTGTAGGTGACACCTAAAGTGATCTGATGGCTGACTTGTTGATTACCTGTCCCTGTGTGTGAATGTGAGGTCCCGTCAGGGAACCTATCCGTCCTGTTTTCTCTCTTCTCTGCAGTGCCTGCAACATAGCAGTCCTCAGTAACACACTGGAGGGGGTGGCCTTCAGTTGGGTCCCCTCGGAAGCAAACCCTGAGACAAGGTTTTGAGTGCAGTTAGCTTATTTTGGAGGTGGTGTGGAACAGGTGATGTTCTCCAGCAGGTCTCCACTGTGAGCCACCAGAGCGTAATCCTGAATCCTGGCAGCTCTGT